>NC_138979.1:117014956-117614956 GCF_964341445.2 Mesoplodon mirus | reverse complement strand
ACTGCCGGAGAGGAGAGTTCCTACACATTGGCAGATGCCTGTGGGCTGAGCTCTGCTCTGGAATGTCACCATGCAACAAAGCCCTGGACGGATAATGCATCAGCAGCACTGGGGCTCTAGGCATGTCGCACAGGTGGGGAGAAATCAGCGAGGTGAGGCAAATGTATAAGTGTGCCAATGACAAGGGAATGGTATTAGACGGATGGGGGGCAAGGAAAAAGACAAAGAAGGCAAGAAATTGAAGAAAACAGCTTTCACCACTAAATGGAAGTTACCTTGAATGCTGCATTGCACCAGTGACTTTGACAGCTGAAGCAGCGGCAAAGAGAACTTGACTAAGATATTGGCCGTGCTGTTTGCTTTGCAAGGGGCTAAGTATGGTTGGCTTTCTCCTGACAAGATCAATCACCATTCATACAACACAATGAGCTAAATTCAAGAATATTTTCTTGGGGGCATTCACAAAAAGATTGAAAAGCAGCAGGCTGTTCCTATGCCCTGAATCCACAGGGACACAGAAACACATTTTCCAAATAGCCATTTAGCTAAGAATTTTTTTACGTATTACATAAAATTATACTATATGTTTACTATTTTATGTCATATAATTAAACTTTGATGTCATTTATCAATCAGAAAATAGATTCAAAGGTTCCAGATAATCTTAAATCCACACTTGTTTTGCCCCATTTTAAACTGGATTTCACAGACCGGAGCCTAATTTTCTTGCTCTGTCTCCGGTATTCTCCTACAGAACCCCGTATGTATATGGCAGATTGGCTGGCACTTATTATTGGGGTCTGCACTGAGTTAGCTTTGTCATACTCACGTTCATGCACACACACACGGACACACACGCACACCAAGTCAAGTGAGCCTCATTATAGGCTGGCATTCCCTGTGACAGACAAGTAACATCTGTGCTGCTTTGTCTGCAAACAGTGCGTCTGCTGGAGAAACTTATTCGGAAATCCTTTAAAACATTCCGGCTCCCCCTTTCTTCTCTCTCCTTTTTCTGCACAAGGCTGTGAATAAGAATTGAAATTCCAAATTAACTATTCCAGATAAAGTTTAAGGTTTTCATTAATATTTAAATTGAACTATCAGATGTGATGTGATATTTCATACCAACAGCTTGCACAGAGAGGCTTTTAAATATTAAGGTTTCATCATTTTCAAAGGAAAGAATGAATTGTTCTTTTCTTTCAAACAGTGATACTGTGGAAACTAACGTGAGCCATGTAAGAAACAAAAAAATGCATAAGATTAGCCATAGATGCTTAGGTACTATCTCTGCCTTTGCACACCACCTTGAATACCAGAGCTCTGTGCTCTGTCAAATAGGCTCATTCTAGCACTTAAAAGAGAAGCAACTACAATTGTTCAGCCAGCAATTTGTTCGGCTTCTTCCAGTGCCTGGCTCATAATAGCCATTCAATAATCATTTAATATTGAACAAATAGAGATGGGAGATAGATGTTGTAGGGAACACAAACACATAATAAGCAGTCTCCATCCTTCATCATAGTAGAGTATTGATAAATTATTCTATGATTCACAGAGTAAAAATGGGAAGACTTTCTAGAAGAGACGTGACAAGAATTGGTCTAACATTGATTGAATGAGGAAGGCATTCCAGAAAAATAAAATGCTATAAGCAAAGAAAAAAATATGAATTTTCCAGACTTTTGAAGGGACACTTAAATGGTGAGATGGCTGGGAGCAGAAGGTTCATGTAGGGAGGCAGAAGGTTCATCTAGGTTCACCTCCTAGATGAGGTTACAGCTGAAAAGTTGAGACCAAATCATGGAGCACAGGCCTTTGAAGTTTCTTCTCCATTTCATGAGAAACAAGTCATTGAAGGATGTTTTAGCAAGAGAGTGAGAGAAAAATTCTATATTGGGGACATTACCCTAGCTATCCCAGAGTCCTGTCCATCTTTTTAATGGGAAAATATAAATATTCAATACAGGCTATTTCAAAATGTTCTAAGTAAGAAGCAGAACATCCTTATAACACCGGTGCTATGACCAACTTTCTTTGAGCTATTGATCTTTTAATCATCTTATAATGTCTATAACAGTCCTTGATGTGCTCTGATGTCTAATTAACTGTTTCTTCTGTCTCCTTTAAAGGATCATTTTTCTCTACCTGGAAATTAAATATTGGGGCCTTTCAGTGCTAGGATTTAGACTGGTTCTTTTCTCACTTCATACTCTCTTTCTAAGCTCCTTCTTTGTGTACTCATGATTAAAGAGCTATCTACTAACAGGTGACCTTCAAAATGCCTTACATTTTATATCTTATATATCTTATGCCCAGCTATTTCCTTTGAGCTCCTGGCCCTTAGCACCAACTGCTTAATTAACATTTCCTCTTGGGCATATCAAGAGAATTTACCACTACCTGTGATGCTAAATATGTATTTAATAATGTCAATCACTTCCTTGCAAAAATGTAGGCTTTGTGGGTAGGATGTTTTATCTTTTTGTTCACTGATGCATTCCCATGTCTATAACAGCACCTGACACATACATAGTACTTGATAATATTTTTGAATGAAGAAATGGCTGAATCTCTGGTCCAAGTTATTATTTATCCTCTCCAATGGTATATCAAGTGAATAGACTATTTTAATCACCAACAGTGTTTAGAATTACTGGCACATAATGATAATAAAAAATGGTATTTTAGTTGGTTACATTTTCCTTTAAAATTCTGTACAGATAATGCACCCCTTTATTACCCAGACCTAAGGAAAACACAGCTTCCACCAACTCCTCCCTTGGTAAATTATTGATCATCTCTCTCCTGGACTATTTCAGTCACCACTTTTCCCTATTTGGAACTTCACATTATAATTACATACACCTTTTAAAAACGTATATCTGACATAACACCACCCAGCTTAAAATACCAAAAAGGCTTTCTATTGTTGTTAAGATAAAAAACAGCACATGATCAACACAGACAACAAAGCCTTGCATGATCAAGCTCCTACTTACCTCCCCATTTCCCTTTGTATCAACACTCCTCTGTCCATGCCCACTTCTGCTTTCTCTGCCCTGGCAACAAGGCCTTCTTGCTTCAGATTCTCATACCTTGGCATGCCCTTGCACTACTCAGAAGACTTCCATTCCTCTCTTCACCTAGTTAATCTTCATTGCCTGCTCTAGATCTAGGCTCAGAGATACTCTTCCTCAGGGAAGACTTTCCAGATCTCCTTGACTCAGTCAAGGGTCCTTTATAGAACTACAGTTTGGTATTTGTGTGTATCTGGTTTTGTTCACATTGCAAAACATCATCTACGAGCCATGTGCTGTACTGGACACTTGAAATAAAGCAGTAAATAACTGCAATTATGCAGCTAACATTCAACCGAGGGAGGCAGACAATAACCAATATAATACCTATTTTAATGTTATGCTATACTAAGAGACAAAAAAAAAAATAAAGCAGGATAAGTGGCTAGGGAATATAGAAAATATTATATCAGGTAGGGTGGTCAGGGAAATTATTTCAAAAGAACAGATATTGAACAAATAAGAGAATAAAGTAAAGGAGAAAGGACTATAAATATTTGGGAAAGATCACCCCAAGCAGAGGGACTAACAAGGACAAAGGCCTTGAAGTATCAGTATGCTGGGCAGGTTCAGATTCCAGCCAGAGCACCACTGTGGGTAGAAAAGTAAGCAGGCAAGTAGGAAATGAGACCAGAACAGATAAAAGGGTTAAAATCATATAGGATATTATAGGCCAAGAAAAATTGTTTGAAATTTGTATTTTATTCTGAGTGTGTTGGGAAAATGTTTGAGAACAGGAATGTAATGATCCAATTTTAGTTTTAATGTAGCTGACATGTGGAGAATAGGTTACGGTAGCAAAAGAGTAGAAGCAGAGACTAATTAGGATGCTACTACAGTCGTATGAACAATGAACTAGGAGGATAACAAGATGTTAGATTAGTAATAAACTTTGAAAGTAGAGCCAACAGAGATGATTTAGATGTAAAATATGAGAAAAAGAAAAGAATCAAGAATGACTCCAAGATTTTTGGCCCGAGCAACTGAATGAATGGTGGTATTATTTACTGTAGTAAGGGCCATTGAGAGATGGACGAGTTGATGAAGATTTGAGCTTTGGACAGGTTAATTTTGTGATGCGTATTAAGACTCCAGGGCTTCCCTGGTGGCGCAGTGGTTGAGAGTCCGCCTGCCGATGCAGGGGACATGGGTTCGTGCCCCGGTCCGGGAAGATCCCACAAGCCGCAGAGCAGCTGGGCCCGTGAGCCATGGCCGCTGAGCCTGCGCGTCCGGAGCCTGTGCTCCGCAATGGGAGAGGCCACAACAGTGAGAGGCCCGCGTACAGCAAAAAAAAAAAAAAAAAAAAAAAAATCCAAGTAATGATGTCAAGCATACAGTACGATATATAAGGCAGAGTTCAAGTTTCAGGACATTATTGAATGGTGCTGATTTGATTTAGATATAATTGACTTATAGCATTATATTAGTTTCAGGTACACAATGTAATAATTCAATATTTGTATATATTGCAATATGATTACCATAATAAATCTAGTTAACATCCATCATCATACATAGTTACAAAAAATATTTTCATGTGATGAAAACTTTTAAGATCTACTCTCTTGGCAATTTTCAAATATGCAGTACAGTATTATTAACTATAGTCACCATGCTGTACATTGCATCCCCATGATTTATTTTATAACTGGAAGTTTGTGCTTTTTAACCCTCTTCACCCATTTTTCCCACTAATGTTGATTTTTTTTTTTTTTTGCGGTACACGGGCCTCTTCCCGGACCAGGGCATGAACCCCTGTCCCCTGCATCGGCAGGCGGACTCTCAACCACTGCGCCACCAGGGAAGCCCTGTTGCTGATTTTTAAAACATCAAAATGAGTGGAACTGAAAATAAGACTGGAATTCTTTCATAATAATTTAAAAATAATTACTTGTTTTATAATATTCAAGATGAAACCAGACTATTTGACCGTATTTGTGCTACCATTGGAGAAAACTGTGGGCATGAATATGACTTATATATCCACTCTAGCCTCAAGCACTGATGGGTCCAAAGTAGGTGCTAAGTAAACACTGCCTGTTTTTTATTTTCTTTGGTAACCAAGGTAAGCAGAGAAAGAAAATGACAGCAACTCAGCCTTTGGCATAGTGCAGCCCTAAGAGAATTTACAGAACAAAATTTGATAAACTGTCTAAAGGCAAAGTATTAGGAAAGATGACAGAAGACATAATAGAAAGAGCAGAGGACAGGGAATTAGCCTTTGAGTTGTGGCTCTTTCAAGAACATATTTTTAAAACTTGGGCCAATATCCTCATCTCTCTGGCCTGAAATAAAATCTGCTCAAAAATTCTACACGATCTTTGTATTCTTCCAAATTCAAAGGAAATCAGACTTTTTCTTGATCACTTACCTTTCAAAATGGTCTGGGTTTTGTTCACAATATTTATTGTCGACTGCAATATTAATATCCATTTCAGAAACTCTTGAATTTGGGCCATATGCCATTAGTGCACTATCGTCCTACCAACCAAAATTAACATATCCTCTTTAGCCACGTGGCTAATAGGAAACTGTCAGCTTATATAAGTTTTCACACCTTGGGTAGTCATTTTGTGGGGACATAAATTAACTACAACCACAAAGAAAAGGTATAAACAACTGAGAATTCCAGGAAGGAGGAGGTACTGTTAGTGTTTAAAAGAACAATTTTATAATTACTCTCATCCACATGGACTTAAAAAACCTTTGAAAATATAGTATTTGCATCACCATTTAATTAATAATGATAGGATAATCTAATGAAAATTTTAAAAATATATCCAATATAATCTTCCTTTGACTTGGTAGTCTAGATTTGAGGATACTCATACAAATAAAAGAGGCTAAAATAAATATGAAGACTACAGGACTTCCTGAATATTGCTTTTAGGTGAAATGAATGCTCACATTTGATGGTAGAAACTAGATGCTGTACTACAGTCAAGAGAACTTTTTTTCTCATTCTAAAAAGTAACCGTAATATAAAGAAAGGATACTCTACAGGGACCAGTCTAATTTATGTTTAATAGATATAATATATAATATTATTAAATAATATAAAACTTATCAAAACTTGAAATTATATACTACCATTAAAATGGATATATAACTTAATTTACCTATCTTTTACTTTCCATGAAATGTCTTTTCCTACTCCAGAAAAAAGATGATTAACTCCTTAACTGTGTTTCCTAGTACATGGTTTCCTAAACTATGTTCAGCAGAAATATTAGCACTCAAGAAGATGTTAATAGGTGCTCTAAAATATAAATAAATAATAATAATAATGAAATATATAAAACAGGAGACCATGGTCAAAGAAATTGGAGAAATGCTGAATGATATATTAATGGCTCTGGAAAGTCCCACAGAAAAAAAAACTAAGTGAAATTGTTTAAACCAGCAATTTCCATACTTATTGACCTGAGAAAATTTTTTTTTTTCCCTTAGTACCTATGAACAAAGCCCAGGACTCCTATGTTATACAGAATGTAGTTCTGAAAACAGTATCTAGCAGTTGACAAATACCTCTACTATACCATTTCCTATACTTTGTTGTAGTTACTAGACAATAGCCTGTGTATATATAGAACCTTGTTTTATTCTTACTTTTCTAGAGTCTTTGATAGGTTCTGATCTACAGTGTGTTTACTAGTGTTAAGTTATATATGGTTAAGAAAGATATAATTTTATTATTATATTAATTAATAAACCCATTACTTTATGACTGCTATTTAAAATCATGCTTTGATCAAATCTGAATATATTCCCCATATGGGCTCACGGTGCTCTTTGCTGACTGGTGTGATTTTTCATGCTATATTGGCTTGTTAAAATCATATCCATCCTTCAAGGCCTAGATCCAGTTTCATTTCCTCTGTGAAGTTTTCCTTAATCCTCCATTGATAATTCTGTCTCTTCTCTCCCTCTTGATTTCTCATGGCACTCCCCATTTCTTTTGGTTCTCAGTAGACATTCTACTTTGTGGAAGATCTTATATTCCATATGCTTGCACTTTGCTCTGTGCCTTGTACAAAGAAGTACCACAAAAATTACTCACCAAGAATATGAAGAAAAGACTATCCTAATAAGACAAGATACAACTGCATAAGATTTACCATTTGATTCTGTGAGCAGGACTTCAAAAAATATTTAATCACATAACAGAGTAGAGAGGGAAAATGTTTAAAAGGATTTAGTCCACTTGTTTTCAAACCTGGCTAATTATCAGAATCTTTCTGAGCCCTTTTAAGACCCCTTTACAGACCTGAATTCTAATCTCCAAGGATGGATTTAGAACCCAGGTTATATAGTTTGTTTGTAACCTCTCTGTCTTCTTCCCACCAAAGAAGCTACATTCTATAACCCCTTCTCTTTCATCACATCATGATCTGAGAAGCTGACCCTGATAACCCAGAGCCTGAAAGCAAAGAGAAGTAATAGCCCCTGTTGGTTGCCATCTTTCCTGCAAACATAGCGACTTGCCTACAAGTGTCACTTGCAGATTCTTTGCCAGGGGTGAGAACTAAGAGGCAGTTGGCAATAGCATGGTATCACTTACAGTACCTACTGACCAACAGCACCAGAGCCACAGGAAGAGTTGATACAGTGCAGGTAATTTGGGCCCAGTAAACGAGAATCTCTGGAGCAAGGTCAGAAATCTACACTTCTGACATATTTTAATGCCCACTAAAGTATGAAACTAAATGGAATAGTGCTAAGGATATATGACCTTGGGATCAAGAAGACCTGTTTTCAAATCCCAGATCTGCCACTTTAATTGGTTGCACAATTTTTGGCAACCACAAAATGGGAATTTTTTAACAATTAAATGCGGTGTATCACACAAAATCTAACAAATAGTCAGGACTTAGTAAATTAAAGCTACTCTTGCGTTGCTGTTGGTAGTGGTGGTGGTGGGGTGGTGGATACACAAGCAGAGAATCTGTCCCAGCCCTGAGTGTACTGTGCCCCATTGCATGCTATGTAACACTCATATTTACCCTACTTTCCACTCAGTGACCCATTCCCTGTGGATCTGTAATAATCTGTGTATGTATGTAGCAGTTCACGTAGCATAACTCTTTTGGACTCCTTATCCACAAAGCAAAATCTAGTAATTTCTGTTACTGTGAATATTTATGCTTTGAAACAAAATTTTTTTAAAGTTTACAAAAATTTGATATGCCAAAATTTTATGAATATTTTTGATTTATAAGAAGTGTTTTAAACTATTATTCCAGTTTTGCAGGTGAGAAAAATATAGGTTTAGAGATGTTAAATGACTTTCTGAAGAGCACACAGGAGGTACCTATGTGGCAGAGCTGAGACTCCAAATCCTTATTTCTGCCACGGTACCAAGGCAGGCTGCTTGAAATATCTTCTGAAAAGTTAAAGAAATACTTACTAAACTTATTTTATTTTATTTTAACCCATTAAATATTGGTAACACCTATAAAGTAACTCTGTACATCAGAATATTTTATTAACCATGCTATGAGAAATACATGAATAAAGAAAAATCACCTGGCCCACAGGAATGATGAAGAAACTCCTTGTTTTATACAGAATATATTGGATATATTTAATTTGCATATAGGTAAAACATCCATGGAGTTCAAATGTTAAAACATACTAGAACATATATAGTGCAAATTCCCTCACACACACACACCTCTAGGCATGATCCACACAGCTGCTCTCCCCCAAGAGGGCCATACATTTCTCAGTTGCATGCATATCTCACTCACCGCCATATGTAGAAGCTCTGACCCACCTCCTCGCAAAAGCTAACCACTATTAGAAATTTTAAGGTTTTATATGCTTATGCACTTAAATATAATATTTACTCAATTTCCTTCAATTTTATACAAAATACAATATATGGCACATATTGATAAAATAGCTTTTTTTTTCCCCACTGCATAACAACATATATTGGCAATCTTTCCCTAGTTGTATGAGCAGATTAGCTTAATTATTTTCATGCTATTACTTTAACTTAATGCAACATAATTTATTGAACCACTTCCTATCAATGAATATTTTTTTCAGTCATTTGCTATTAAAGGCATACTGCCAACATTCAAATTTTGAGTCACATAAAATGTCGATTTCATATAGTTCAAACTGATATAAACAATCCTGGAACAAATTCCCTTGTATGTTTGCAATTTTGTACAGAGGTAAGTAGAACTCTAGCATAGATTCCCAGAAGTAGAAGTACTCAAAGAATATATAATTTTAATACATTTTCTGTAATTTTCATATATTTTGTCAACTTACCTTAGAACTATACAAATTTAAACTGTCAATGCTGTATGCAAGTGCCTATTCTCCCACAGTTTAACTATCAGAGTATCGTTAAATTTTGGGAAATTTCTCAGTGCTATGATTTCAATTTTCTTTTCTCTTATTCTATCTCGCTCTCTGTCTCTGTCTCTGTTTCTCTGTCTCTGCCTGTCTCTCTGTCTCTTCTGTTTAACAATCATTTCCTTTATGCCCTTCAGATTTTTAATGAAGTCCAAAAGTTCTTTCCACACCCGACTTATAAATGAATCACCTCATGTTTTCTCCTAGCACTTTTATAGTTTATTTCTTATATTTAAATATTTTACCTATTTGAAATATATCCTAATAAACATTGTGATATTGGTCCAAATTTATTGTTTTCAGATGTCTTCCTAGTTGTTCTAATGCCACTTACTAAATAGTCTATCTTTTCCACAGCTGATTTTAGATACTAACTTTAACATATACATAATCCTCATTATGTATTTGTGTCTATCCTGGAATATCTAATCTTTTTCTTTGATATGTCTTTCTATTGTTGTACTATTATCACACTATTTTAATTTTCAATACTTTGTATTTTAATATCTGTGAGATTAATTCTTTCTCATATTTCTACTTTTCAGAATTTTCCTAGTTATTGTTTTAATTTTCTACATATTTTTCATTCTCTGCATACTTTTAATTTTCTTTTTTAAATTTAATATACAGTTTAAGACTAATACATGCTTCAAATATAAAAATCAAAATACATTCATTGTTGTCTCCCCTCTGCCCAGTTACTCCCCCTACCTTCACAGTAATTATTGCTGGCAGGGTTTTTTGTATCATTTCAGAATTTATTTATACAGCAAAGTGAATGTAATTTATTTCCTCCATTTTATATACAGTAATATACTATACACCTTGCTCTGCATTTTTGTAAACAATCTTTATCCAAAGAGAATATCAAAGAAGTCAAAATATGTATTATTTTAATCCTCATAACAATCCTCTTAATTAGGTAATAATGAAGAAACTAAAGTAAGAAAAGATTAAGTAAATGACCCAAAGTCACACAATTTTAAGTGATGAAATGGATTCGAATCAAGTCAGTTGGATAATTTTCATAATTGATCATCTTAAATGTTTCTGATCATTATTGTTTCTTTTGTGTCTTCCCCATTTCCTCATGGAATTTTTCTCCCATGTAAATCTTGTACTTAGAATAGTATAATTCTCGTTTGGACTGAAATTCTATTCAGTAACCTCTTGTTTCTGAGCATTGATTTAACTTTTTTTTTTTTTTTGGCCACACCACGTGGCATACAGGATCTTAGTTCCCGGACCAGGGAACGAACCCTCACCCCCTGCAGTGGAAGCACAGTCTTAAGCACTGGACCACCACAGAAGTCCCCTGAATTAACTCTTTAAAGAAAACAAGTTCTACATGCATCTGTCAAGTGTTTGCAACCTGAAAAACGTTTGAGTCATATTGATGGTGGTGGTTGGAGAGTGGGGTGAAGAAAGGAAGTAGGGAATGATGAGTAGCTGGATAATCGCTGTGCAATGTGGAGAAGTGCAAATGAACTGGTAGAGAAAGACTCAATTTATTCAGCGTTAGCTACAGAAACAGGGACTGGGGCTGATGCATGACAACAACTTGTATACATAAACCTTCTAAATCCATCTCCAGGAGATACTTGAAGTAGACTTTTTTTTTTTTTTTTCTCCTTTTTGGCTGCTCTTATTCTCAATCTTCTTTCTATGTTTGGGTACTTGGGTACTCTCCCATTTTAGGATCCTGGGTGGGAGGCACAGCTCTCCTCTCACCCAAAAATCTCAAAGTGGTAGATTTTTATATTCACAGACTCTCTTCTGCCTAGGGAGTATGCCTTTGGCTCCCAATCACATGAATCTGCTCCAAACTTGAGATGTGAGCTAAGGAATCTGCTCTGCCCCCATGCTCTTTGCACATATCTCTGGGCAACAGGAACAGATGGTGGTAAAAGTGGCATCCAGTTTCTTTTATCAAACGTGTGGAAGGGTAAGCTGCAATGAATAATGCTCAACACTGGTGGCATATTGTTCTCATAGGGACAGTCCTGCTTTGTTATTTTTGTTTTTGTTCCTGATCCTGTCGTCTCAGAATCATAATCACTGTCCTATGCTCAAGGAACTCACATCACATCTGGCACAATGTATAACATCCCATAAACCCCACTCATCAGATTTCCCTGATACCTGAAATTTTCACCACTCTAACAAATGATTCTGGGTTAAAATGTTTTATATGTAAGTGACTGTAGTCACTAGTATTGCTCTGAAAATTATCATAATTATCCATTGCATTTAATCCCCGCTGATGGCAGTTAGTTTGGTGGATCAATCATTGTTACCTTGGAAACTAAAACTGAGGAAAACTGAGTATATTTCAATTGGAGAGAGATTATTCAGAACACCTACCCTCCAAAACTACTCAAATTTCTTCCCCACGTTTGTCTTGTCTACATCCAACCCAGGCAGAGGATCCTGTTGCAATATTTCCATAAATTCCATGGAATGGCCTCCGGACTAGTCTGTTTTTTTTTTTTGGCGGTACGCGGGCCTCTCACTGCTGCGGCCTCTCCCGTTGTGGAGCACAGGCTCCGGATGCACAGGCTCAGCGGCCATGGCTCACGGGCCCAGCCGCTCCACGGCATGTGGGGTCTTCCCGGACCGGGGCACGAACCCGTGTCCCCTGCATCGGCAGGCGGACTCTCAACCACTGCGCCGCCCGGGAAGCCCAGACTAATCTGTTTTTTACCACCATTCCTTCCCTCATTCTTGTAAATTTATCTGTCACTCTTGTAAACTGTACTTTGGTTGAGTAGTTACACCTTTATTGAACAAGTTGGATTCACAATGATTTTACTGAGATCCTATTCCTACCTCTTTTAAAACTACTGACTGAATGCTTTTGCATAACCACTTTGCCCCCTGTTCTTTTTGAAAAATGTTATAGCTTGGAAGTTATAGTACCTTGGTGAAAGTATTTTCAAATGACAAAAAATGTAGAAAGAGTTTTTAAGAAGAGACATCACATTATCATAAAACACGTTTGGGTGTTTTTTGTTGTTGTTTGTTTTTGTCCTTTCAGGCAGCCCAATCAACAACTGCTAAAGAATCCTTTTTGTGTTATATCTGTGTTACGCAGAAGTCTTTCATTTGGGAGTAATAGAAAACATATTGAGCTATGGTGTGTGTATTATAAGAATATTTAGGGCCTTATAAAACTCAAGGTCACGGATGCTGCTGAACCTTAAAAATGGACTGAAATCATGTATGAGAGTGCTCTAGAGAACACAGAAAGGACCTTCTCTCCATTGCTGATCTCTGATTCTCTCCACGGATGTTCTGTATTCTTCTACTGGCTTTTGAGATGGTTTTTTCTATTCCCAAGCTACATGGAATAAAATGTTCAGTGACAACAGGTCCCAAGTTCCTACTTCTCTGCATTATTCTGTATCATGCATTCTCAAGGAAGAAGTCTATTTTAGCTCAATATGAGCATACAGACTTTACTGCTGGAAAAACAGTGCAGGTTCATGCTGACCACTATCACCTCCATGACTCTTTTCTACCTGGTGTTCTACATTGATCATTTCTTCTGAGAAGCTTTCCCAAGCCTGCCACCCACTGGGCTCAGTGAAGTGCAACTGTTTCCCTTAGTACCCTGCGCATCTTTGTTTTATTATATCATATTGATGAAGAAAATCAGAGGAAGTTCTCAGAACAGGGATGTGGAAGCAGCACAGAACGAGTGGCCAGACAGGCAAATAAATCTGGTGAGTACCATATTGTACGATGGCATATTTGGACAATGTTTTTGTGTGTGTGTTTGTTTGTTTTGTCTTATTTTTTCTCTTCAAAGGGAACTAAGTACAAGAATGTAAATGAATCAAAATGCTCCCATCACTTGAATAAGAAAAAAATATTTTAATGTATTTATATTAAAACATATGAAGTTAAATTTTATATGTATATACACACACATAAACATATAGGTTCTCACCGTAAAAATTCAGCAATTGTCTTTAGAATGTAACCTTAGAAAATTAGGGATTTCATTAGGTTGTATGTAAGGTACATGCTGTAAATATAAATTCTATTGCTGAAATAAAAATACCTCTCTTGGGCTTCCCTGGTGGCGTAGTGGTTGAGAGTCCGCCTGCCGATGCAGGGGACACAGGTTCGTGCCCTGGTCTGGGTAAGATCCCATATGCCGCGGAGCAGCTGGGCCCATGGGCCATGGCTGCTGAGCCTGCGCGTCTGGAGCCTGTGCTCCGCAATGGGAGAGGCCACAACAGTGAGAGGCCCAGGTACCACAAAAAAAACAAAAACAAAAACAAAAAACCTCTCTTAATGGTTACACTTTTTACTAGCTGCTAAAAGATACTTATCTGTCACAACAATTTTAGGATTTTGAGACTAAAACAAAATTATATGTTTTGTTATATTCTTATATTCTCTCCTACTCATCCACCTTCACATTGGCAAATACAGATGTAGAGAGACTATTCAATTAGCAAATTTCATTATGTTTTACCATTCAAATCTCTCAGTTCTTAGTACCCCAGAAAAATGTTGGTAATATTTTTATTACTAACATTTTATTTTATTTTTGGTAATACCAAAAGCGTTGGTAATTATACTTATGAAATTATAGAGAGTAAACATATAAGAAACAGAAAATCATGTTAGAGCAAAGTATCACATATTTTGGTGATTAATATTCTCTCCCTGACTTAAGCTCATACTCAATAATTTACCATATCTACCTAAATACCTTTCTACTTATGTCATAAATCATATCACCTTAATATTTCTACAAAATGCTCCCTCCCCACTTTCACTTGTTCTCATCTAGATTTCCATAAACTTTTAAAGCTTCTCCAACTCCCTGACCATTGCCCAACAATCTGTTCTCCACACAAATACCAAGAGATCTCAGGTATGACTAAACCATTTCCTCATTAAATCTAGAGATGACTCCCCACTACACTTCCAATAAAACATGAATTTCTCAACATAATGTAGAGATCCTACATGATATGCCTCCTACCTGCCTCTCCAATTTCATTCTTACCATGTTCCAACACTGAACTGTATGTTGAACTAGGTGTTTTTTTGTTTGTTTGTTTTCTGAACAGTCTCTGTTCTTAGATGCCTTTGAATATCAAATCTTTTCTGGTCCAAAATGCTAAAAACACCCTTCTCCCATAGGCCATCATGATCATTTCAACTCTTCATTACCTGGTGATCTCCTACCTTGACAATTAAGGGATTATAGTTCCTCTTCTGGGAACCCTCCCCAAGCTTTCCATGCCCCTAAGCTGAGTGAGGGCCTTTCCACAATTTTTCATAGTATCCTGTGTTTCCTTTCTTCATTGAATTTATTGTATTTAATATGCTCCACTGTCATGGGTTCCTAAAAAGCCTGTCTTTTTCACTAGGTTAATATTATCATATGACATAATGCTTTGCTTTATCATTTTTAGGTCTTTTCAGAATTTACAAATGTATAAATATATAAAAGGAACTGTCCTATTATTTTCCCATATTCTTACCTCAGACTGTAAAAATAGGAGTTCCTAAGAAATATTGGGAGACAGCTGCTGTTTTCTCTTCCACTCTCCAACCTCCCAAACCCATCACTTACTCAATCCTCCCCTACCACCTCAAAGAGAGGAGCAATGAGCTGATCTAATGTGAGGCTATAGGAAAAGGGTCTCTGAGCATACATAGCTCAGCTTCTCTTGGAATTTACTTACCTGAAAGTAGTGTGCCATCTCCTCTTCCCCCCAGTTTATGCCATGCGGACAGACCCTACCCTTCCAAGAGATGGGATTGAGTTGCTGAGCTCCTATGCAATGACTAGGTGAGTAAAATCAATTCAGAGCTGAACCATATTTAGCTTTAAATCTAAGCCATATGTCACATTCTGATTTTACTGGTAATAATGATAGTAGTTTGGTCTCTGTTTGACTCTTATGTTCATTTTTCAATTGGTTTTAATTTGGAGGGAACAGAGATATGAATAATTAGTCCCTTCAGAGACACTCAAAGTAATGTGAAGGTAATATGAAGTAATATGAGGGGGTCAAAAGTACAAACTTCAAGTTATAAAATAAATAACTCATGAGGATATAATGTACAGCATGGTGACTATAGTTTTTTAAAAAATTATATGAAATTTAACACTTAAACTAAACATTAAGGGAGCCTTTCCAGTAGGAAAATGTGACTAGAATAACATTGATAATAATAAAATCATTTAAAAATTTGTCTTCAATAGCTAGTTATAGATTTATAATTTATGTTTAGAAATAGCTGAACTCCCCATAAACAGAAGCAGAGGTCTGAAAATTTACAACTCTTTAGATGCTGCTAGGAGAAATTAAAGAGGCTTTATTATTCACTACAGTCAATACTCAACTTCTACAGCTTTGACTTAAAGAGTTAATTTATCTTTGCTGAGGAAAATTATCAATACAAAATCTAAAATTAATTGTATGTTGAGTTAGAGGAGACTTGAGTAAAGTATTTTAAAATAACCATTTCCTTGAACAGTGAATTCTGTGTGACCTTTACTAGAGTCACATGATGTTAAAAAATTAAGTGAGTAGAAAATTAAAAGGAAAATGTTGTACCATTTTTCTTCAGTCTCACTGACACCATTGCCCTCTATTTATCTGCAAGCAAGAGGCACTTAGTACTTCCAATAAATATGAAGTAAAATCATTTTAGGGTTAACTTTAGAGAAGCAGAATCAAAGGGATGCTAACTGCAAGAGAAATTTGAGGCAGCTCTCTGCAGTGGAAAGAGAAATAAATTGAGAGAGAAGGGACCTGAATTCTAGATAACTTTACTATGCTAAGTTACTTATGTCTCTAAGCCTCAGTTTATTCCTTTATATAATGAGGATGATGGTGATAATATAAAAATTTCATACGGTAATGTAACAATGTGAATGAGAAGTATAAAAAGTTCATATATAAAATGCTTACAACATCATCTAGCATGTAATTAGTAAATAGTAATAATAGCAAACACTTACAAAGTACTTGATACATCCAGGCACTATCCAAGTGTTCTACATATACTAGCTCATTTAATTCTCACAACTCTATGCTATAGGTATTAAATATTGTTAATATTATTGCTTACATTACTAGAATCTCTAAAGTGTTTGTATATCTCTTGTGTCCCATACACACATTACCCTTTTGCACTCCCACCCCTATTTATTTTGACTGCAGCTCAAGGACAGGAATCATGTTTTTCATTATATTCCACAGCTCCCAGGATCTCACAGTTTAATTACAGAGCAGTAAAAATAGCCAACGAAGGAAAGAATGTGGTAGGGCAAAGGCATACCTTAGAAATCTAAAGACAAACCATGGGGAAACTGTTAGTTCTGCATAAACAATGACAGTTCTTTGTGGCCCCAACGTGTATCACTGTGCCTGGTACCTGGTAGTTATGACAGAGATGGGGACTACATGAATGAATCAGGGACACTATCAAGTGTCACATATGGATTCTTTCACTTACAGACTCGAGGCATAAACAAAACAAACAAACAAACAAAACTAAGGACTCCCTATATAACACAGAGCATGCTTATTACCCAAGGCTAGATTATAGCCAACAACAGGAAAGTCATTGGGTTCTGGCATACATATGCTCTCCAATATGTAGAGAAAGAATATATTTGCACATGCACAATATATTCTTGGAAGGAATCAAAGGGAGCCCAAAAAGGGCCATATGTAGGGCCACCTACATACATAACAGCACATCTGAACATATTGTTTTTAAAGGCACAAGCAAACTAATTTCCTTCCTTCATTTCTGTCCTCAAGGAGTTCACAGCTGAAGGAACAATTGGAACATTAAAGCACAGCAATGCAGCTCACAGAAAAAGGGAACCTCATTCAGATACGGCAGAGGTCAAGGATGGCTTCTTAGGGAGAACAAGTATGAGCTAAGCCCTGACAGTAGAGAAGACAACTAGCCAAGTAAAATCAGAAGGAAAGATATTCTAAGCAGAAAGAACAGCCTGTTTACTTCAGCTGGTTCAACATGAATAGAGAAGTTGTGGGTAAGAGAATGCTGGAATAAGAAGCTGGAAAGCAAGGCAGGAGCAGATAATGGAAGAACTGTTGTGCCACACTTAAAATTTTAGCTTTAGTTCCAGAAGTAACAGAGCTAGATGAGGCATTTTAAATAGGCCATAACCTAACAAGATGTTCTACGTATAAAAAAATCTGTGTTAACTATTTGAGAGTTTAGGACATAATATATAAAATAAGATGATAGGAGCTTTTAAATTTTTATCTTCACCATGCGTGAATATGAGCCTCATTAGTCTTTAAATAATACACCTAAAAAAAATGCAACTCTGTGTTTGTGAATGTGGAAAAATATGCTCCAGCAGTGGTCATTCCATTCTCGGCATAGGTGTTATTACAAAAATCAAGATATAAATGGAGACTAATTACACAAATGAATGAGGGACACTCATTATAGTAGCCTCCAATCTTTTGAGAGGACAGGATGACTGGAAGGGAGCAACTGGTGAACAGAGGAATAGCCATTTTCAATTCTTTTCTGGAAAATGATATGAATTCGTTTAAATGCTTTGTTCAAAAAGATACATGTTCATGTGGTGATCCTCTCTAAAGGTATACATGAGAGAGAGCATCCAAGAGAGCTGCTTTCAAAAAGGTGATAATTAGATAATCAAGATATTATAGAATATTTAGAAGACATGAAAAAGTAGTTAATATATATTTTTTAGTGGAAAAAATCTACATGATATTTTAAACAAATTAAGTATGATAATGAAAAACAAATCTAGACGGACTATTAACAGTGCTTTAGATGATAGGATTATAGGTATTTTTTGTTGTTTTTGCTTACTTATATTTTTTATAGTATTCTACAATAGACATATAATTCCTGGATAAATAAAACATTAAACATTTATTCAAATTAAGGAATTTGCAACAAAGAGCCAGCCAATGAAATCAAGAGTTATAAAAAAAGAAGGTATGTTTCTAACAACATAAAAGTAAAAGCACAGTGTCTGTATGATTCAATAAATTTTGTAAATTTTAAAATATTTCTTTTTTTAAAAATGTATCAGTGTTGTATATTCACAGATAATTTATGCTTAGGTCAATATTGGTTTTTTAAAATTATTTTTACTGCTTACTGTTTTACTGTTTTGGAGTAAATGCTCTCATAATCCCTGTTTATAGAAACTTGCAGTGATCCCCAACTCACAATGTTGAATAACTTTAAAAACAAATGTAATAACTGAAAAGAAAAACCAAGAAGATAGCCAGAGAAATGTGAATTAAAGAATGTACAATAAAAAAATCTAGAAGTATTTTTAATTTAAATTTTAAAAAGCTCATTTTACGGATAATATGGATTAATTTGAATTCTTTAAATGTACAGAAGTAAAGCTGCAAAATGTTATCTCATTCTAAACTACATCTTTTGATATGAGAACTATGTGAGCATGAGCTAAGTGTATTTTGCATATATTCAGGTAATGTTTCTGAGCATATTATACCTACATATGCTATGCAAAATGTTGCAGAAGATTAAATTATCCTAGCCACATTTGGGAAGTGGCAGTATGTCTGTCATTGCATGTAAACATATGCAGATTTATGCAAAAGATTCTTAAATATGTGTACCTAAAGTCCCAAACTCCCCACAGACATGCAAAGCCAGAAGGTTTTGTTTATTTTCAATTTATTGGAAAACCTATAAATGGGACTAAAGAAATAGATATGCTTATGCTCTATGTTAAATTTGGGACATCTGTGTGTGTGTGTGTGTGTGTGTGTGTTTTCCTTTATTTCTTTGTTACTTGGCCAAGATTTTAAATTCATCTGCAGTGATGTGTACTGTAGACTTAACGCAAGCAAAATTTCCATTTGCTTCCAAAAGTCCTCCCAAAGTTAAGAAAAGAGAGTTCATGCACCATTTTACATAATGAATTCGATTCTTTCAGCACTTAAGTCCCTTTCTGTTGGTACTTTTTGTTAGCCTTTCAGGGGGAGCACTAACTCTTTCAGGTTATTGCAACAGAACATGAAATATTGTTAAAGTGGTTTGCCAGGGTGAAGTCACTTTCCAGATTGGGCGATTTATCATAGTATAATGAATTAACCTTTGTTTTGGTAGATAAGGTAGAAATCACAAGAATGGATGTTTTTAAGGAATAATGCAGTATCAGTAATGAGAAATAAACAATAATACAAATATTTCCTAAAGGCGTGATACTAAATTTTAAACAGTAGATAGTTTCTGAAAAACTGCTGTACATCGATTCCTCTTGTATATCAAGTAGTAGATTTTACCAAGGGAGTTTTTAAAAGAACTCTGTGATATTTTAATGGGCATTCCCTGGTGGTCTATTGGTTAGGAATCAGTGCTTTCACTGCTGTGGCTGGGGTTCAGTCCCTGGTTGGGGAACTGAGAATGCACAAGTTGCATGGCATGGCCAAAATTAAAAAAAAACAAAAAAGAAAAGGGAGTTTCCTAGCCTACCAGTGGTTAGGACTTGGCACCTTCACTGCTATGGCCCTGGCTTCAGTCCCTGGTTGGGGAACTAAGATCCTGTAAGCCCTGCAGCATGGCCAAAAGAAAACAAAAAAAGAAACAAAAAACTATGTAACATTTAAAATACTGACCCCAAATTCTTAACCCCATTCCCATCAGGCGGTAGAGTTTATGTTTCTTCTTTTCGAATCTGTCGCCGCTTGACCAATTACTTCAAAACATGAAGTAATGCTATCAGATTCTGAATTTGGGCTTCAGTAAGCCAGCAGCATTTACTTCCTGTCTCATGGAATGCTCACTTTTGGGACCCAGCCACCATGCCAAGAGTAAGCCAGGGAGCCCATAGAGAGAATCAGGTGAAGATGAACTGAGGTCCTTGATCCTTAGGCCCAGCTGAGCTCCCAGCGAAAAGCGTCACTTTGACAACCATGAGTGAGCTCTATTGAAAGTGGATTGCCTAACCATATGGAACACAGAGAAGCATTCCCCCACTAAGCCCTGACCAAATTGCAGAATCAAAAGCTAAAAACATGATCACAGATATAAGTCGCAGGTTTTGAGATTCTTTGTCATGCAGCCATAGTTAACCAGAACAGGACACTTTTGTACAGTGACCTTCCCTTTGTGTGTGTATGTGTGTGTGTGTGTGTGTGTGCGCACCTGCATGTTTGTATGTTTTAAATACATTTGTATTTGCTCACATTGTGACTTTGGGGAATAATGTATACTTCCAGAGAGTTGGTTCCAAATTAAGGAATCTGAGACTTAATTGTTGTCATGGTCTAGTGATGGTTCTCAACTACACAGAAGCATATAAACAGGTTCTGGTATAAAAGATACAAGGGCCAAGAAAGGAAGAACGTGTGTTCAAGAGCCTATGTTTTAGAGTTACTGTAATGTTTATCTGAGTTGAAGGCACTTCTCTTGATTAATCAAACCATATTTACTTTAGCAAGTTGTTCCTATTTCCCTCCTTTCCAATTATGTAATAAAATAAGAAACTGTGGTTCTGTTCACAATATTTAACCAACTTCTGTTTGATTATATAGATTTAGTCAATGTATTTATTACTGGCCCACTTTGGAGGAGTAGTACCTCAAGACTGTCTTTCATTCTGTGTCGAACTTTCTTTTCCTTTAAGGACACATAATCAAATCCAAATTTGAGTTCTTCTCCTCTAAAGTACCTCCCAACCAGTCTCAATAGGACGTTGCTCTGGCAAGTGATTCAAGTTTGCAACCACCTGACAAGATTTTGGGTGGATACTTGTGCAGAGTGGTTCAGGGCTACCTTCAAAAATATTTTCACAGGAGCCTATCACTGATGTCTGAAATTTCCCTTTAGGAAAGAAGGGGCAAATTAGACAGTTTGTCATTAAATCCTTAATGTGAATTTTTTATCAGCTCCCATTATATGTAACAGCTAGCTCCAAGTTTGTTTGGATAGCAAGGAAGGAAGCTATTGTCCTCAGAGAATCAGGTGTTGAGCTGGGGATGGGACAAAGTTATTGAAGTCAAATTTCACAATTTTGTCTGTCTGACCTTGTTACTGTAAAGCTGAGTCAAAGAAAACATATACATGTGTTCAATGGGATTTTTATCTTCCCAGTGCTACAGTCTTTGTTGGTAGCATCTTACACTCAGGGAAGCACATTTAGGTTTTCATCCCACTGAGGGACACTTAGCACAATACTACTTCAGTGTCCTCCTAGCCTCCAAGAGTGAATGAGTCTCTCAGTGCTGACTTACTACCAGAGAGTAACTTAGGTAAGGGGAAGAATCAGGTTAGGACTCTTAAGGTTTCTTAAAACTTTCATTACCATTTAAAAGTGAAGTGTGCATTGTTATATGATCAAATTCTTAAGACAAAGACTGTTTCTGTTCCAACAGTAGCTTTATCAGCCATTGGCCAGTGCTGTCTTGAAAATGCACACCATTGGTGGCTATTGTCCTGCTCCAATTTGAGTTGGTGTCAGGTTAATTCTGCAATCCCTTGTGATCAATGTTCTACAGTTTTTATAGGCATCCCTCCGCTGCATAAATATTTCCTGACCTACCTCCCTGTTCTGCCCTGGAGATCTATAACCATTTTCTAAAATGGTTTTAAAAAAGAAAAGTATTTCTTTCACTTCTATTAAGATGTCTCTGCAGCAGTAGACAGGACATAGGAGCTGTTCCTGTCATCATTATCTCCTTCAATCTGTTTTGCATATATATGTGTCCCTGACCCAAAGAGTCTGTCCTGTACATTAACAGCCTCTTGATAATCCAGAGTGAAACAGACTTATATTTGCCAAAGTAAGGAGGTATAAAAACAGTGCTTTCCAATTAGATGACTATGTACCAAGTACTTGCCTTTTATTGTGTCCTTTCATTTGGGACTTTGTTCTCTACTTTTCAGTGTATGTACATATATACATATGTTTTCATTTATTTATACCTTGACATAATAATAATCTCCTAGTACTCACTTTCCTTACAAATGCTTTATTTGACTAGTTGATGCTATTCCTGGGTAAAAAACCTTGTCAATTCAAGGCTTCTAAGGGAACTTTCAAAAAGATGACCAAAAATGAGCAGATCAATTGAAATTATGAGTCTACCATTATAAGTAAACTCATTTCACAGAATTTGAAAAGTTTTAGATTATTTAAAATATTGAGAACAACAACAAAAGTTCAGGCTGCACAGTCATATTCAATTGCATGTATGTTGCAGTAGCTGCTGAAAAACTGAAATCCAGTTTTAGTTGAGAAAAGGGAAGCAGTGTTGAAAGGAGAGGGGAATTGCATTTTTAGCCTTAATATTACCAGTCCTATCCTTAGTCCTTTATACACATTCTTTCACTTGCTACCCACAACAATATTATGAGATATTTACTGAATTTTCCATTTTACAGGTGGAAGAAACAAATTCAGCAAGGTTAAGAAAACTGTCCAAGTTCAAACAGCTGGTAAATTTCAGATCCAAAATTTTAACCCTGATCTCTCATTAAAATCTGTGGTTTTTCAATAATTCCATACAAACTAACCTGAAATAATAAAGAATGAATAAATATTGCAGAATTTTAAGTTAGGAATTTCAAGTTTAAAAGAATGGGGAAAAAATTCTAAGGTTTAGTAGAATGGCAAATAATTGAGTTAAGATCCTAGAACTGGGGGCTTCCCCAGTGGCGCAGTGGTTGAGAGTCCGCCTGCCGATGCAGGGGACACGGGTTCGTGCCCCGGTCCGGGAAGATCCCACATGCTGCGGAGCGGCTGGGCCCGTGAGCCATGGCCACTGAGCCTGGGTGTCCAGAGCCTGTGCTCCGCAACGGGAGAGGCCACAGCGGTGAGAGGCCCGTGTACTGCAAAAAAAAAAAAAGATCCTAGAACTGGGAAAAAAGTGACTTCTACTGAAAGTTATCAGCTGGGAGAAGGAACAAAGAAGGAAACAAACAAGTAGTATCAACAGCTAAAAGGTCAGGTTGTAGACCATCCAGTGATAATGCTAAGCTTGTTGCAGAGTAAACCATAATCTTCGAATGGCTTCTTTCAGATGTTTTCAAATCCAGGAATTCCAGCATCTTTCTCTCATAGAGTATCATATCCTTTTTAAAAAATACTATAATTGAAGGGGAAAAATAGTTTTTTCTTGGAATTGGAAACAAAGTTCACCAAACAGATTACTGTAGCTTTCAAAAAGAAGAATTTTTAATATGTATAATTATTTGTGTCTTGAATCTTTCATAGTTTAGACTTGGAATAGATGAATAAAGGTAATTTAAAAATCAATTAAATTCCTAGGCTGATAATTTATTTTCTTAGTTTTTTTTGAGGTATGGGGTAAAAGGCAAATAAAGAGATCATATTAAAAACAAACCAAAACAAAGTAAAACACTCTCTACTTAGAAAGAGAAGAGTATCATGCCAAGTAAATATTCACCAGGTTTTTAAAGGAGTATTAAAATTGATATTGGTCCCCAATTTGAAATAGGCTTTGAAAAAGCTTGGACAGTTTTTAAGAGTTTTGGAAACTAGATGGACCAAAAAGGCTAGAAGAAATAACTTTATTAAGTCATTTTCTTTAAGAATGAGTTGATAATTGCTGTTAAGAAGAAAAGAACGATCTAAAGACACATGTTTTACAGTTGTTTCCTTATTCTGATGAAGAATAATAAAACAAAGGATGAGCTTGCAGAGGAGCAAAAAGATTTCCCTGATATGAATACAAACTTCCAGACCATTAGTGTATAAAATACTGTGGTTCCTTTAGAAACCTAGCAGTCTTTGGTCTACTGCATAATAAACATGAATAAGCATTAAACATTTAAACAATCCCCCCAAAAGATATATGGTTAATAAAATGAATAAGAATAACATAATGCTCTGTCAGAATAAATGCTTTTACCAGACATGTTTGCCAGTGGCCCTCTAAAAAGATGGAACTTATCACTTCCTAAATAAATAGCTCTGTTTGAAACAACCTTAACCTCAAAAGGTCCCCAGAGGTGATGATTCTTCTTTTTCAAAATTTCTAAGTAATCACTTATTTGCTACTTTAATTGTGATTAATGAGTTATACCTATCCCTTGATTGATTTTCTACTTATAAATTCCTTATAGTTTTTCATGCCTGTCAGAAGTTTGTCTTTTGAACTTTATCTCTCTCCTTCATATAATTATTCAGTCCTACATACCACTCTGAACTCTCTCTATAATAAAATTCCCCAGACTGGAAGATCCCTGAACCCAGGCTATTCCTACATTAAAGTGGCATCAATATTCCTATAGATTTAAGGCTGAAATTTTATTACATCAAAAATGATTCTTGATCCTCCTAACCTCCAAAGAAGAAAGTGGGGCTGGAGACTGAGTTCCATCATGAATTGACAATGATTTTATTAGCCATGCCTATTTAATGAAGCCTCCCTAAAAATCCAAAAGAATGGGGTTCAGAAAGCTTCCAGGTTCCACTCTAAAAGAGCAGTTCCACAGACTAATGAAAACTGTGCTCAGCTTTTCACCTTTTCATTCAGTGCTTTTTGTGGAATCCACACTCACCAGCAGCAGGGCGGCTGACAGAGTCTTGGTGCTCCAGCCAGGTATCTAGCCTGAGCCTTTGAGGTGGGAAAGCCAAGTTCAGTCCACCAGAGACCTCCTGGCCCCACGTAATATCAAATGGTGAAAGCTATCTCAGAGATCTCCATCTCAACACTAAGACCTAGCTCCACGCAAGGACCAGCAAGCTACAGTGCTGGACACCCTATACCAAACAATTAGCAAGATAGGAACACAACCCCACCCATTAGCAGAGAGGCTGCCTAAAAACATAATAAGGTAACAGACACCCAAAAACATACCACCGGATGCAGTCCTGCCCACCAGAAAGACGATCCAGCCTCATCCACCAGAAAACAGGCACCAGTCCCCTCCACCAGGAAACCTACACAACCCACTAAACCAACCTAACCCACTGGGGGCAGACACCAAAAACAATGGGAACTACGAACCTGCAGCCTGCAGAAAGGAGACCCCAAACACAGTAAGTTAAGCAAAATGAGAAGACAGAGAAATACACAGCAGATGAAGGAGCAAGGTAAAACCCACCAGACCAAACAAATGAAGAGGAAATAGGCAGTCTACCTGAAAAAGAATTCAGAGTAATGATAGGAAAGATGATCCAAAATCTTGGAAATAGAATGGAGAAAATACAAGAAACGTTGAACAGGGACGTAGAAGAACTAAAGAGCATACAAACAATGATGAACAACACAATAAACGCAATTAAAAATTCTCTAGAAGGAATCAATAGCAGAATAACTGAGGCAGAAGAACGGATAAGTGACATGGAAGATAAAATAGTGGAAATAACTACCGCAAAGCAGAATAAAGAAAAAAGAATGAAAAGAATTGAGGACACTCTCAGAGACCTCTGGGACAATATTAAACGCAGCAACATTCGAATTACAGGGGTCCCAAAAGAAGAAGAGAAAAAGAAAAGGACTGAGAAAATATTTGAAAAAATTATAGTCAAAAACTTCCCTACCATGGGAAAGGAAATAGTCACCCAAGTGCAGAAAGCACAAGAGAGTCCCACACAGAATAAATCCAAGGAGAAACATGCCAAAACACATATTAATCAAAAATTAAATTCAAAGAAAAAATATTGAAAGCAGCAAGGGAAAAGCAACAAATAACATACAAGGGAATCCCCATAATGTTAACAGCTGATCTTTCAGCAGAAACTCTGAAAGCCATAAGGGAGTGGAAGGACATAATTAAAGTGATGAAAGAGAAGAACCTACAACCAAGATTACTCTACCCAGCAAGGATCTCATTCAGATTCGGCAGAGAAATTAAAAACTTTACAAACAAGCAAAAGCTGAGACTTCAGCACCATCAAACCAGCTTTACAACAAATCCTAAAGGAACTTCTCTAGACAGGAAATATAAGAGAAGGAAAAGACATACAATAACAAACCCAAAACAATTAAGAAAATGGTAATAGGAACACACATATTGATAACTACCTTAAATGTAAATGGATTAAATGCTCCAACCAAAAGACATAGACTGGCTGAATGGATACAAAATCATGACCCATATATATGTTGTCTACAAGAGACCCACTTCAGACCTAGGAACACATACAGAGTGAAAGTGAGGGGATGGAAAAAGATATTCCATGCAAATGGAAATCTAAAGAAAGATGGAGTAGCAATTCTCATATCACACAAAATAGACTTTAAAATAAAGACTATTACAAGAGACAAAGAAGGACACTACAAAATGATCAAGGGATAAATCCAAAAGATATAACAATTGTAAATATTTATGTACCCAATGTAGGAGCACCTCAATACTTAAGGTAAATGTTAACAGCCATAAAAGGGGAAATCGACAGTAACACAGTCATAGTAGGGAGCTTTAACACCCCACTTTCACCAATGGACAGATCATCCAAAATGAAAATAAATAAGGAAACACAAGTTTTAAATGATACATTAAACAAGATGGACTTCATTGATATTTATAGAACATTTCATCCAAAAACAACAGAATACACTTTCGTCTCAAGTGCACATGGAACATTCTCCAGGATAGATCATATCTTGGGTCACAAATCAAGGCTTGGTAAATTTAAGAAAATTGAAGTCGTATCAAGTATCTTTTCCAACCACAATGCTACGAGACTAGGTATCAGTTACAGGAAAAAATCTGTAAAAAATACAAACACATGGAGGCTAAACAATACACTACTAAATAACCAAGAGATGACTGAAGAAATCAAAGAGGAAATAAAAAAATACCTAGAAACAAATGACAATGAAAACACGACGACCCAAAACCTATGGGATGCAGCAAAAGCAGTTCTAATAGGGAACTTTATAGCAATACAATGATAACTCAAGAAACAAAAAACATCAAAAATAAACAACCTAACCTTACACCTAAAGCAATCAGAGGAAGAAGAACAAAAAAACCCCCACAGTTAGCAGAAGGAAAGAAATCATAATGATCAGATCAGAAATAAATGAAAAAGAAGGAAACAATAGCTAAGATCAATAAAGCTATAAGCTGGTTCTTAGAGAAGATAAACAAAATTGATAAACCACTAGGCAGACTCATCAAGAAAAAAAAGGAGAAGACTCAAATCAATAGAATTAGAAATGAAAAAGGAGAAGTAACAGCTGACACTGCAGAAATACAAAGGATCATGATAGATTACTACAAGCAACTGTATGCCAATAAAATGGACAACCTGGAAGAAATGGACAAATTCTGAGAAAAGCACAACCTCCCAACACTGAACCATGAAGAAATAGAAAATATAAACAAACCAATCACAAGCACTGAAATTGAAACTGCAATTTAAAATCTTCCATCAAACAAAAGCTCAGGACAAGACAGCTTCACAGGAGAATTCTATCAAACATTTAGAGAAGAGCTACCACCTATCCTTCTCAAACTCTTCCAAAATATAGCAGAGGGAGGAAAACTCCCAAACTCATTCTATGAGACCACCATCACCCTGATACCAAAACCAAACAAAGTTGTCACGAAAAAAGAAAACTACAGACCAATATCACTGATGAACATAGCTGCAAAAATCCTCAACAAAATACTATCCAACAGAATCTAACAGCACATTAAATTGATCATACACCATACTCAAGGGGGGTTTATCCCAGGAATGCAAGGATTTTTCAATATACACAAATCAATCAATGTGATAAACCATATTAACAAATTGAAGGAGAAAAACCATATGATGGTCTCAATAGATGCAGAAAAAGCTTTTGATAAAATTCAACACTGATTTATGATAAAAACCCTTACCTCAATCTAACAAAGGTTATATATGACAAACCCACAGCCAACATTGTTCTCAATGGTGAACAACTGAAACCATTTCCACTAAGATCAGGAACAAGACAAGGTTGCCCACTCTCACCACTATTATATAACATAGTTTTGGAAGTTCTAGCCACAGCAATCAGAGAAGAAAAAAAATTAAAGGCATCCAAATTGGAAAAGGAGAAGTAAAGGCATCACTGTTTGCAGAATACATGATACTAGACTTAGAGAATCGTAAAGATGCTGCCAGAAAACTGATAGAGCTAATCAATGGATTTGGTAAAGTAGCAGGATATAAAATTAATGCACAGATATCTCTTCCATACCTATACACTAATGATGAAAAATCTGAAAGAGAAATTAAGGAAACACTCCCATTTACCATTGCAACAAAAAGAATAAAATACCTAGGAATAAACCTACCTAAGGAAACAAAAGACCTGTATGCAGAAAACTATAAGACACTGATGAAAGAAATTAAAGATGATACAAACAGATGGAGAGATTTACCATGTTCTTGGATTGGAAGAATCAACATTGTGAAAATGACTATACTACCCAAAGCAATCTACAGATTCAATGCAATCCTTATCAAACTACCAATGGCATTTTTCACAGAACTAGAATAAAAAATTTCACAACTTGTATGGAAACACAAAAGACCCCAAATAGCCAAAGCAACCTTGAGAAAGAAAAACAGAGCTGGAGGAATGAGGCTCCCTGAATTCAGACTACACTACTAAGCTACAGTAATCAAGAGAGCATGGTACTGGAACAAAATCAGAAATATAGATCAATGGAAGAGGATAGAAAGCCCAGAGATAAACCCACACACATATGGTCACCTTACCTTTGATAAAGGATGCAAGAATATACAATGGAGAAAAGACAACCTCTTCGATACGTGGTGCTGGGAAAACTGGACAGCTGTATGTAAAAGAATGAAATTAGAACACTCCCTAACACCATAAACAAAAATAAGCTCAAAATGGATTACAGACCTAAACGTAAGGCCAGATACTATAAAACTCTTAGAGGAAAACACAGGCAGACACTCTGTGACATACATCACAGCAAGATCCTTTTTGACCCACCTCCTAGAGTAATGGAAATAAAAACAAAAATAAACAAATGGGACCCAATGAAACTTCAAAGCTTTTGCAGAGCAAAGGAAAATATAAACAAGATGAAAAGACAGCCTTCAGAATGAGAGAAAATATTTGCCAAAGAAGCAACTGACAAAGGATTAATCTCCAAAATATACAGGCAGCTCATGCAGCTCAATATCTAAAAAGCAAACGACCCAATCAAATAATGGGTAGAAAATCTAAATAGACATTTCTCCAAAGATATACAGATTGCCAACAAACACATGAAAGGATGCTCAACATCACTAATCATTAGAGAAATGCAAATGAAAACTATAATGA
This sequence comes from Mesoplodon mirus, assembly GCF_964341445.2. NCBI lineage: Eukaryota > Metazoa > Chordata > Mammalia > Artiodactyla > Ziphiidae > Mesoplodon > Mesoplodon mirus. The sequence continues at coordinate 117,585,210 of NC_138979.1, read as the reverse complement.
AGTACCTCCTCACACCAGCCAGAATGGCCATCATCAAAAATTCTACAAACAATAAATGCTGGAGAGGGTGTGGAGAAAAGGGAACCCTCTTGCACTGTCGGTGTGAATGTAAATTGATACAGCCACTATGGAGAATAGTATGGAGGTCCCTTAAAAAACTAAAAATAGAACTACCATACGACCCAGCAATCCCACTACTGGGCATATACCATGAGAAGACCATAATTCAAATAGAGTCATGTACCGCAATGCTCATTGCAGCTCTATTTACAATAGCCAGGACATGGAAGCAACCTAAGTGTCCACTGACAGATGAATGGATAAAGAAGACGTGGCACATATATACAATGGAATATTACTTAGCCATAAAAAGAAATGAAACTGAGTTATTTATAGTGAGGTGGATGGACCTAGAGACTGTCATACAGAGTGAAGTAAGTCAGAAAGAGAAAAGCAAATACAGTATGCTAACACATATATATGGAATCTAAAAAAAAAAAAAGGTTCTGAAGAACCTAGGGACAGGACAGGAATAAAGACACAGACATAGACAATGGACTTGAGGACATGGGGAGGGGGAAAGGTAAGCTGGGACAAAGTGAGAGAGTGGCATGGACATATATACACTATCAAATGTAAAATAGGGGCTTCCCTGGTGGCGCAGTGGTTGAGAGTCCGCCTGCCGATGCAGGGGACACGGGTTCGTGCCCCGATCCCGGAAGATCCCACATGCCGCGGAGCGGCTGGGCCCGCGAGCCATGGCCGCGGAGCCTGTGTGTCCGGGGCCTGTGCTCCGCAACGGGAGAGGCCACAGCAGTGAGAGGCCCGCGTACAACAAAAAAAAAAAAAAAAAAAAAAAAAAAAAAATGTAAAATAGATAGCTAGTGGGAAGCAGCCACATAGCACAGGGAGATCAGCTCGGTGCTTTGTGACCACCTAGAGGGGTGGGATAGGGAGGGTGGGAGGGAGGCCCAAGAGGGAGGAGATATGGGGGTATATGTTTATGTATACCTGATTCACTTTGTTATACAGCAGAAAGTAATACACCATTGTAAAGCAATTATACTCCAATAAAGATGTTAAAAAAAAAAAGATTCTTGAGCCTCTGTGTTTTGGGTCCTGGTGATAACCAAAATATAATAATGCCACAACCTCCTTCTGCCACCCATTTAGTTCAATCTCAGGACTCCTTTTTATATTCTGTCTTGGTAATGATCCATTCTACTCTATTGTCCCTCATGACACTTTTTCTGCAGAAGCCCTATATACATCACATTGCAAACGTTACAGTTCTCAGAGAGCTAATGCACTCAGAGCTGAAATGACCTTCACGAGCTCATGCAGCTTCCTGCTGGACAAATACATAATATGATACCTTTCTGAATCAACTCAACATCTTTTTGATAGTTGCTCACGTCTACCTGTTTCAACTCCTTATGCAGGGTTAATGTCCATGGTGGCAGCAGGAAGCTAAGAAAATAGCTGCTACAATTGCTTTTAGCCCAAACTATTTTACAAAAGCATCAGAAATGTGAGAAAAATAAATATTAATGTCCTCCAGTCAAGGGGTTTCCTTCCATGAAAAAAAAAACAATGGAACCAAGGAAAAGTGATTAAGTTATATGCTTTCTTTACACTGATTACAAGAGCATCCACAGGAGTTACAGTGAGTCTAAGGGACCAAGAACCTCTCTGGATTTCAAGATCTGCACAATATCTTATTTATAATCAAGATCATTTTCTTATGCTCTGCAAAAACTGCTCATAATTTCTTCCTCAAAGGTTATTCCAAAGTGAAGCTAGCATGACCTCTTGGTACTGCATACTTTAATACAATTTACTTCATTTGAAGGAAGCATTTTCCTCCTAATACTATTATTATGAGGATGGGGTCTCCTAGCCAGGCCAACTCTTGAGTTGGACCTACATAGTTCAACAATTTACCTACACAGTAAACAACAATTGCATTCTTGCTTCACATCTTTATTGAGGGGTTAAGAATCTAAGCACTCTGGCTTTCTGCTTTTTTTACATTTTCTGATTCTTTATAATCTATAAAACCTATGACCAGTATAGGTTTTCCTATACCCACTGATTTAGTATATTCAATTTCTACTAATATAACATTCATTTTATATGATTATTATATCCTCTAACACATTCTTTCCTACTCTGTAACATTTTAATTTCCTTCTCATCACCACTAACCAATAATTGATTATGTACCAAGCATTATACATGGCCAAGAATATATAGTAATTAATAAAAGATAGTTTTACCATCAAAAACAGCCTAGCAGGGCTTCCCTGGTGGTGCAGTGGTTGAGAGTCCGCCTGCCGATGCAGGGGACACTGGTTCGTGCACCGGTCCGGGAAGATCCCACATGCTGCAGAGCGGCTGGGCCGGTGAGCCATGGCTGCTGGGCCTGCACATCCAGAGCCTGTGCTCCAAAACGGGAGAGGCTGCAACAGTGAGAGGCCCGCGTACGGCAAAAAAAAAAAAAAAAAAAAAAAAAAGCCTAGCAGAGATAAAGAGATAATAAACAAGTAAAAAATGAACAAGTAATTACAAATTCAAATATAAATTGTTATAAAGGGAACTGAGGAGGTGTCTTTTAAAATATAGTTTGAAGTATGAAAAGAATGAGTTGTAAAAAAACCTGATGCCAGCTTATGCAGAGCCTTGTCAGGCCATGGTAAGAGAAGAGAAAAAGTTAAATGTTAAATTAATAAAATAATAATACTAAAATAAAGTACAATTAGATAACATGAGATATATGCTGAAAATTAAAAATATAACACTGAAATTTTTTAAAATGTGGGGATGGAAAGTAAAGTCAAGGATAAGTCCCAGATTTTAGAACAGAAAGATGGATATTAAAAATCAAAGAGACAACTTCCGGGTAAGATGGTGGAAGAGTAAGACACGGAGATCACCTTCCTCCCCACGGATACACCAGAAATACAGCTACACGTGGAACAACTCCTACAGAACACCTACTGAACGCTGGCAGAAGACCCCAGACCTCCCAAAAGGCAAGAAACCCCCCACATACCTGGGTAGGGCAAAGCGGAGAGATCCCCACACAGAGGATCGGTGCCGAGCGACACTCACCAGCCCGAGAGGCTTGTCTGCTCGCCCGCTGGGGCGCGCAGCGCTGGAAGCTGAGGCTCGGGCTTCGGTCAGAGCGCAGGGAGAGGACTGGGGCTGGCGGCGAGAACTCAGCCTGAAGGGGGCTAATGTGCCACAGCTAGCCGGGAGGGAGTCCGGGAAAACTCTGGAGCTGCCGAAGAGGCAAGAGACTTTTTCTTCCCTCTTGGTTTCCTGGTGCGCGAGGAGAGGGGAGATTAAGAGCGCTGCTTAAAGGGGCTCCACAGACGGGCGCGAGTCGCGACTGAAAGCGCGGAGCCCAGAGACGGGCGTGGGACGCTGGGGCTGCTGCTGCCGCCGCCAAGAAGCCTGTGTGCGAGCGCAGGTCACTGTCCACACCGCCCTTCCGGGAGCCTGTGCAGCCCGCCACTGCCGGGGTCCCGGGATCTACAGGCGGCTTCCCTGGGAGAACGCACGGCGCGCCTCAGGCTGGTGCAACGTCACGCCGACCTTTGCCGCTGCAGGCTCGCCTCGCACTCCGTGCCCCTCCCTCCCGCCCGGCCTGAGTGAGCCAGAGTCCCCGAGGAGGCTGCTCCTTTAACCCTGTCCTGCCTGAGCGAAGAACAGATGCCCTCCGGCGACCTACACACAGAGGCGGGGCCAAATCCAAAGCTGAGACCCAGGAGCTGTGAGAACAAAGAAGAGAAAGGGAAACCTCTCCCAGCAGCCTCAGAAGCAGCGGATTAAAGCTCCACAATCAACTTGATGTACCCTGCATCTGTGGAATACATGAATAGACAACACATCATCCCAAATTGAGGAGCCCGGAGTCAGTGCTGTGCCTCTGAGGTGGGAGAGCCAACTTCAGGACACTGGTCCACAAGAGACCTCCCAGCTCCACATAATATCAAACGGCGAAAATCTTCCAGAGATCTCCATCTCAACACCAGCACCCAGCTTCACTCAACGACCAGCAAGCTACAGTGCTGGACACCCTAAGCCAAACAACTAGCAAGACAGGAACACAACGCCACCCATTAGCAGAGACGTGGCCTAAACTCATAAAAAGTCTGCAGACACCCCAAAACACACCACCAGACGTGGACCTGCCCACCAGAAAGACAAGATCCAGCCTCATCCACCAGAACACAGGCACTAGTCCCCTCCACCAGGAAGCCTACACAACCCACTAAACCAACCTTAGCCACTGGGGACAGACACCAAACACAACGGGAACTACGAACCTGTAGCCTGCAAAAAGGAGACCCCAAACACAGGAAGATAAGCAAAATGAGAAGACAGAAAAACACACAGCAGGAGAAGGAGCAAGATAAAAACCCACCAGATCTAACAAATGAAGAGGTAATAGGCAGTCTACCTGAAAAAGAATTCAGAATAATGATGGTAAAGATGATCCAAGATTCTATTTCCCAGATCCAAAATCTTGGAAATAGAATAGACAAAATGCAAGAAACAGTTAACAAGGACCTAGAAGAACTAAAGATGAATCAAGCATCGATTAAAAACACAATACATGAAATAAAAAATACTCTAGATGGGATCAATAGCAGAATAACTGAGGCAGAAGAACGGATAAGTGAGGTGGAAGATAAAATAGTGGAAATAACTGCTGCAGAGCAAAATAAAGAAAAAAGAATGAAAAGAAGAGAGGACAGTCTCAGAGACCTCTGGGACAACATTAAACGCACCAACATTCGAATTATAGGGGTTCCAGAAGAAGAAGAGAAAAAGAAAGGGACTGAGAAAATATTTGAAGAGATTATAGTTGAAAACTTCCCTAATATGGGAAAGGAAATAGTTAATCAAGTCCAGGAGGCACAGAGAGTCCCATACAGAATAAATCCAAGGAGAAATACGCCAAGACACATATTAATCAAACTGTCAAAAATTAAACACAAAGAAATCATATTAAAAGCAGCAAGGCAAAAACAACAAATCACACACAAGGGAATCCCCATCAGGATAACAGCTGATCTCTCAGCAGAAACTCTACAAGCCAGAAGGGAGTGGCAGGACATAATTAAAGTGATGAAGGAGAAAAACCTGCAACCAAGATTACTCTACCCAGCAAGGATCTCATTCAGATTTGATGGAGACATTAAAACGTTTACAGACAAGCAAAAGCTGAGAGACTTCAGCACCACCAAACCAGCTTTACAACAAATGCTAAAGGAACTTCTCTAGGCAAGAAACACAACAGAAGTAAAAGACCTACAATAACGAACCCAAAACAATTAAGAAAATGGGAACAGGAACATACATATCAATAATTACCTTAAATGTAAATGGACTAAATGCTCCCACCAAAAGACACAGAGTGGCTGAATGGATACAAAAACAAGACCCATATATATGCTGTCTACAAGAGACCCACTTCAGACCTAGAGACACATACAGACTGAAAGTAAGGGGATGGAAAAAGATATTCCATGCAAATGGAAACCAAAAGAAAGCTGGAGTAGCAATTCTCATATCAGACAAAATAGACTTTAAAGTAAAGATTACTAGAAGAGACAAAGAAGGACACTACATAATGATCAAGGGATCGATCCAAGAAGAAGATATAACAATTGTAAATATTTATGCACCCAACATAGGAGCACCTCAATACATAAGGCAAATACTAACAGCCATAAAAGGAGAAATCGACAGTAACACACTCATAGTAGGGGACTTTAACACCCCACTTTCACCAATGGACAGATCATCCAAAATGAAAATAAATAAGGAAACACAAGCTTTAAATGACACATTAAACAAGATGGACTTAATTGATATTTATAGGACATTCCATCCAAAAACAACAGAATACACATTTTTCTCAAGTGCTCATGGAACATTCTCCAGGATAGATCATATCTTGGGTCACAAATCAAGCCTTGGTAAATTTAAGAAAATTGAAATTGTATCAAGTATCTTTTCTGACCACAATGCTATGAGACTAGATATCAATTACAGGAAAAGATCTGTAAAAAATACAAACACGTGGAGGCTAAACAATACACTACTTAATAACGAAGTGATCACTGAAGAAATCAAAGAGGAAATTAAAAAATACCTAGAAACAAATGACAATGGAGACACGACGACCCAAAACCTATGCGATGCAGCAAAAGCAGTTCTAAGAGCGAAGTTTATAGCAATACAATCCCACCTTAAGAAACAGGAAACATCTCGAATAAACAACCTAACCTTGCACCTAAAGCAATTAGAGAAAGAAGAACAAAAACATCCCAAAGTTAGCAGAAGGAAAGAAATCATAAAAATTAGATCAGAAATAAATGAAAAAGAAATGAAGGAAACGATAGCAAAGATCAATAAAACTAAAAGCTGGTTCTTTGAGAAGATAAACAAAATTGACAAACCATTAGCCAGACTCATCAAGAAAAAAAGGGAGAAGACTCAAATCAATAGAATTAGAAATGAAAAAGGAGAAGTAACAACTGACACTGCAGAAATACAAAAGATCATGAGAGATTACTATAAGCAACTCTATGCCAATAAAATGGACAACCTGGAAGAAATGGACAAATTCTTAGAAATGCACAACCTGCCAAGACTGAATCAGGAAGAAATAGAAAATATGAACAGACCAATCACAAGCACTGAAATTGAGACTGTGATAAAAAATCTTCCAACAAACAAAAGCCCAGGACCAGATGGCTTCACAGGCGAATTCTATCAAGCATTTAGAGAAGAGCTAACACCTATCCTTCTCAAACTCTTCCAAAATATAGCAGAGGGAGGAACACTCCCAAACTCATTCTACGAGGCCACCATCACCTTGATACCAAAACCAGACAAGGATGTCACAAAGAAAGAAAACTACAGGCCAATATCACTGATGAACATAGCTGCAAAAATCCTCAACAAAATACTAGCAAACAGAATCCAACAGCACATTAAAAGGATCATACACCATGATCAAGTGGGGTTTATTCCAGGAATGCAAGGATTCTTCAATATACGCAAATCAATCAACGTGATACACCATATTAACAAAGTGAAGGAGAAAAACCATATGATCATCTCAATAGATGCAGAGAAAGCTTTCGACAAAATTCAACACCCATTTATGATAAAAACCCTGCAGAAAGTAGGCATAGAGGGAACTTTCCTCAACATAATAAAGGCCATATATGACAAACCCACAGCCAGCATTGTCCTCAATGGTGAATAACTGAAACCATTTCCACTAAGATCAGGAACAAGACAAGGTTGCCCACTCTCACCACTGTTATTCAACATAGTTTTGGAAGTTTTAGCCACAGCAATCAGAGAAGAAAAGGAAATAAAAGGAATCCAAATCGGAAAAGAAGAAGTAAAGCTGACACTTTTGCAGATGACATACTATACATAGAGAATCCTAAAGATGCTACCAGAAAACTACTAGAGCTAATCAATGAATTTGGTAAAGTAGCAGGATACAAAATTAATGCACAGAAATCTCTGGCATTCCTATACACTAATGATGAAAAATCTGAAAGTGAAATCAAGGAAACACTCCCATTTACCATTGCAACAAAAAGAATAAAATATCTAGGAATAAACCTACCTAAGGAGACAAAAGACCTGTATGCAGAAAATTATAAGACACTGATGAAAGAAATTAAAGATGATACAAATAGATGGAGAGATGTACCATGTTCTTGGATTGGAAGAATCAACATTGTGAAAATGACTATACTACCCAAAGCAATCTACAGATTCAATGCAATCCCTATCAAACTACCACTGGCATTTTTCACAGAACTAGAACAAAAAATTTCACAATTTGTATGGAAACACAAAAGACCCCGAATAGCCAAAGCAATCTTGAGAACGAAAAATGGAGCTGGAGGAATCAGGCTCCCTGACTTCAGACTATACTACAAAGCTACAGTAATCAAGACAGTATGGTACTGGCACAAAAACAGAAAGATAGATCAATGGAACAGGATAGAAAGCCCAGAGTTAAACCCACGGACATGTGGTCACCTTATCTTTGATAAAGGAGGCAGGAATGTACAGTGGAGAAAGGACAGTCTCTTCAATAAGTGGTGCTGGGAAAACTGGATAGGGACATGTAAAAGTATGAGATTAGATCACTCCCTAACACCATACACAAAAATAAGCTCAAAATGGATTAAAGACCTAAATGTAAGGCCAGACACTATCAAACTCTTAGAGGAACACATAGGCAGAACACTCTATGACATAAATCACAGCAAGATCATTTTTGACCCACCTCCTAGAGAAATGGAAATAAAGACAAAAATAAACACATGGGACCTAATGAAACTTAAAAGCTTTTGCACAGCAAAGGAAACCATAAACAAGACCAAAAGACAACCCTCAGAATGGGAGAAAATATTTGCAAATGAAGCAACTGACAAAGGATTAATCTCCAAAATTTATAAGCAGCTCATGCAGCTCAATAACAGAAAAACAAACAACCCAATCCAAAAATGGGCAGAAGACCTAAATAGACATTTCTCCACAGAAGATATACAGACTGCCAACAAACACATGAAAGGATGCTCAACATCTTTACTCATTAGAGAAATGCAAATCAAAACTACAATGAGATATCATCTCACACCAGTCAGAATGGCCATCATCAAAAAATCTAGAAACAATAAATGCTGGAGAGGGTGTGGAAAAAAGGGAACACTCTTGCACTGCTGGTGGGAATGTGAATTGGTACAGCCACTATGGAGAACGGTATGGAGGTTCCTTAAAAAACTACAAATAGAACTACCATATGACCCAGCAATCCCACTACTGGGCATATACCCTGAGAAAACCATAATTCAAAAAGAGACATGTACCAAAATGTTCATAGCAGCCCTATTTACAATAGCCCGGAGATGGAAACAACCTAAGTGTCCATCATCGGATGAATGGAGAAAGAAGATGTGGCACATATATACAATGAAATATTACTCAGCCATAAAAAGAAATGAAATTGAGCTATTTGTAATGAGGTGGATAGACCTAGAGTCTGTCATACAGAGTGAAGTAAGTCAGAAAGAGAAAGACAAATACTGTATGCTAACACATATATATGGAATTTAAGAAAAAAAAATGTCATGAAGAACATAGGGGTAAGACAGGAATAAAGACAAGACCTACTAGAGAATGGACTTGAGGATATGGGGAGGGGGAAGGGTAAGCTGTGACAAAGTGAAAGAGCAGCATGGACATATATACACTACCAAACGTAAGGTAGATAGCTAGTGGGAAGCAGCCGCATAGCACATGGAGATCAGCTCGGTGCCTTGTGACCGCCTGGAGGGGTGGGATAGGGAGGGTGGGAGGGAGACGCAAAAGGGAGGGGATATGGAAACATATGTATATGTATAACTGATTAAATTTGTTATAAGGCAAAAAAAAAAAAAAAGAGAAAAAAATCAAAGAGAATACATCTTTAAAAATTTTAAAAGACTATTCAAGATTTTCATTATATTAATAATAGAAATATAAAATGAGACTAATAAAAACAGATGAAAGAAAATTATCAAAGAAATAATGCAACAATATTTCCTATAAATGATAGACATGTGTCTATAAATATAAAGAGCTGACGGAGTGTCTTGTACAATGAAATAAAGAAATTCTATAATAAAGCATACCATCTTGAATTTTGCACATGTAAAGGATAAAGAAAAGTTTCTAAAACCATCACAGAGTGAAACAAGTTTCCACACAAAGGAACAGGAATCACATATCACAGAAATTCTCTACAATAGGAGCCAGAAAATCATTGACTAATACCATCAAAATTCTGAAAAAAAAATGACTTTCAATTTAGGATATTGCATTCAGCTCATTTATGAACTATTTGGAAGGGTAAAATAAATTCATGTTTAGACATGATAAGTTCAAGAAATGTTCAAGAAATAGCCAATTTTTCCTTTCTATGAAACTACTGGAAGATGTGTTCCAGATAAACAAGGGAATAAACTGAGAAAGAGAAAATAAGATTTAAAAGAAGAAAGAAAGTAAAAAAAGTCTCCAAAGGACAGAAGGCTCCGAAGGCAGAGCACTCTTAGAAAGCAAATGGCTTAGGCTGGCACAATAGGATAAAATATGGTCTTTAAGGGAAAATGGAAATGATATAGCCTCTAGTGTAATACGGCTTTTGGAAAAGAATGTTGTTAATAGATTAATAATGCATAAAATAGGTACACAGAAAAATAAGGAAATAAAAAATGAGGCAAATATTAATTTCAAGAAAAACAAAGACTGGTGATAAAACATACATTTTATACATATTTGCTTAGCAGTGAATAATATTTGCATTGTCAAATAATATAAAGACTCACAATTAATTTGACCAGAAATTTTTATTGAAATCAATTTTTTAAAGGATGTGGTGGGATGCTGAGATGCTATATGAAAGAAAGTGAAATCCTGATCTTCCTAAGAGGAAATCAATAAACTGTGATTAAAACGAATACATCAAGAAATATCAATATATGCATATTATTTAGTACAACAGAGATAAATAACCAAAAAAAGCTTAAAAGAGTAAGTCAGGAGGGGGATCTAGATAGGAGAGTAGGAGGATGTGGAGCTCAACTCCCACACAAAAACATCAAATATGCATCTACCTGTGGAACAATTCTTATAGAAGAATAACTGGAAACTGATCTCCTATACAACCAAAGCTACAAGAAAGATCTCCATGCAATTGGGTAGGAAGGAAAAAAAGAAAAAAGGTTTCAAGTTGGGACCAGCACCCCTGGGAGGGATCTGTAAAGAGAAAATCTACACCATGAACCTAGCCTTGAGAAGCCCCTTACCTGCTGGGAAACATGCTGGGACAGATAAAAAGGTGGGAGAAGTCTAAACTCTACTTGTGAGGAGTGCACACATGCTGGCTTGCTAATAATTGGGGTGGAGAGAGACTTGTGATGGTGGGTGCCACCTTGTGCACTTCCCAATCTAAAGGGATGAATGTCCTGGTATCACTAGTGCTACACCACAGACTGGCATGAGATCAGGGCAGAGATTCAGTTTAGCTGCACAGAGACAGACTGAGGGGCCTGGGGTGTGATCCGAGCAGAACTACAAAGACCATTGTCAGTGCAAACATGGGGGTGGTGGAATGAACTAGGAAGATATCATCAGTGTGTGCACAGGGTGGCACAAGAATCTGCAGCATCTAAGTGCTGAATCTAAGGCAGAAGAGCCCTGAGAGAGGACTTGATCTAGCTGCTCAAAGGCACCCTGGAGTGCCTCGGGTGGGGTTGAGCAGCGGGGAGAGCCACAGAGCCCATTGTCAGCACACACACACAGCAGCTCTGGCCATGGAGCCCACCGTCAGTACGCGCAAGGTGAGGGCGGGTTCGGCCATGGCAGACATTGTTGTGCAGGCACTGAGCAGCACCACAGGAACATACAGGGGCTTGGGTGGACAGGCCCTGGGCAGGAGTACACAGTTGTTCATTTCTGGCTCCACCCACACCACTCCCCAGCAGCTTGGCAACAGATCTAGGGTGGACAGGTTATGGGAGAGCTCTACTACAAAGGCAGCTCAGATTCCAAGTGGCAGCACACCCACCTTGATTCCTGAAGCCACGGTGCCCTGGCCATGAGCCCCATCCTACTCCACATCAGAGCCTTGCATTAAACCTGGGATGAACACAAGGGGGAAAGGGACATCACGTTCGGCTGCTTCTGGGTGGAACCACAGACACTTCCATGGGTGGTGCATAGGTTCACTGTAACTGCATGGCCCTCACTTGCTTCAGTAGTCACCTTCTTTGGGGCAGGGCATGCACTCAAGGGCAACAGAGCCTGATCAAATACAACCCTGTCTACTCCAACAACTGGGGAGCAAACCCTGCTCTCAACTGGCTGGTGACAGCCACAGAGCAAAGAGGAGGCCTCACATCCAGTGCAGGGTCTGGACACCACAATAATAATCACACCACATATCAAGGAGGTAAAGGCCAGCATGCTCTGAGGAAAGATGTGGCTGGCATCCATACCAAAACCAGCCCTCACACCAAAAATACTGGACACACACAGTCTACACAGAGATGTTCCCACATAAAAACACTCCTTCAAGACCACAATATATAACAGTTTCTCCTAAATTCACAGAGACAGAGAAATGAAATGAAAAAGCAGAGAAACTACCCCAAATTAAAATAACAAGAGAAAAATCCTCTAAAGAACAAATAATGAAACAAACTTCACCAGTCTACTACACCCTGGGTTCAAAAAAGGAGGTAATAAAAATGCTAAAGGAATTAAGAAAGATTATCGATACAAGTGCAGATAACTGTAACAAGGAACTGGAAACCATAAAGATGAACCAATCAAAATTAGACAATTCAACTGATGAGATAAAAACAAATCTAGAGGCAATGACTAGCAGAATAAATGACACAGAATAATCAGTAAGTGATCTGGAAGATGGAATAAGAGAAATCACCCAATCGGAACAGCAAAACAGAAAAACAAATGTACAGAAAAGCAAAAGCAACACACGAGATCTGTGGCATAACATAAAGCATGTCGACAAACACATAATAGGGCTTCCAGAAGGAGAAGAGAGAGAAAAGGGAATCAAAAATGTTTTTGAAGAAATTATGGCTGAAAATGTCCCAAAACTAAAGAAGGAAACAGATATCAAGGTACAAAAAGCACAGAGTGTCCCAAACAAGATGAACCCAAACAGACCCACACCAAGACACATCATGATTAAAATGGAAAAAATGAAAGATTAAAAAAAAGATTCTAAAGCCAGGAAGAGAAAAACAAGAAGTTAGTTATAAGTGAGTAACTTAAGGCTATCAGCTGATTTCCCTCTAGACACTCTGCAGCCAGCAGGGAGTGACATGATATATTCAAAGTCCCAAAAGGGAAAAACCTGCAACCTAAGATACTCTACCCAGTAAGATAATCATCTAGAATAGAAGGAGAAGAAAGAATTTCTCAGACAAGCAAAACTAAAAGAATTCAGCAATACTAAACCTACCCTAAGAGAAATATGAAAGGGTCTTCGATAAATAGAAAAGAAACATGAATCTATAGAAAAGGGAATATCACAGTATGAAAAGCAAATACATAAGAGGATTAAAAATCACTTAAAATAAGCCAGTACACAGATTTTTTAAACATCAAAAAAAATTGGTAAAAGTATTTATAACTAAAATTAACAGCAAAGGATAAACATGCAGATGTAAAACAAGACATCAAAATCACAAAATATGGGGGAGTGGAGTACAAAAATGTAAATCTTTTAGAATGTGTTGGAACTTGTATGACTATCAGTTTAAAGTAAGTAGATATAGTTATACATCAATATACTTAAACTCCATGGTAACCACAAATCAAAAACTTAAAATAGAGTCACAAAAATTCAAAGAAAGGAACCCAAGCACACTACAAAAGAAAATCGTCAAACCACAAAAGGAAAACAGAAAGAAAAAGAAATGAGCAAATGAACTACAAAAATGACTGGAAAACAAGGTCTAAAATGGCAATAAGTACATACTCATCAATTAGTAGTTTAAATGTTAATGGACTAAATGCTCTAATCAAAAGACATAGAGTGGCAGATTGCATTAGAAAACAAGAACCTACAACCTACAATATGTTGCCTACAAGAGACTCGCTTCAGGGCAAAAGACACAGACTGAAAGTGAGGGATGAAAAAAGATACTGTGTGCAAATGGAAACAACAAAAAAGCAGGGGTAGCAATATTCATATCAGAAAAAATAGACTTTAAAACAAAGTCAATAAAGAAAGACAAAGAAGGACATTACACAATGATTAACAGGATCAATACAATAAGAGGATATTACACTTATTAACATAAATCCACTCAATATTGGAGCACCTATATATATAAAACAAACACTAACAGACACAAGGGGAGAAATTGACAGGAGTGCAATAATAGTAGGAGACTTTAACACCCCACTGACATCAATGGATAGATCATCCAAATAGAAAATCAATGAGGCAAGGGAGGTCCTAAATGACACAATAGACCAGTCGGACTTAATTGCTATCTACACAACACTACATCCAAAAACAAAACAGAATACACATTTATTTTAAATGCACACAGTCACCCTGTAGGGTACTAGGTCACAAAGCAAGCCAGATAGAAATCATTTTAACCATCTTTTCTGACCACAACAGTATGAAATTAAAAATCAACCATAGAAAGAAAAATGGGAAAAGAAAGAGCATATGGAGATTAAACAACATGATACTAAAAATGGGTCAACAATGAAATTAAAGAAGAAATCAGAAAATACTTCGCAACAAACAACAATGAAAATACAACCTTACAAAATCTATGGGATGCAGCAAAAGCAATTCTAAAAGGGAAGTTTATAGTGATACAGGCCTTCTTCAAGAAACAAGAAAAATCTCCGATAAGCTACCTAACATACCACCCAAAAGAATTAGAAAAAAAAAAAAAGCCAAAGTCAGTAGAAGGAAGGAAATAATAAAGCTCAGAGAGAAAACAAATAAAATAGAGATTAAAAAATAGAAAAAATGCTTTTATTATGTCGAGATATGTTCCCTTTATACTCAATTTGGTGAGATTTCTAATCATGAAAAAAATAAACAAAATTGACAAACCTCTAACAAGACTCACCAAGAAGAAAAAAGAAAGGACCCAAAAAAACAAAATAAGAAGTGAAAGAAGAAAAATAACAACTGCTACCATAGAAATACAGAAAATCATAAGAGAATAGTATGAACAATAACATGCCAAGAAATTGGACAACCTAGAAGAAATGGATGAGTTTATGGAAAACTACAGCCTGCCAAAATTGAGTCAACAAGAAATAGATAATTTAAATAGACTGATCACTGGAAGTGAAATAGAATATGTAATAAAAAAAGACTACCTGCCAACAAAAGTTCAGGACCAGATGGCTTCACTGGGGAATTCTACCAAACATACAAAGAAGAAACTATCCTTCTCAAACTATTCCAGAAAATTGAAGAGGAGGGAATATTCCCAAATTCATTCTATGAATCCACTATCACAGTGGTACCAAAACCAGACAAAGACACTACCAAAAAGAAAATCACAGGCCAACATCTTTAATGAATATAGATGCAAAAATCCTCAACAAAATATTAGCAAACCAAATCCAACAATACATAAAAAGGATCATACAACATGATCAAGTTGGATTGATTCCAGGCTCTCAAGGATGGTTCAACATACACAAATCAATCAGTGTGATACAGCATATTAACAAAAAGAGTGACAAAAACCATATGATCATCTCAATAGGCACAGAAAAAGCATTTGACAAAATTCAACATCAATTCATGATTAAAAGCCTCACCAAATTGAGTATAAAGGGAACATACCTCAACATAATAAAAGCCATTTACAACAAACCCACAGCCAACATAATACTCAATGGTGAAAAGCTGAAAGTCTTCTCGCTAAATTCAGGAAGAAGACAAGGATACCCACTCTCACCACTCCTATTCAACATATTATTGGAAGGCCTAGCCATAGTAATCAGACAAGAAAAAGAAATAAAAGGTATCCAACTTGGAAGGGAAGAAGTAAAACTGTCACTACTTGCCAATGACATGACA
Organism: Mesoplodon mirus; assembly: GCF_964341445.2. Lineage (NCBI taxonomy): Eukaryota > Metazoa > Chordata > Mammalia > Artiodactyla > Ziphiidae > Mesoplodon > Mesoplodon mirus. The sequence continues at coordinate 117,569,519 of NC_138979.1, read as the reverse complement.
TTCTATATAGAGCACCCTAAAGTCTCCAAACAAAAGCTATTAGAATACATTAATTCAGGAAGGGAGCAGAATACAAAATTAATATACAAAAATCTGTTGCACTGCTTTACATTAACAATGAAATATTAGAAAGAGAAATTTTTTAAAATCCCATTTAAAATAAAATGCTTAGGAATAAAGTTAACCAAGGATGTGGCAGACCTAAACACTGAAAACTGTAAAACTCTTATAAATGAAGTTGAAGATGATTCAAAGCAATGAAAAGATATCCCATGCTCTTGGATTAGAAGAATAAATATTGTTAAATGGCAATACTACACAAAGCAGTCTACAGATTTAATGCAATCCCTATCAAAATCCCAGACATTTTTAACAGAACTAGAACAAATAATACTAAAATTTATATAGAACCACAAAAGACCCAGAAATGCCAAAGTAATGCTGAGGAAAAAGAACAAAGCTGGAAGCATAGCCCTTCCAACTTCAGACCATAATACAAAGCAACAGTAATCAAAACAGCATGGTATTGGCAGAAAAACAGATATATATAGAACAATGGAATGGAATAGAGGGCCCAGAAGTAAACCCACACATTTATGATTAATCTATGACAAAGGATGCAAGACACATAATAGAGAAAAAGCCTCTTTAACAGTTGGTGTTGGGAAAGCTGGACAGCTACATGTAAATAAATGAAATTAGAACACTCCTTCATACCATATACAAAAATAAATTTTAAACGGTTTTAAGACCTAAATGTAAGACCTGAAACCATAAAACTCCTAGAAGAGAACATAGGTAGGACATTCTCTGACATAAATCATAGCAATATTTTCTTAAATCAGTCTCCCAAGGCAAAAGAAATAAAGGGAAAAATAAACAAATGGAACCTAAGCAAACTTAAAACCCTCTTCACATCAAAGGAAACCATTAACAAGACAAAAAGACAACCTATGGAATGGGAGAAAATATTTGCAAATGATGCTACCATTAAGGGGTTAACATCAAAAATATAAAAACTGTTCATACAACTCAATATTAAAAGTACAAACATTCCAATAAAAAAGTGGGCAGAAGACCTAAATAGACACTTCTCCAAAGAAGATATACAAATGGCCAACAGATATGTGAAAAGATGTTCAACATCACTAATTATTACAGAAATGCAAATCAAAATGACAATGAGGTATCACCTCACACCAGTCAGAATGCCTATCATCAAAATGTCTAACAATAATAAACGCTCAAGAGGGTGTGGAGAAAAAGGAACTCTCCTTCACTGTTGGTGGGAATGCATATTGGTGCAACCACTTTGGAAAACAGTATGGAAGTTCCTTAAAAAAACAAAAATAGAGCTACTATATGATCCAGCAATCCCAGCCCTGGGTATATATCCAGAAAAGACAAAAACTCTAATTCAAAAAATAAATGCACCCCACTGTTCATAACAGCACTATTTACAATAGCCAAGACACAGAAACAACCCAAGTGCCCATCAAGAGATGACTGGCTTAAGAAGATGTGATATAGATAGGTAGATAGATAGGTAGACAGATACACAGACACACACAGAATAGAATATTACTCAGCCATAAATAAATGAAATATTGCCATTTGCAGCATCACAGATGGACCTAGAGAATATTACAGTAAGTCACCTACATACAAATGAGTTCTGTTCTGAGAGTACGTTCGTAAGTCCAATTTGTTCATAAGTCCAACAAAGTTAGCCTAGGTACCCAACTAACACAATCGGCTATATAGTACTGTACTGTAATAGGTTTATAATACTTTTCACACATATAATACATAAAAAACAAACAGAAAAAATAAAGAAAATATTTTTAGTCTTACAGTACAGAACCTTGAAAAGTACAGTAGTTCACGCCAGACACATGAACTTATGTGATCAGACATGCGAACACAGGTTTGCATCTTTAAAAGTTCACAACTTGAAGGTTCATATGTAGGGGACTTACTGTATAGTTAGTGAAGTAAGTCAGACAGAGGAAGACAAATATTTTATGATATCACTTAAACACAGAATCTAAAAATTAATGCAAATGAATCTGTATACAAAACAGAAACAAACTCACAGACATGGAAAACAAATTTGTGGCTACCAAAGGGGAAAGGGGTGTGGGGAAGGGATAAACTAGGAATATGGGATAACAAATACAAACTTCCATACATAAAATAGATAAGTGATGAGGATTTACTATATAGCACAGGGAACTATATTCAATATAATGAAAAGTAATCTGAAAAAAATATATATATATATATATTTAAAACTGAATCACTTGTCTTCACCTGAAACTAACACAATATTGTAAATCAACCATAGTTTAATAAATGAAAAAAGTAAGTCAGGACTCCTAGGGAGCAACCTTAAGTTAGGGGTAGAGTAGAACAGGGGATTGCTATTTATTTTTATATAAACTTTTAGTACAATTTGACTTTTAAAATGTGACAATTTTATTGATTAAAGTAAAAACTAATAAATTGCTAGTGACAAAAGTAAACAAAATATATGTGTTTATTATAACATAAACCTTTAAAACTCAGAAAGATGTAGAGGAAAAGTCACTCTAAACACCACAACCCAGAAATAAAAACTAAATAAAAATATTTCTTCCTATGAAATATTTTTATTTATGTTTGAACATAATATCATACTTAATATGGAAAAATTATATATACTAATTATCTCCCACCCAATTTACTCATTATAAAGATGACAGTAATTCTATGATATTTAATATTGTTAATATAATTTATCTACTTCAATTTTAATACTATGAACTCAAGCTCCTTAAAATTATTTTGAAAATGTAATTGTGTGTATACCCATATACACAAAATAGATAGGGATCACAAGTGAAGGGAAGATGCCCCTGTTCTGAATTGAATGAGTCCACACCATTGAAGGTATCTGAGAGAAAAGTGTTCCAGGAGAAGGCTGAGCAAGGTTGAAAATCTCTGAGGTAGAGCAAGTTGAAACATTTGAGAAACAATCAGGAGGCCAAAGAAGCTGGAGCAGAGACTAAGGGGAAGTAGAATAGGCATCAGACAAGCAATGCCTTCTTTCTGCAGACTGAAAGGACTTTGGCATTTTTCTGATGGACTTGCAGCACCATCACAGTTTCTCTTTTTTCTTTTTTCTTTTTTGAAGTATAATTGACATACAATGTTATATTAGTTTCAGGTATACAACAGTGATTTGACATTTATAAGCATTATGAATGATCACCACAATAAATCTAGTTACCTTCTGTCCACATTTAAACTTATTACAATAGTATTGACTATATTCCGTATTCTGTATAGTACATCACATGACTTTTTTTATTTTTTTTTGTGGTATGCGGGCCTCTCACTGTTGTGGCCTCTCCCGTTGCGGAGCACAGGCTCTGGACGCGCAGGCTCAGTGGCCATGGCTCACGGGCGGCATGTGGGATCTTCCCGGACCGGGGCACGAATCCGTGTCCCCTGCATCGGCAGGCGGACTCTCAACCACTGCACCGCCAGGAAAGCCTACCATGACTAATTTTTAACTGGAAGTTTGTGCCTCTTAATCCACTTCACCTATTTTGACCATCCCCCGACTCTCCTCCTTTCTGGCAACCCCCAGTTCATTTTCTGTATCTACGAATCTGCTTCTGTTTTATTTGTTCATTTGCTTTGTTTATTTGCTTTTTTTTTGATTCTACATATTACTGAGATCATACAGTATTTGTCTTTCTCTGACATATTTCATTTAGCATAATACTCTCTAGGTCCATCCTTGAGGTTGCAAAAGGCAAGTTTCATTCTTTTTTAAGATTGAGTGATATTCCATTACATACACACACACCCTCCACATCCTCTTTAACCATTTATCTATCGATAAATTCAGTTGCCTCCATATCTTGGCTGTTGTAAATAATGCTGCAATGAACCTAGGGGTGCATATACCATTTTGAATTAGCGTTTATTGCAGGTTTGAGGAGGGAAATGTCTGGGTCAAATTTACACTTCATCAGACTCAATCTGGTTGCTTTATGGGGTTCAGTATTTCAAGTCACAGGTAAAAAGAGCTTCATCCAGGGTCTTAAAAATAGGAAGGTAAGAAGGAGTCTGATTTATATAAATGAAAGGGAGAGTGGTCAGGATTTTCAATGTAGTAAAGGTCAGTACTTTTTACCTTCCTCTTGCCTCCAGTTTACTGAAGAGATCAGATTTTAAAAAAATAATTAAGTTGCATTTAATGACAATTCAAAGCCAAAATTCAGGATTCCACATATTTTCCACACTTTGCCCTAGTCATTGAGGCTTCATGTGACAAGTCTTAAGACTTACTTCTTGCTCCACCTGCTCCCTCCCTCCCCCGCACATATACAGTATAACAGTGAAAAAAGCTTCTTGGTAGCACAGAACTGTGATGACATCAACTCTCACACCTAATAGCCATGGAAGCCTAAGGACACAGAAAAGATCTGGCAGAGATCCTCAGAGGACTGCAGTTGATATGAACACAAGTTTCCCACTAGAACATGATGCTGCCTAGTTTTATACACCATTATCTGCATTTCCCAGTGTTAAAGACTTTGAAAATATAAATTATGGCTAAAACTCATAGGCCTGTATTGAGTCTCAAAGGATAGAAAACTTCTACTTTAAAATATGGGAAGAAATATTTCCCTGTATCTATATCTTCCCACCCTTCCACCCCCTGAACTACAGTAAGCAATCGGATCTGCCAGGGGTAAGTAATAAAAGCATCAGTGCTTGAAGGGTCCTGGTTAGGTTGTGTTAAGTCACATAAGACAAACAAGACATGAGAAGGCTTTCCATTGTGCTTTTCTGTGGTTTCCCATGCCAACTGGTGAAGTGAACTAACATGGAAATCAGTGTCCTGAAAATTGGTTGAATTAGAATAAAGATAAAGCTCTTTAGATTTCAAAACAACTATATATGCCTGCTCTGTGCATCTGAATCCTCAAACCCTGTCCTCTCACCTTGCAAATGAGCATTCTTTTCACAATGAGAGAATGTCTAGCCTTAACCAGAGCACCCTATTTCAATAATACATAGGCTCAGGTGTTTAATAGAGAGTCTACTGCACTTTTTGACAAGGCTTTGGTGTGTCACCGCACCTTACTTTTCCATAAAAGACTGAAATTAAATTAAATATTGGTAAGCTAAACAGGCAATATAGCAGTGGCATTCACATTTAAATCCCAAAAGCATACTTACTACATGGATGATATTGGTCTAGTTATTTCAACTCTGTACATTTTAATTTTTTTCTTCTATAAAAAAATTAATGGCATTTACCTCAGAGTTTAGTGTAAGGATGAAATGAGTAAAAACATGTAAATCACTTAATATGGTCCCTGTGCACAGAGTCACTGAGTTAATGTTAACACTCTCATTAAGATGTTCATTGTTCTGAACTGACAATAAGAAACCCTCTTTGCTGTGTTCATTTTAGTTTGATTCTGTACATAGTCTCCTTCTGTTGAAGAAAAGCAATGTTTTAAAGTCAAGAAATCAAGCAATACATGCCAAAGTGCTTGGTGGCTGATGTGTGCCCTAGAGGTGTAGAGGTTTGTTGTATTATAAATAATACTATTCACGTTATTCCTCCTGAGTTTCTGCAGCATGGTAAAGGTAATAATGTGTAACTGATGGAATTTCAAATAAAGCATTATTAAAATACTTGTTCAGTGACCTTTTTGCTCTTTACCTTTTGTCTTCTTCTGTCTGTTAACATTCTGGTGTAATCTCTATTCTATTCATCTTATACATTTCTTTCAGTTCTACGCATGATATTCCCTTAATTGGTTCAGGACATCTGTTTTATTTAATTTTGGGAATAGAGAAAATATATGTAATAGTACTTATTAAGAAGTTTATATCCTAAGTTGGAGATCCAGGCCTAGAGAAAGACACAGCAGTGAGTAGATCTCTTATTAAAAAGAGAATAAAACATCAGTTAATTTCTCATGGTATATGAATTATAATAAGTACTTTGGAGGACCTTTTGAGATCCACAACCTAGCAGGGTGCCATATGGTAAAATCCTTCCTTTGTGCTAAAAGATGCTTTTGCCTGTGTGGGGTGCTAAATCTGTCAGTGCTATTTTATTCCTGACAACCAAGAATGCTGAGATAGTCTATAAACCTATTTACATATTTACGATATTCTCAGAATATAATTCATAGATTAGAAAATTTTAGATGAAAACAGCAGAGGAGGGCAGAAACAAGAAGGCATATTTTTTCAGGAAAAATTGCTTAAGAGAGCAAGAAATAGTATCTTCTCGTGATCCATGGATTAGGGATGACTCAGAACATTCTCACAATAACGGTCTGTTTCTACAAGGAATAAAATTTAAGGTAGCTCAGAGAACTGAAATCTTGCTTTGCCAGGATCTGTCAGAGAATATTGGTAGGGAAGAGTGGGTACCTGTTAAGTTTACCAGACACATGAATATTCCAGAATCTAGGCTTGTGAGGTAGTAGATCAGATTCATTAAGAGTCTTCTAGGCAAATAATAGTTGCTTTAGAATCACATTAGATTTAAAAAATTAAGAATAACAGTTATAGAACTTTTAGTTTCCCAGAGTCAAGATTTATAGAAAAAACAAAATATTCTGAGTTGATATCACCTGTTAATTTATCTTTTTTCTGAGCAAAGGGATAAGCAGCACATAAGGGTTAGTACTTCATGACCAGAGGAAGTCAATGGAAAAGCAAACATATTTCAAAAGAAACAGACCTAAAAGAAGGCAAGGGACTCATGAAACTGTATGGTTAAAAAATGTCTAAGTGGATGAAAATCCACAAAACCTCAAATTCAGTAAAGAAATTGTATGCGTTATAAAAGGAGGAAAGCTCCTCTAGATCCAACAATATGAGAGACTAAGTTAATATTTCAGCCCCTTCTCTATGGCATAAAATAAAACAACAATAATAAATTGATGCTAACCAAGTTTAAAAGGAAGAAGAAAAATCAGCAGGTGCTGGAATGAAGAAGAATCACAAATCCAGAGCAATAGGGTACAAGTTAACAATGTGGTTTATGTGAATGCTTGTATTAGAAAAGGACACACCATCCTACCAGGGTTAAGAGTTCTCATCTGAATTGCTCAATTTTGAAAACTTAGACAAACAATAAAAGTGACTCGCCTCCTTTCTGTGTTAATCAACAAACAATTGTAGGCAGAGAACTGCAAAACCACATAGGTGACTGGGTCACTGATATGAGACCACCTGACTTCATCAACTGGTGGATGAATTACTACTAGGTACAGAGTTGCCTGATATTCCACCAATGCATTCAATGACATGTGACTGATGGTGGGTCTAATAAAAATCATACTTTTGGCTAAAGGTGGAAGTAAAAAATATATTGAGATATTTGCAAAAACTTTAATGTGGTACAAACAAATCTGTGATTTCTAATAGTGATGACGCAACTCCTGCTAATACTACTGTGATTTATTGCCTTCTTTCATGATTAGAGTAAATAGTACATTTTAGTTATAGCTTGATCAAAATAAAGATATAATTTTTCCATCAAATTCCAGGCCCTTAAATCTATACATGGACCTCATGGGTACGAACCTCTGCTTTACATGAATTACCTCATTTAGTCTTTATATGAACAATGTGAAGAAAGAACTAATATTTTTTTAACTGGAGATAAAACTGAGGGACAGACAGTTTGATTTTATCAGTTCATGTCACATAAAAGTTAAATCCTGGAGCTGGGATTCTAACAGAGGCAAACTGACTCTGGCACATGTGCTTTTATTCTTTTATTTTGAACTAAATTCTTATGCATTGTTACATATTTATGCATTAGATAGTTCTGTTATCTATCTAGCCATTTGCTTTTTCTATTGATTCATGCACCACATCTATAATGCTTCCATTGCAGTTTTGTAATATGTTTAATATTTGGCAGGATAATTTCTCTCTCAATATTTTACACATATTTTTCAATATCCAAATTAATTATCTGAACTTAAGAGGCATTATTAGAATTCAGGTTTATTGAGGTAAAATCTTGCATACAATAAAATTCATTCTTTTTTAAGGTACAGTTGATGCGTTTTACAAATGCATAATGCCACCACAGTGGAGTCACAGAACATTTCCACCCCACCCCAAAACTCCCTCATTTCCGTTTGTAGTCAATCCCTTCCCTTCTAAGCTTTAAAAAAGTTTAAGAGTAAACATTAAACCAGAGAAGCTAAGAAGGTTTTTTTCTGGTTTCTTTTTACAAGACAAAAAATAAATAAATAAGTAAATAAAGGACAAGCTATAAAATGAAATGGTGACAATATTCATTACATTGTTAGTTTATGTATTAAAAAGCTTCCTTTTAAAAAATTTTAAAATACAGGTTAGGTAATCAGAAACAATGTTATATAACAATAATAAGAGACAACTCCAGTTAAAGCAGACTGGAAAATGTTAAGATTAAACTTAATGTTTGGAAGGAATTAGGTAAGGTTTAGGAATAGAATTGTGCAAGAAAAAAGTAAAGTAGGTGGAGGTATCATACAGTACTTGATAAACTGTAGACTTGGTGAGTCTACAAAACATTTCATCTTTTAAAAGCTAGAGTAAGTAAGAAGGAAACCTATTACTTTGGACTTAACTATGGCTACTAAGAGTATACTTGTTTAAATGAAAATAACAAGAAATTTTAAAGAAATTGAACACACTGGCTTTGTGTTAACCAACAGAGATGTCGGATATATAAACTGAATTAAAACCCAGCAAGGGTAGGTTTGGTCCCACAGCCTGGAATTTTTAAAAAGATGACTCAAAGTATTTCAAAAACTCGAAGTCAAGATTCTGTAAAATCCTTTTCAATCCCTTCTATCAGAAATATCAAAACCAACTTTCACAAAAGGGTAAAATAAAATACATACTATGGCACTTAACGATTTATACTCATTGTATTTCCCACTCTTAGTGGAAGGGGATTTCATTTTATGGAAAAACTCTTGCACCAAATAACAGAACTCAAATTATAAAACTTTGGACATTAGGTAGCAGAAAAATGAGGTAATTTATAAATGGATTACATTTCCTTTGCATCAGTGACAATACATCATACATCCTTCTTATGCTAAATATCTGACAATATGTTCTGATTTTACAACTCCCTCCTCATGCCATTTCCTTCTCAATCCATTGTAATCTCCTTTACACCACCATTAAAGCTACTCCTAATCCAGACACACTGACTCCTTAATTCAACAGACATTTTCAGTCTTAATTTTTGTTAACTGATTCCTCTGCTGTTTTTAATTTTGTAGATCACTTGCTATTGCTTAAAACTTTCTATTCCCATCATTTTCATAACATCAAATTGTCACTTACTTCTAAATAATGTTGGTCTTCACTATTTCTTTCATCGCCTAAATGCTGGCACACTCAACTCCTCTCCAGTAAATGAGTTTTCTTATACTAAATTTCTCCTTGAATTATCTCTACCACTTTTATGACCTTAACTCTTATCTACATGCTCTTATGACTTCAAAAATTATAGCATCAACCATGATCTCTCTTAAGAATATTAAACATGTACATATACCTAACTTTTGGACCTCTCCACTTTGATAAGTCAGGTGCCTAAAATGAAATTCATATTCCTTCCAAAACTGTTTTCTTTCCTAAATTCCATATGCCAGCTTACAGTTCCACCAATAATCCTAACACCTAGCTAGAAAACCTGGGTCCTTTATTTATTTATTTTACCCCTACACCTAATTTACAAGTCCTACTGGACAAGTTTACCTAGTAATTATGTACTGCATCTGAATGACCACTTTTATTTTTGCGTCCACTCTGCCAGTTTCTACCTTCATCCTCTTTGGCCTAGAATGTTCGAGTATACTATTGATTTTATATCCCAGACCCTTCAAATCTACCCTCATACTTCCAACAGATTGATTTTTATAAAGCATAGAGCTAATACCACTTACCTCCCTAAAATCTTTCAGTCTCCTGTTTATCTAAAAATCTAAAGTTTTTAACATGTGTACAACAATCTACATGGTCTTACCACTCCAAATCTGCTTCTCTAGCTTTATCTTCTTCTGTGTGTCTTGCACTTTAGCAACAATTACTTAAAAAGTACTGAACACACTGTGCTAAGCCATGATTACATCTTTTTCCCAAACTCTTCCCTCTACCTAAAATAGACAAACCCATGACATTCTTTCTTCCCCTGGTAATCAACAATACTCAACTCACATGTCACCTCCCCAGAGAATCTTCTAACACTTCTCCCTTATTAACTTAACTATAATTCATCTATTTTCACAATACCCTACACAATACATTGATGACATTTAGGTCATTGCCATAAAATATTACTTTATGTTTCTCTTTTTACTCCTTTCTCTCAATAATTGAGAGACAGACCATAGAAATAGTTTTATTCTTCTTTTTATCAACACAGCCTGATAATTACCTGATGTGTAATAGGGCTCAATAAATGATGGTTTAAATGAAATGTGAAAAAAAAGCAGCTGACATGGGTTGTCTTGTTAAGGGGGCAGAAATATGTCTTCATGAGAAATATGTAAATATATTTAGATATTCCAATTCCTGTTACATCTCTTCAACTACCTATCATAGATATTACAGGGGAGCTTCATACATCAGAGGCCCCAACCAAAGTAGAGGTGCCCCTAACTCTAAGAGCCCATGATTCCAATTATACTCTGCCTCCCTTAGAGCAGAATTTTCAGCCTCTAAGATTTGGGCTCTAATAGAATTCCAGCTACTAAATAATAATCTGTGAAAATACAGAAAAAATTGTATATGTTAATTTGAGTTTAGCATTTTATTTCTTGGAATCTCTGATATTTGATTTCTTCAACAAAATTATTGCCTATTTAATGTTCCTCATACACATTTTACTATTGTTAAAAATGGTGCACAAGTCACACAAAGAGGGATAGAATTCAATTTATACAATTAATGAACTGACATAATTCAATACACACAACAGGGGATATAATTGATTTTTCAAATCTATAAATATATTTGAAAGTAAAATTATGAGATATATAGTTTGTTGATTTTATATTATCTAAGATTTCAAAACTCAGCTATCATAGTTCTTGACCTTTCACTGAATTCTTTACTGAAAAGTGCTGTGTATTTTCTCTTTAGTGCTCTTCTTTCCTGATTAGACTTTTTAAAACACTTACCAAAGAAACTTGTGATTAATGACAGTCATAACTTATTGGACTTGAAGGACAAATGCTTGCTTCACCAGTTAAGGGAACGAGCTAATCAAAATGAAGAAGTGCAGGGCAAGGGAGAATAGGGAGAGAAACGAATGCAGTGAATCTATATGGATTCGCTTGAAGTGATGAGCTGAACTGTTAACTTTTCATTTACTGCATCACAAACTTGACTCAACCTTTGTCTGTATTAAGAATAATGGAGCAGTTCTTATAAAAAATACAAAACTTCTCAAATTAAGCCTCCTCCCTCTTATTTTTATAGCTACTGGTTGGTATTATTCCAGCTTCTTCACAGTAAATGTTTCACAATATCTTTCACAGATTGGAAAAACTTTTCCACTTCCACAGTTACAAATCCTACATCCAAACTGTCTGTCTCTTCAGAGACTATACTTCATACTTCATCAAGAAACTGAGACCGAACTTTTTATTTGCTGAGAAGGTGACACAATTTTCTTTTATATGGTGTGGTCTCATTCTTTGCTTTCCCATTGACCTCAAAGGAGTGGGTGCCTAAAATATTTCAATGCTAGATTGTTTGTGAACTAGAAATGAATCAGTCTTGAAAAGGAGGCAGAAATCCTTTTCGGTGGAAGGGTGCCAGGTAACAATTCAGAGTTTGCCATGTCGATATTTGCTATGTGTTTCATCAAAAACTTGCACTATTGCTAGAAACTCAGCATCTAACAATGTAATCTAGCTGGTTATGTGTTTCTTTCCAACTAATCTCTGCAAAATAAAAGAGGAAAGGGTTAGAAAAATGGTGATAAAGTTGTCTGAAGATTTCTGTCATGTACAATGGTGCTAGTTGAAGGAGGAAAACAACTCTGTGCTTCCTACATGATATAGGAAAAAAATTACTAATCAAAAAACTATACCTACACTGGATTTAAGGACAATTTGTGTGAAGATGTGATATATTAGGATAGAATATAAATAGGGGCTTTACTAAACCTGAAAATTTAAAGTACCTAGGAACTTACTTCTTTTATTACTTTTGGTTCTCTAGAGAAGATTCATTTGCATATTTCTTTAAAATATTTCTTCTCTAGATGTGATCATCTATCTAGTAAACTTGTCTCATGAACCAAGTAGAATGACAGCTAGAAGGTGAAACACCAAAGAAAATATGGAGTAACTTAGTCATTTTAATTCTGTGCTTTTTATTGTCTTAAAACACCCTTCTCTTCCATTAACAATCTCCTCGAAAGAAAGCAGTTGTTGTTCCATATAGAGGTCTCCATATAAGGGGGCGATGATGAGAAACATCATATGCCCTCTGCAAGTTACTCAAGGGCTCCAATGTAGTAATGGGAGCAATGTTTCCAAAGCTGTTCTTGGACATCATATACCTGTTTGATTTGGCAGAATCAATGGCTAGTACTTTTCTTTCAGCCAATTTACTGGAAGCTCCTCTCTTTCTTACGCATAAGCTCCCTATGGGCTCACAGTACTTTTACACATTTATAGAACATTTATTTTGTTCTGTTATTAACAATTTTTTAATTCTAACATTGAAGTGTTTCATAATTTTCCTTTTTTAAAACAATTCTTTCACTTTTCAGGAAACTGCTCTGTAGTGTATCTCAGAGGGTAAATGCTAACATATAAGTGCAATATTTAAAAGTCACTTTGACATATTATTATTAATATGCCTTAACTTACATCTCATTAGTAAAAAATCAAATTTCCTATCTCTTTGTTGAAATTGTGTGATGTGTTTTTAGCTCATTTGTTTCTGTAGTCAATTCACTTAATGTAGAACCTAAAAATTCATGAAGGAAAAAAAGTTAGGCTAGATACTCAAAGGAAATTCATCTGTGAAGCTAACTCTAAAGTTTCCTTGAAAAGATACAAGAAATAAATAGCAAAAACTACTGAAAAAAAAAAGAATGAAGTGAGAGGAATGACACTATCTGACTTCAGGATTTAATGTAATACCACAAGAATCAAGACACTGTGGTATTGGAAAAAGGATAGACTCATAGATCAATGAAACAAAAAGAGAGTCAAGAAACAGATCTACACAAATATGGTCAATTGACTTCTACAAAGGTGCAAAGGCAATTCAATGGAGAATTTTCCCAATAAACGTTGTTGGGACAACTGGACACGATATGCAAACAAATAATGAACTTCAACTGAAAGGTCTCTCAATATGTGAAAAGCAGCTCAAAATGGATCAGAGATCTAAATATAAAATGTAATAAAATTTTTAGAAGAAAAAATAGGAGAAATTCATCATGATCTCTGGTTAGACAAAGAGCTCTTAGACCTGACACACAAAAGAATTCAATAAAAGAATAAAAGACAAATAAATTAGAATTCATCAAAATTAAAAATGTTTTTTAAGTAAGGCACTATCAAGAGAAATAAAAGAAAAGTTACAGAGTTGGAGAATATATTTGCAAAACACATATCCGACCAAGAACTTTTACCCAGAAAGTATTAAGAACTCTCTACAAATAACCCAATTTTAAAATGGGCAAAGACTTGAAGAGACACATCACTAAGAGGATGTACTAATGGAAATGAAACACATGAAAGATGTTCAACATCAGAACAGCCTCTCAAAATTATTGGTGAAATGAAAATTAAAACTGAAAGGAGATTCCACTACACATCTATAAGAATGGTTAAAATAAAAAAATACTGACAGTACCAAATGATGATGAGGATGAGGAGGACTGGAACTCTAATAAATTGCTGCTGGAAATGCAAAATGGTGTGAGTACTTTCAAAACTAGTTCATCAGTTTCTCATAAAGTTCAACATACATCATATGACCCAGATATCATACACACATGTACTTACCCTAGAGAAACGAAATTATGTTCACCCCCAAACCTATACATAAATGTTTTTACCAACTGTATTCATAGTTACCAATACCTGTAAACAACCTAAATATCCTTCAATGAGTGAATGCATAAACAAATGGCAGTACATCCCTACTAAGAATGTTACTTAGAAATAAAAAAGAATGAACTATTGATACAACCAACAATTTAGATAAACCTCTAAGGCATTATGCTCAGTGAAAGTCAATCTCAAAAGGTTATACACTGTACCATTACATTTACTATACGATATTTCTTAAAAGTGAAAATAGGTGATGGAGAATACATCAGTGATTGTCAATGATCAGGAGAGGGCAAGTGTGTGGCTACAAAGGAATAGTACAAAGGAATTTTTGACAGTAATGGAAATATATATCTTGAAAGCGGAGGTTGTTAGACAAATATATACATGAGTTAAAATTCATACAATTTTACACAAAAATTCCACTTTTATTTTAATTTCTAGTAATAAAATTTTTAAATGAATCTGTGCAAAATTAAAAATAAATTTGTGTTATTTTACTGTTTTCTTTTATTAATACAAAGAAGAGGGGAAGAGACAGAATGGTTAATTCAATAAGGCTCAAAAATATGATATATTTTGAGGATTACAACTAACTTCTGATTTTTTCTTAGAGTTAAGATGAAGATTAAACGTGATTAATTTTTTGCCAAAAATATTTTGAACACTATTAGAAAAAAATAACTAGAGTTAATAGCAGATATGTTAGAAAGTCTTCTCTTCATATCTAAAATATATGATTAATTTTCATTAGCCTCAGCATATTCAATTGGTCGAGAACTATGAGACTATTCATTATCTCACGGTAAGCAAGAAACGACATCAGGGTTGAGATAAAAGACAACTTAGGCAACAGCAGTGGTTGTAGTTATAAATAAAATTAGTGTTTTTCTTCTGTGAGTTTTGTTTATATTTTTTTAGAAATCCATAGCTTAATACAACTTTTTGACTTTGTTTATAAATATAGTTACTTCACTCTGTTTAGTAATGAAGGAAAAAGATGAGAAGACATAGTTATCCTTAGGTAAGGATTCATTAATAGATAAAAATTTCATAAAGTAAATATTGTATTTGATGGCTGCGTTACCCTTAAAATCCACTTTAAAGCATGGACAGATGACCTTTAAGACCCTACTATTATAAAACCATCAGTGAAACATGACCAGCACTCAAGCTGGGTAAAACTAGTTGCCAAATTCCCTTTCTTCTTTTTTTTTTTCAAAATTAAGGCAAAGTACTAAAAGTGACAGCCAGAAGAGTTCAAAAATCATTTCCCTTCCTATTTATACCAATATACTTGATTCCAGTTTATATGGAATACACAAAATGTCATTAACAAAAGAAAATATGGTTAACTAAGCAATAAATTACCGAATAAAGCAATGTGAATATGTAGATATTCATGAATGACTTATGAAATCACCATGATTCTATATATAACTTACCAGTTTTCAATGACCCTGAGTATTAAAAAATGGATTAAAATATATTGGATTTGATTTCATCTACCTCTGACAATTTCTCAGTATCATTTGTGAAGTAATTGATCAGCACAGTCTTGTGCTTTGTTTTTCCTAGTTTGAACTGACATTTTAAAATGTTCTTTTGGTATGAGAGCAGCAACTATTGCCTTTATACAGCCTTCAGGACCTAGGCAGGATGAAATTCTTTACCTCCTTTAATGATTTTTAAATTTTTTCACATGATTAATAAAAAACAATAATTTTAGCATGTAAGAGCTATCACTGTAAACATGTTTTTATTGCATTAAAATACAAAACTCTCCTGTGTGGTTTAAGTTTATAGTTATTGGATTCTGAAAAAAGAGGAGTTTGGTTTTTTTTGATGATTTTATGCTTTCCTATAACAGGTGCAGTATAAGACTAAATTAATTGGCTTATAACATTGAAGAATAAGGTTTTAAATTAACAATTGTGGAATATAGATAATTTTTAACTTTATGGGCAACTCTATATGACCATGCCCTCCCAAAGAGTCTGAAAACAAAAAAATACAGGTTTCATAGGCCACATTGCTATAACTGTTAACTATATCAAGGTTGGTATACCCTTTCATTTCTTTGTAATAATATCTCTTGTTCATACTGTAAAGGACAGAATGGCACCAACCTTATGAGGGTTAATATGAAAAGTTATTGCCTAGAGGTGTTCTCTCTCAAATGTCACCCAGAACAGTATTACCCCTTTAATTCATCAGACTCCAGACTCAGGGTCATAAAATAAGCACAATAAAGTGCCTTCTGTGCCCTCCAATTGTCAACAGCCTCCTTCAAACCATTCATTCCCATAGGTCATAGATTTCTTGTCTTTTTCCTGTTTCCTTTGGTTTTTGACTCTATAAATAATTTCCTGTTAACAATTTTGTCTCACAGTTTGGAAATGATGCTTCCTATGCCTTCTGTGGCCTTGACTTCTGGCTTCCCTCCTTGACCACAGAATGATATACACCCCCTTAATTACACTGCCTCTAGCTTCTCTGAGTAGATACTACAAATGCTGTAGTTGGATCAGTAAGTCCAGTCTCTTAGCAAAACTGTGTAATCACCTTTATCACTTGGTTTACAGTGAATATACTATAGTACTTTAGAATGTACAAAATGTTTTCATTTGTATTATTGTTATTCATAATAACCAGTTTAGATACTCAGAGTAGATATAATCATTCTTATGAGGCTTAGAGAAGTATAGTATCTTAACTAAGGACTTGCCATAGTTCACTGGAAGGTTGAGAACGCCTTCTGATTCCTGTTTCAATATTCTTTCCATAGGTCCACAGTACATCTAATTTATCTCCTGGGAGACTGAAACCATAAACAAAAACTCTTGCTTCTTAAAGTTTCTTTTTTATTTTTTTAACTTCCAATTTCTAAAATTTATAACAGTGGTTCTATGAAGTACTTTCTCTTTTTTAAATATAAATATTTAATAGCTATAAATACATGTCCTTATGCCCTGCTCTATTCCCAAGAGATATATGACTAGGCCTACAAAAAATCAGGTAGTCTTAATAGGAAAATTTAATACACTCAGCTTCTTACTTCTCTTCTATTCTTATTAATTTTGTATGAAATGTGCCAATAAATTAACTCTTAGAATCCACCAGTTGTAGGATATGCTGATGCACATGTTTTCTTAGTTTTATGGAGAATAAAAGAATAGTTTAGTACAGAAAAAATCAGTAAAAGAAGAAAATGATGAAGTGAGAAGTTAAGATAAATGCCTAGTTTTTAGGAGAATTTACACATAAATCCCTTTATACATACATATACAGGCACGTATTTTGTTTATTCCATCTTATTCACTTTAATTTAATTGAACTTGTGCTTATTAGTCATCTATGATGCTGTAATGTACAGTATATCATCCATTAATGTTCCAAAGCTTCTGATCTTTAGTTAAGAAACACAAATTTAACCATATAATTGCCAAGATGGCTTTGCCATTTGAATATCTGGCATGCTATTCATAAAAGAACTCACACACACACACACACACACACACACACATAAAGTACTTCATAAATGCTTGCTATTGTAATAATTGCTAATATTATGGAATGAGGTCAATGATATTAAGACAGAAGAATAATTTAGCTCACATTATGCATAGCAGTTATAACAATCTGTATAGGCTGCTCATTAAACAGCCCAAAGTTTTCTAATTTCTCTGTATAATTTTAACAATTTGAAATCCTATTAAAGCATTCTTAGGTGTTATTTCTTTCTTGAATATTATTTTTGTTTTTAGTTTTTGTCCCCCAAGTAATTTTTATTTTAATTCTTTATTTTTAAAAATATAAAATAAATATTTCTCTCACAAAATGTGAGTCATTGTTTTGGCTTCTTTGCTGAATGAATATAATGAACAATATTCCTTTTTATGGTTTGTTTTGCTTTGCTTTCTTAAAAAATTTTAATCAAGTTCCTTGTTAATCTGTTCAAAATATTTTATAAAATTTACTTTTTACTCCAAATTTTTGTTCAGTGTCCTAAGAGACCTGCCTGTGTTCTAAAGTAAACTCTTCCCTTGTCTTCAGTAGTTCTTACATAAAGAGATATAAAGAATTATACTTGAGGCATAGTTCATTGTCTTTGTCTTGACTTTTCTTTCGTAGAGATATCGTGGGATCTTCAGATATTATTCTTAAATATTGCCAAAATACCAGATAACTTTCTACTCTTGGTCAGGCCTAGTTCTGATTCATTCTTATTAAGCTTGATGTTTTAAAACACCACAAGACACAGACCAAACTCTTTCTTAAGGAAACTATCTCCTTTATTTTCTACTCTAAAATAATGCCAACCTATATTCAGATAGTACCCATATACTTTCTAACTCTTTGCTAGTGAGATTTCTCCTTTCAAACGGTCCAGCATCTCTACTTTCTTGGGGGAAAGCCCTTCGGTCCCATCCCTAAGCTCCCATTTTATTTTTTACATAGAAAAAGACTGATCTAAGAACTTTGCAAAGCATTTCATGTTATTTTCTCTTGTTGCAAAATTATTTTAAGAATAGACACTCAAAGCCTTGTTAAAAGTGTCACATCAAGAGAATAACAAGTACATGGCAAGAGTGCTGATACATGTTTCCAAAGACCTCAGTGGCCAGTAAAAAACAGGGAACAAGTACCCAGAACAGGACCAGTTACATCACAGACATCCTACAAATGCCTCTGAATAAGTGAAAGCATAAGGAGATGAGGAAATGAATGACTTTTTAAGGTGGACTTAAAGCAGACCATATTCTAATATCAGTGCAAAGTGTTCTCGATTGCCTTTGGTTTCATTTAGATCTTAAAAGTGATTAAAAAAAAACCTAAAATGAGTCAATCTCCATATTCATTTAAGTGACAATAATTATATTAACTACCCTCTGCTCTAACTCCTAATCCTCAACAGCCTCATCCTTAGGAAAAAGTAATAGCGGAAATCCTGGAAGTAGTAGAGTTATAACAGTATTCTTTCAAGATCACTACGATCCCAACTTACTAACCAGGACCGTCAGAGAATAAACTCTCAGGTATCGCATCTAAAAACCAGTCTTTGCAGTGACATTGATAGTTGAGGGGTCAAAACATCAATCGGCTCTCTACAGTGATTTCATAATTAGACTGATAGAGATAGGTCATTGAGAAAAAAAAATCCATGTACAGAAAACCAGATGTTCTCAAACAAGCACGCTTACATTTGCATCCTTACACAAAACCCAAGCCAAACGTTTCTTAGTCCCCCTTTAACCTGGGACGAAGTGAGAGAGTGGCCCTGACATAGATGTAAAATAGATCGCTAGTGGGAAGCAGCCACATAGCACAGGGAGATCAGCTCCGTGCTTTGTGACTACCGAGAGGGGTGAGATAGGGAGGGGATATGGGGATATATGTATATGTATAGCTGATTCACTTTGTTATACAGCAGAAACTAACACACCATTGTAAAGCAATTATACTCCAATAAAGATGTTAAAAACAACAATAACAACAACAACAACTAAAAGATTTGGAAAGAATAAGCTTAAAATAAATGATAGGTGGCAAAACATCAGATTTCCTAATATTTCTGTCTCCAAGTCAAGTAAAATATGTGACTACGGTTGATTTAAAAAATTAAAAATAAAAAAAAATAAAATTTCACAAGTAAATAAATAAATAACTCCTGACTCGGTAGCCCTACATTGCCACCTATTCTTCGGGCTTCTCACTGCTGTGGCCTCTCCCGTTGCGGAGCACAGCCTCCGGACGCGCAGGCTCAGCGGCCATGGCTCACAGGCCCAGCCGCTCCATGGCATGTGGGATCTTCCTGGACCAGGGCACGAACCCGTGTTCCCTGCATCAGCAGGCGGACTCTCAACCACTCTGCCACCAGGGAAGCCCACCACCTATTCTTAAATGAGAGATATGCAACCAACTCCTTATGATAATATTTCATTTTAATGTGGAGAGCTGATTGGTGTCCTAAACTGTATTGTCTAGCATATATGCAGTCCTTTCTTGGTGATAATCTTGAGGCTAGTTGCTATTCTTCTAAGAATGTGCAAACTATATGACGTGGCTGTTGCCCAAATTATGCAAAAAACCCACAGGCTTTTCCTCCTTTCATCTTAGAGATGATTTTAAATTGAACTGTGTTTTTCTTTACTTGGCTTTGAGCTTTTAATTTTTTTATACTTTACAGTTTGTCTATTTTTTCCTAATTACTATTTAAATATTTTAGTTAATTTTATCCCTTATAATTTTCCTTACCAATTAATATTAATAATAAATTAATGTTTATTAAATACTTACTGCTTTTTGGACACTTCTATTTTTATTTTCTTTTGACCAATATTTATTACATGATATGGTCATCTGATTAAAAAATTTGGCTCTCTAGACTTGAAGTTCAAAAACTGACTTTATTCCCATTCATGCATTTAACCTGTGTGTGTGTGTGTGTGTGTATACACTGATTGATCCTTTATACCAGATGCTATTCTAAGTTCTAGGTTCACAGTTATGAACAGAAGAAGTGCTTGCTTTTATGAAGCTTAACTTCTAAAATAGGAATACAGATAATAAAAATAATTTTAAAAATAAGCGAATGAGAAAACATTAGATTACAAATAAGTACAAGGTAGGGAACTAAATTAGAGTGCTATAATAAAAAATGACACATAGACACTTTACACTCAATGGTCAGGGAAATCTTTCTGAGGAGAGAACATTTAAGCTGAGATCTAAATTTCCAACAGATAATCTGCACTATGCCACAAATTACTTCCCTCCTTTGTGTCACTCATTTTTTGCATTGTTTCTCATCTAGATTTTTATTATTGTTGTTATTGTTACTATTTTATTCATTTTAAATTTACAAGAATAAACTTCACTCTTTTTGATGTACAATTGTATGAATTTTGATCAAGATATAAAATAATTTTGTCACACTGAAACAACTCCTCTTGATGTCTGTTACAGTCAACCCCTCCTACTACCCTAGCTCATGCCAACCCTGATGTGTTTTCTGTTCCTATCATTTACTTTTCCAGAATGCCTATAGATACAATCACACTGTAATTTTTTTCTGTCTGGCTTCTGTCAGAAAAAAAGTTTGTTCCTTTTTTACTTCTGAGTAATATTCCATTATGTATAGATATGTCATAATTTATTTATCCATTTACCAGTTAAGGGACATTTAGGTTTTCCCAAATTTTAACAATAATAAATAAGACCATTATAACCATTTACATACAGGCTTTTGTGTGACCCTAAGTTTTCATTTATCTTGAGTAAATACAGCGTAGTAGAATTACTGAATCATGTGATAAGTTGATGTTTAACTTTATGAGAAACATCCAAACTGTTTGCTAAAATGGTTATATCATTTGTATTCTTACCAGCAGTATATGAAACTTCCAGTAGCTTTGCATCCTTCCAAGCCCTTGGTATTATGTTAGTCATCTTAATAGGGGTATATCTATATCTCATGGTTTCAGTTTGTACTTTCCCAATGACTACTTATTTTGAGCATCTTATTAATATGCTTATTTGTCATCCATGTATTCTTTGGTGAAATGCCTGTCAAATCCTTTGGTTGTTTATTTTTTTTACAAATATTCTTATTAAGTATTCCTCATTAAGTATTTTGGAGTTTTTATATATTATGGATACCAGTCTATTGCCATTTATATGTTTTGCACACGTTTTCCCTCAGACTGTCACTTCTCTTTTCATTTTCTTATGTGTGTTCACAGAGCAGAATATTTTTTGATGAAATAAAATCTATCACACTTTTCTTTTGTATTGTCTTGTTGTATTTATGCCATCCTTTAAATACATTTCAAACAGGACCATACAGTGAGAAAAGGGGCTTCTCATACATGCAAATAATCTCCTAATTACTTCTACAAAATGTCATGAAAAAGTTCAAATGTCTACTTGAGAGGAGAATTTTCATCTTTTAGATAATTGCCAGAAAAATAATTTAACCATATTTTTATGTCTCAAGTCAAGTTAACAGAACCTACCACTTGTCAGAAATGAGATTTAGTGTAAGGAAGAAAGAATTGTAAACTGGGTATATTCTTTGAAAAGTAAAGTACACCAATCTGCTCATTCAAATCCAATAAATCTATCTAAGTAAACATTATTTAAAAACTTTTGGTACACAGATATGTGTGTCTATGCTACATAAAACACTATTTTAATAGGCTAACACAGAAAAACATTAAGCTTCCTGCACTGCAATTCTTCAAGATTTGTTTTCTGCAAAAATAGTATTTTTTTCATCCATTTAAATATAATAGATTTTAGGAGTAAAGAGAATATTGCTTCCCATTTTCCAAGAAATTAAAAATTTTAGAGCTGTTAGAGAATTGAGAGTCATCTAATCAGTTGACTTTATTTTTTTACCAACTTGTAGAATTCACTTTTTTTTAATGGAAGTATAGTTGATTTACAATATTATATTAGTTTCAGGTATACAACATAGTGATTCACTGTTTTTATGGATTATACTGCATTAAAAGTTATTACTAAGTAATGGCCATAATTCCCTGTGCTGTAGAATATATCCTTGTTGCTTATCTTTTTTTTTTTTTTTTTTTTTTTTTTTGCTGTACGCGGGCCTCTCACTGCTGTGGCCTCTCCCGTTGCGGAGCACAGGCTCCGGACACACAGGCTCCGCGGCCATGGCTCGCGGGCCCAGCCGCTCCGCGGCATGTGGGATCTTCCGGGATCGGGGCACGAACCCGTGTCCCCTGCATCGGCAGGCGGACTCTCAACCACTGCGCCACCAGGGAAGCCCTGCTTAACTATTTTATACATAGTAGTTTGTATCTCTTAATCCCATAACTCTATAATGCCCCTCCCTTTTCCTTCTCCCCACTGTTAACCACTAGTTTGTTTTCCATTTCTGTGTGTGTGTTTCTTTTGCTATATTTGTTTGTTTTATATTTTAGATTCCATAAATAAGTGATAACATACATATTTGTCTTTATCTGACTTATTTCACTCAGTATAATATTCTCTAGGTTCATTCATGTCACCGCAAATGGCAGAATTTTATTATTTTTTATGGCTGAGTTCCATATATATATATATATATCGCATCTTTATTCATCTGTTGATGGAAACGTGGGTTGCTGCCATAACTTGGCTATTTTAAATAGTGCTGCTATAAACTTTGGGGTGCATGTATCTTTTAAAAATAGGATTTTTGTTTTTTCCAGATATACAGATATATATATATATATATATATATATATATATATACATACACATGTATATATGCATATATACACATATATATGTATATGTGCACATATGCATATATATACACACACATCCAGGAGTAGAATTGCTGGATCATATAGTAGTTCTATTTTCAGAATTCTTGAGGAACCTCCACACTGTTTTCCACAGTGGCTGCCCCAGTGTACATCCCACCAATAATGAACAAGGGTTCCCTTTTCTCTACATCCTAACATTTGTTACTTGTAGACATTTAGATGACAGCCATTCTGAAAGGTTTTAGGGGATATCTCACTGTGGTTTTGATTTGAATTTCTCTAATAGTGATGTTCAGCAGTTTTTCATGTGCCTGTTAGCCATTGTATGTCTCTTCTGGAAAAATGTCTATTCAGGTTTTCTGCCCATTTTTTTGATTGGGTTGTTTGTTTTTTTTATATTGAGTCATATGCACTGTTTTTATATTTTTTATTAACCCCTTATCAGTCATATCATTTGCAAATATTTTCTCCCATTCTGTATGTTGCCTTTTCGTTTTAGTGTTTTCTTTGCTGTGCAAAAGCTTTTAATTTTAATTAGGTCCAATTTGTTTATTTTTGCTTTTATTTCTTTTGCTTTAGGAGGCAGATCCAAAAATATTGCTACAACTCATATCAAAGTGTGTTCTGCCTATGTTCTCTTCTAGGAGTTTCATGGTTCCAGGTCTTACATTTAGGTCTTTTTTTTTTTTTTTTTTTTTTTTTCTTTTTTTGCGGTATGCGGGCCTCTCACTGTTGTGGCCTCCCCCGTTGCGGAGCACAGGCTCCGGATGCGCAGGCCCAGCGGCCATGGCTCACGGGCCCAGCCGCTCCGCGGCATATGGGATCCTCCCAGACCGGGGCACGAACCCGCATCCCCTGCATCGGCAGGCGGACTCTCAACCACTTGCGCCACCAGGGAGGCCCTACATTTAGGTCTTTAATCCATTTTGATTTTATTTTTTATATGGTGAAAGGAAATGTTCAAATGTCATTGTTTTACATACAGCTGTCCAGTTTTCCTAGCATCAATTGTTAAAAAGACTGTCTTTTCCCCATTGTATATTCTTGCCTTCTTTGTCATAGATTAATTGACCATAGGTGTGTGGGTTTATTTCTGGGCTCTCTATTCTGTTCCATTTATCTATGTGTCTGTTTTTGTGTCAGTACTGTACTGTTTGATTGCTGTAGTTTTGTAGGATAGTCTGAAGTCAGGGAGTGTGATATCTCCAGCTTTATTCTTTTTTCTCAAGATTACTTTGGCAATTTGGGGTCTTTTGTGGTGCTATGTAAATTTTAGTGTTTTTTATTCTAGTTCTATTAAAAATGTCATGGGTATTTTCATAGGGATTGCATTAAATCTATAGATTGTTTTCGGTGGTATGTCAGTGTTAACAATATTCATTCTTCAATCCAAGAGCATGGTATATCTTTCCATTTCTTTGGGTCATCTTCAATTTCTGTCATCAATGTTTTCTACTTTTCAGAGTATAGGTCTTTTAACTCATTGCTTAAGTTTATTTCTAGGTATTTTATTTAGTTGCATTTAGTTTAAACACAAGCTCTCAGGGATCCAGGAATGTAAGTGACCTATTGAAGTTTGAAAAATCTAATCAATTAGTGACAAATTTAAAAGGAGAACCAGATCTCTTCCCTCCTTTTCCATCAATTCTCAATATTCTATATGTTCTATCCCTATGTAGTGGACTAAAAAAGAGTGAAGGTACAGTGAGATAAGAGGAAATAATAATTATTTACTTAGCTTAGAGTAAATAATGTTTTCTTAGCAACTGATTTTTGCAACAGCAGTGTGGAACCAGAGGGCTCCAGGCCAGTGAAGAAGACAAGAGGAGGTAGCCATTAACCATTGAACAACATGGAAAGGATTTAGACATGCCAACCCTGCAGTCAAAAATCTGAGTATAATTTATAGTTGGCCCTCTGTATCCAAGATTTCACATTCACAAATTCAACCAACATGCTGATTGTGTAGTACTGTATTATTTACTACAAAGAAAATCCAAGTTTAAGTAGACCCTAGCAGTTCAAACCCATGCTGTTCAAGGGTCAACTGTGATTAAGAAACTATGTGAAATAAGAGAAAGAGAGACAATTAATTTCCTTGTCATGTACTGAAGAATTAATTGTTGATCTTCTCTGATATTCATTCATTTATTTGTATATTCACACCTATCCTAGCTTAACTTACTAACGCCATGATATATGCTCATGTGAAGAAAAATATTAAACAGTACAGAAAAAAATCAAATGTAGAGGAAAATATCCTTTTCTCTAATTCGTCCTCTTTCTAGAAAAAAATATGGGGAAGGTTTGTATTTTAATAGTTCTATTTGTCTTCATTATTGATACATAAATTAAAATTATTTCTTAATTTATGATAATTAGGCCATGGTATACTGATTTTGTGCTGTAACCAATGACATGATACAGTTACAATAACTTCTGCTTCTCATTCCTCCTTTCTGGGTTGATAGATAAATTTATATCATAAAGTACAGTGTTCTGAACAAGGGCAATTTTGACCTCCAGGGAACATTTGGCAAATCTGGGACATTTTTGGTTGTGACAATTGGAGGGTGCTACTGCATCTAATTGGTAGAGATCAGGGATGCTGTTAAACATCTTGCAATGCATAGGATAGCCCCTCATAACAGAGAATCATCCCATCCAAAAATAAACAGTTCTGCTATTGAGAAATCTTGCTGTAGAATCTGCCTATATGATTTCAGATAATGTACTTAAAATAATTTTGACAGCAATGTTTGATATAATTGACTCTTTTCTATGAAGACTGAGGTCATTAGAATTGTATTCTTTCTCCACTTACCGACCTTAAATTTGTGTTATGTGTATTAACTTTA
Organism: Mesoplodon mirus; assembly: GCF_964341445.2. NCBI lineage: Eukaryota > Metazoa > Chordata > Mammalia > Artiodactyla > Ziphiidae > Mesoplodon > Mesoplodon mirus. The sequence goes on along the minus strand of NC_138979.1, from coordinate 117,543,251 downwards.
TATTGTTATGATTTATAAAATTTTCATTCTTGATTATTATTATAATTGTCACTTGTTTTATTTGTCAAATAATTCTCATAACTCGGAAACATTAAACAGAATTTAATATATAATTGTATAGGTAATCACAATAATATTGACCCAGACAAAGAGCATAAATAGATGTTAAAACTACTGGGTTAAAGTTTATAGGAACAAGATATTTAGACAGTCTCAAAATATTACTCCACATATTTATTCTTTTGGGAGAAAAGAGCACTTTACAGTGAATGGCACTGTGGTTACCTCCTTAACCAAATTAAACTTAACATATAATGGAACAAACTCATACAATACAATGCAGTGTGAAACAGACCATATTATCTAATCATGAGGAAACAATCAAACAAATTCAGATAATGTGAAATTCAACATAATGACTAGCCTAAGCCCTTTAAAAAGGTCAATATCATGAAAGACCAAATAAAGAAATATAAAGAGGTAGGGGTAGAGATCTAGATTAAAGAAGATCAAAGAGACATGATTACTAGATGTAGCAGGTGACCCTTGGTTGGATCTATATCAGAGCTATAAAAAAAATTTTAGACATCTTTTGAGCAGAAGTATAGAATGAATATGAGATAATGTTATTACAAAGATTTTATTTCTTGGGTATGAGATGGGTTAAATTACTTAATTTTTATGGTTATATAGGAGAATTCCCATGATACATCAGTAATTTTTTTTCAAATGGTTCAGAGGGGTGGGGGCGGAGGTATGTATGGGATGCATGCAGAACGAGCAACCTTGAGCAACTCTGACAAAATATTAATAGTCAGTGAAATGAGATAAAGAGTATACAGCTTACTTATTCTATCATTCTCTCTACTTTGCTATAGGTATGAAATCTGTCAAAATAAAAATTGTTAGGTACATTATATTTATCCTCTGATGAAAGCCTGAGGACAAATCTCAAATTTTTTTAAAAAGTGGACTTTATGGGGCTTCCCTGGTGGTGCAGTGGTTGAGAGTCCACCTGCCGATGCAGGGGACACGGGTTCTTGCCCCGGTCCGGGAAGATCCCATATGCGGCGGAGCGGCTAGGCCCGTGAGCCATGGCCGCTGAGCCTGCGCGTCCGGAGCCTGTGCTCCGCAACGGGAGAGGCCACAACAGTGAGAGGCCCGCGTACCGCAAAAACAAACAAACAAACAAAAAAAAGTGGACTTTATGTAGTGGTATAATGGTAAATACTTAAAAATTAGGTCTCCCGGTGTGGGGTGGAGGGGCCTTATTTGAAGCTTTTTTTTTTTTTATTCTACAGTGTACATAGTCTTACCATGGTCAGTTTCAAGCACTGAACACAGAATTGGGAAGAGATGCCCAGAACCACACAATTATGTAGCTTTTCCTCCATACAGATAGATGTAAATAATCTCAAAAGCATAAATTATAGTAAAATGTAGTAAGATAATTAGGGAGTAATAAATTTTGAGTATTTATTTCCCTGTTTTTAATATAATTTATTTAAGTGAAGTTTATATATAGAATTTTAAATAATGGTTGTATTAAAAACCGCCTGGCAAAATTCCTAAAAATTTAACAATTCGTTCTTATGAGGCCCTAGAAGCCAACTCTAGATGGGCCTATGCCTTGGGAAGATTCCTAGAGGGGAATATGGAGCCTGAGAGTGTAATAAGGTTGAGATTGTAGTACTCTCCATCTTGGTCAGGCATCAAGAGAAAAAAATAATCACAAAAGGAACATGGCTCTCCTTTCCCTACCAGAATTAAAATTCTGTATGCTGAATTAAGTGATTTATGTATCAAGCACAATTCTAGATTCAGGAGTTACAGAAGTGAACAAGACAAATGAAACCCCTTTTTCTCATGGACTCCATTATTGTTGTCTTATGCCCCACTTGTTTTAATTTGTTGACTCAGAACTTGGAGTTTCTCTTTGGTTCCCTTGGACAAAATCATGTTTATTCTTGGAATATAACTTAGTATATGGAATCAGAATAGTCTGATTTCTTAAAAACAAGACAAAACTGTGTTCATTCTCCTTTCCCAAGAATTCTCAAATTTCCCAATCTGCTCATTACTTTCTGGCTTCTCATTATTAATTTGCTTTTGTAATTCTGTTTTTATCATTCAAGAGAGACTTTGGAAGTAAAAAGTGGCAAATGAATTTTCATTCTAATATCTTAAACCAGAAGATATTATCTGATAATTTTCAAAGAGATTGCCTAAGTAGATTACCTAAGTAATCTTAGAAAAGTTCTATCCCTTTATGAAAGTACAGTAGCAGCCTGCAAGATGTCTTTAGTGGCCTTATAGATCAATATATCTCTTTTTTAAATCAGTAAGGGTAAAAGAAATAAAACATCAGAGTGAAAGGATAATTGAGACCTAATTGAGTATAATTATTCTACAGCTTTTATCTAATTGTCCAAAATACTCACATATTTTTATAACATACTTGGTTCCAAGGTATTAAAATTTCTGCTCACATATTAAAAACTCTGATATAAAAATATAGAAAACAGGGCTTCCCTGGTGGCGCAGTGGTTGAGAGTCCGCCTGCCAATGCAGGGGACACAGGTTCATGCCCCGGTCCGGGAAGATCCCACATGCCACGGAGCGGCTGCGCCCGTGAGCCATGGCCGCTGAGCCTGCACGTCCGGAGCCTGTGCTCCGCAACGGGAGAGGCCACAACAGTGAGAGGCCCGCGTACGGCAAAAAAAAAAAAAAAAAAAAAAATATATATATATATATATATATATATATATAAAACTTTGTCTCTGATATCAATCCAGTCAGAAAGTTTACCTATTTTAACCTTTTTATGGAATTAATATATTTTATATTTATGTTTTTATCATGATATATATTTATTATTTGCATACATTTTTTAACTGTGAATTTTTACTTGCTGGGCAATAGAAACTACATGCTAAAATTTAAGTTTAGTTTAAAAACTATTTAGTTAATAATATTTGAAATTTTAAATATGTATTGATATCGTTAGTTATTCATCTCAGAATGTTGTGGTGCATTAAATCTGCTATTACAATAAAAAGGTAGGATAGTGCTTAATTCATTTTATATGTAAAGTAAAATTTCTTTATTCTATCTAGATTAGAATAGAAATTTAACTGAGATCCATCAAAGTATAGATTTTGTTTGGTGAAAAAAGCTTAAATATTGATAATTAAGCATTAAAAATGTTCATTCTTTCACATCTCATTCTAAGTAGAACAAAGTAACTTTTGTAATCCATTGATTAAAGAAAACTAGAAAAATTACATCTTTGTATAATATTACATTACATCTTCTTTCCACTTTTTAATCTCTATACTGCCCACTATCAATTTTAAATAACTGTTTATGATCATAGCAAAGATTTCAGCATACTTCTTTTATGTTTCATCCACAATGATGAAGAAGTTATCAGATCAAGATGCCAAAATGCCAATTAATACCCTGATAGAGTATGTCTGTATTTGTATTTAGGTTGTACATAATATAAACTGCTTTAATGGCTTTCTCTAGGTTTCTTTTGAAAAAGTTGCTTAAACAAAATCAAGGAATAAACCAAAATATTCTATGTAACTACTGATGGATAGCACATATCTTTAAAGTATTTTCACTTTATATTGTTGTCATACTCTATAATCAGTTCATTTCTCTACTTGCTTCATTATTTTCCTTTTTGTACAATTAGTTTTGTCTTCTTGTTCTTTCTGAGTAAAGCTGCTATATAGAGACACCTGCTGGGAAGTAAATGAACAGAATCAAATTCAAACCTGAGCTTTGGAAACAAAAAAAATTTCCCTCTTGTATAAGTTAAAGTACACTTTCTTCATACAGCATATTTCATTTCAAGGCACACTTGCCTCTTAAATATATCAAAATCCATCTACATCTTGATTTTTGTTATTGATCTAAAAATCTCTACCTTGGTATGAAGTTTCCAGAACCTACATACAGTCTTATCTGCTATGTACAATATATGTACAAATGTATTAATTGCAACAGGAATGTTGCAATAAATATATTTCAATCAAGTCATTTATTAGATGTTCATATATGTTTTTAAAGAAATGTTAAAAGAAATTATTTTTCAGTGTAACTAGGACTTCTTTAATTTTTAAATTTTTACATCTTAATTTTATCTAAAACATCTAAAGCAAGGTAAACTTTTATCCTTTGTGAGCTTAATGTAAATATTCTGAATTAATGAAAATGGTCTCTTAAAAGTCTGTTTACATAAAACTCTGTAGTCAATTTCAGTGTGAGTTTTGGAACTCTAACGCAGATTAAAAACATCAGAAATTATATATAAAAAGTACAGTGTTTAACAACAGACCATCAAATAGGTATTTAACTGTGTTCCAATCTCAAATCATGCTTAACTTTTTCAGAACTATGTTGATGTATAAAGTATTATAAGATGATAAGACAGAGATAATACGAGCATATCTGATCTCTTGAGTGGTTTTAATAATTTCATCTAGGTGCTCTGCTGAATATCAAATCATAGGCAAGATTATAGTCACGTTTTGGAGTGTAGCCACTACAGCAGTTCTCAAGTGATATTCACCATAATTCAGCTGAACGTGGACCAGTCATGTGTGGAGAATGGATGACAGCAGGATTTCCAAGCACCTGCTCTATGCTCCCAACCAAATAGCGAGAATACATTATATGGTGACAAACTGATATCTGGCCTCCAACCATGTGGCAAAGATGCTGACAATTTCTAAGAGGCCAACCAAAGATGTCATGATTTGAGATGTGGTGAACACTGTATAATTTCAGAGGAGAACAAGAGAACACGCTTTGAGAAATAACAGCTTCACTTACTATTAAATGAACTTAAAAACCTACATTGTCTTAGTCAGATCTGATATGTAAACCCATTCCAGCACACTCAACAACTTGTTGAGAGAATAGTATACAGGATAAAAACATAAACTCTGAAATCAGACAAATTCAAATTCAGTCTCTAGTACTAAGTAGCTGATACATTATCTTTGGGCAAGGTCTTTAACCACTTTAAATAGCATTTTCCTAATTAGTACAAAGGAATATTAATGGTACTATTGGGATTACTGACATTAAATGAGATAATGAATATAAAGTGTTTCCTAGAATATTTGGCACATGATAAGCATTCAACTAACATTAATATTTCAATGTTGATCACCAGTTACAGGGGAGATTTCAATAAATCATCATACATATCACTTCTACTATTTTTGTTGGATTATATGACAGTATTATTTAAGCTCTTGGATAAAGCTGTAGCCAGAATCATAAATTTTGGTTTTAAGAACATTATCAAATCAGTTGTAAAATCAGACTGAAGGATGTATCTCAAAAGACATAGGTTTTAGATAGATGGAATTCTAAACACTGCAGATTCTATGTGTTGCTTTCAATCATCTTTGATAAAATTCCAAACCATGTTGTACCAGTATTTATAAACATACTAGAAAAAAGAAAATCCTGTATTAATTATAAATTATTTACTTAGTTATAGCTTCTGCATTGCCATAAATAAATACGATAAATGGCTTCTCTTATGCCTACCTACTGGCCTAACCACTGGATATTTAGAATAATATGACATGAGTAGTCATGGAAGTCCAAGGCAAAATACTGAAGAAAATTTTAGTTGGGATTCTAAAACAACTAGAGACACATCACAGTGTGAATCACATCATTTGCTATGGGACCTGAGATGAGAAAATTAAATTATTAATCTAAGATGGTTGAGTTAAAAAAAAGTGACAGCTGAACAACTGCAAACTGGAGGTGCTATATGATCCCAACAGTATTCTTTGTCTCCTCTGTTGTAAGGCAACAAAGCCAGGTTTGCAGGGCTTCTTGTTTTTTTGTTTTGTTTTGTTTTGTTTTGCATGTGAGTGGAATAGGTGCTATTGGACAGAAAGAGAAAATTGGGACTGTTTACTTTGTGTAATATTGAGTTTCTTGTTTTGCTTGATATTCTTCCTAGAAATAAGTGAAAAAATATATAAAATGTATATGATACATCCACCAAGAAACTAAACTTTTCACTATATAATGCCAATGAGCATGTTTGATATGCTTTTTTCTTTAAGCAGTGGTATTATGAAGATATAATCTTAAGGTAGATGGATGATAGATAGATATAGATATAGATCAAATAAAAATGAATTGATACAGGTTTACCATTTGGTAATCTTTTGATTATGTGGGAAAGTAAAAGATGAGAGAAAGGATAATTATGAAGATAATCTGGAAGAAGCACAGATCAGAGTTAAAAAGTAAGAAAAGTTTAATAGGAAGATATCAGCTTGGGAAAACTCTATAAAAATATTACATTTGGCTAACTATTTTTCTTTAGAAGTAGAGAGCAAACTATAAAATAATAATTTAGTGTTCTGTTTATATTACTTTAACTAAGCAACTTTTCCTGCATGTGCCATACAACCTAAACCAAGATATAAGCAAGACTGAACTCATTATTGTCCCCTGAAGACAGCATGAATGTAAATCAGCTAAAATATAAGGCTCAGGATAACTTTGGGGTTGTTAATAAAATTCATGGTGCTTAAGTTGCTCACTTCTAATGCATATTTTACAAGTCTCAGAGGAAACCTCTGAAACTCATAGATTTCCCCCCTTTCCTTGTTACTGTCTTTGATGCACTTTCAGACTCTGTAAGATAAATTTAATATTTTGTGTAGCAATGAAAGTACCTATGTGAGAGAATCTGAAGGTGCTATAGGACATTTTCTATTTACAATATTCCATTTTGGATCACTGAATGTGAAAACTGAGGATAACTGTGTCCAAGGTCATATGGATTTAATATCAGAAAGAGCTTGGTCTTCTAAGGTGCTGGTTTTTTTCTGGTGCTGGTTTTTTCCACTTAGTCCCTTGATCTAATGAATTATGAATGATTCTTTACTGTCAGCACAATCATCCTTTTAAAGTAAATTTTTCCATGGTGGTTACATGTTCATTCTGATGTATTTACACTCTCATTCCTTTCTCTCTGTTTGACAACATGCTCTGGGTGTTATTGAGTGTCCATGATCATAAAAGAACACTAAGTTTACTGGCCTATACCAGAGATGAGTATATGATCTTTATTTCACTGTTATTCCTAAAATAGCTTATAGACCAACCAGAGGAATCACAGGAACATTCCATGGGGATATGCAGGTGTCAAGACAAGTAGCAAATCTCTAGAATCTTATTTCTCTTTAGAAGAATATTATTAACTAATTCAGCTTACAATGACTGTGATTGTATCCCACTAATTTCGATGATGATGAAAGACAGACTTCCACATCTTTGAATGATAGCAGAACTTAAATCAGGCATACTTTAAATACTTTTATAATAAAAATATGCCCCTATCAAAAGTGTAGATAAACATTAACTCGACAAGAAAATAGCTGGGGTTTTTTTGGGGGGGTGCTGATTGTTTATTTTACTTTCATCCTTTTAAGGTACTTTTGCTGGGTATAGAGAATTACACAGATAATTATTTTCTATCAGAAGATTATAGAATTCATTTTACTGTCTTCTAGCTTACATTATTGTTGAGAAAGCAGCTGCTTCTCCTTTAAAGCTCATGTGTATTTTTTTTTCCCCATCTTGATGTTTTGTACCTGTATTTTCACAACAGTATATCTAGGTATGAATTTCTTTATATTTCTTTGGCTTGAGATCCTCTGGACTTTTATATCTATCAGTGACTTCTATCAGTTTTTAGACATTTTCAGGGAATATGTGATCAAATATTATTTACTGCCACATTTTTACTGCTCTCTCATTCTACCTAATCGATTAAATCTTTCACTCTATCCTCCATGTTTCTTATCCTTTCTCATATTTCTTTCTGACCTTTACTTCTCTATACTTCTTTTGAAATGATTTCTCCTGATCTGTATTCCAATTCATTAATCCTCTTTTTGTCTGTGTCCAATATGCCCTTAAATACGTACGCTGGGTTTTTTACTTCACTTATTGTATTTTCAGGTCACACTGTAAAATTTATTTTTCTATAAATATTTTCAAATGACCTTTTATCTTTCTAAATATAATAACTATTGCTCGTTTATAATCTACATTGATAATTTCAAAATTTGAAGATTTATGATTCTGATTCTGCTATCTATTGTTTTTGCTGATTTCTAACTCACTGTGCCTTATTGACATGTGTATTTTTTTTGCCTGTGATTTTATAATTTCCCCCAGAAATTTTTTCATGGAAATTACTAAGGCCAAGCATGAACTGCATTCCTCTAGAGATGATTCATGTTGCTTCTGCCACAGACCTGAGAGTACTATTAGTCTGGGCTCATTTTAAACTGAATTTATGGTTCAAGAACTTTGAGTACATTTAGGTGACACTAATTTTGACTGCATATTTGTAAATTAATAGGTTTGTGGTTACAATTTCTATAATATTCTAATTCTCTGTGAAGAGGAGGCATGTTTATTTTGCTTCATCCTTGCCCTGGAAAGTATAGTCTTTTAGAGCTCCAATTTCATGTATAAAGTGTTGCCTGATAGACTTTTCTTGCCCTTAAGCTTTGATCCCTTTCACTTTTGTCCTGAAAGGCAATCAAATGCTAATCTCAGTTTCATTGGGTTCTGCAAATCTCCAGTGGTCCACTTACCTATCTAAACTCCAATTTCTTTTTAGACTATTGCCTGGTAACTTATGACATCTTCTCAGTACCTTGGTGTTAAAAAAATATATATATATATGTTTAAAATATTTTACCCAACATCTTTCCTTTTTTCATAAAAGAGTTGGTGCAAATCACCTGGCCTGTTAAGTATGGGCAGAGAGCCCTTCTATTCTTTCTGTTTTACTACTGTTTAGGGCCAAAACATTTCAATTAAGTGAGTTCCCCTTGCACAAAAATGGAAACTGCAACAAGTCAAGTTTTGTGAAGGATACAGAAGTAGAATAATAAAAATTTGAATGTAAGGAGGAGTGATAACTTTTATATAGGAAGATGAGAAAATAAATATATATAAAAGTGGCTTTGTTTTAAAAGTTTTTTTTTTTTTTTTTTTTTTTTTTTTGCGATACGTGGGCCTCTCACTGTTGTGGCCTCTCCCGTTGCAGAGCACAGGCTCCGGACGTGCAACCTCAGTGGCCATGGCTCATGGGCCCAGCCGCTCTGCGGCATGTGGGGTCTTCCCAGACTGGGGCACGAACCCGTGTCCCCTGCATCGGCAGGTGGACTCTCAACCACTGTGCCACCAGGGAAGCCCAAAAAGTATTTTAGCTTGAGTAAATAAAGTAGGGATCCTACTTTCCTAAGGCATTTATATAAGATATGTTACCCCAACAAAAATAATAGCTATTATTTACTGAGTGTACTTGTAGGCCAGACAATTTAAATGGATTATTTTACATAATCTTCACAACTTCCCTAGAATTATGTCCTTTTCATAGATGGTGAGATAAGGTCCAAAAATATTAAATTGCTATTGAGACCCACAGCTGATGAGTGACAGAACTGAGATTCAAATCTCATTTCAGAGCCCACTGGTTCTGAATTATCCAAGACACTGTATGATAATTTAGGTGTGGTCATGTTCTCTATAACAATATATCAGGTATCCTTTCAAAATCCTCCCAGCCCTATGAAGCTACATACTGATATAGAAATATACTTCAAAAATTATTAATCACTTGTGTTTGCAAAAAACATAAACATATACAAACACTCTAACTCGTCTTTATTATCTTCCAAGTGTCCATCATCGGATGAATGGATAAAGAAGATGTGGCACATATATACAATGGAATATTACTCAGCCATAAAAGGAAACGAAACTGAGCTATTTGTAATGAGGTGGATAGACCTAGAGTCTGTCATACAGAGCGAAGTAAGTCAGAAAGAGAAAGACAAATACCGTATGCTAACACATATATATGGAATTTAAGAAAAAAAAATGTCATGAAGAACTTAGGGGTAAAACAGGAATAGAGACACAGACCTACTGGGGGTGGGCTTGGGGATATGGGGGGGGCTGTGACAGGGTTGGGGAGAGGCATGGACGTGTATACACTGCCGGGCGTGGGGTGGATGGATGGTAGGGGGTGGCCGCGTGGCACGGGGGGATCAGCTCGGTGCTTTGTGGCCGCCTGGAGGGGTGGGATGGGGAGGGTGGGAGGGAGGGAGACACAGGAGGGAGGGGATGTAGGAACAGATGTATATGTATGACTGATTCACTTTGTTGTAAAGCAGAGACTAAAAAATATATATATATATATCTTCCAGTATCAGATTCACATATTCTTACTTTTTCTTAGGTGAGATACTAATATGAAAGTTTTATTTATTACAACTCAGCCTTCTTAACTCAGTTGTAATTGGACAAGAGTCTTACTCTTTTAGTTGCTGAATGTTAATTTGGTAGAAGAAAGAAAAGAAAAAATGAATCAAATTCAAGACCAATGTATAAGATATTATGTATTCTGCCCATACAAATACAAATGAATTATCTCTAGTTAATTTTATGGGGAAGGAAATGAGGTGAGGTGTTGATATTAGTCATTGACCTATTTTGTTAAAAGGAGATTTCAAATATATCTCTAATCATCTTAAATAAAGCAAAATTCCACCTACTTATTTTCTACTGTAAGATTGTTTTTTAGAGTTCAGCTTAATCCAATAAGGTTATGGGCTAAATAATATCTGAGCATTCCTGGTGACACAGTTAACCTGAAAATCTAATGGTGATCTCATGTATCCAGACTTTCACCTCCAGCCTGAATTTAAAGACCAACCTGAATATTTTCAAATAAAATTAGTTTGATTATTGTAAAGAAAAATACATTAAAAATACTGAATATAGCCTATGAGATGGTTTATGTATCACATTACCACTGCATGAAGCTTGATTGATATACTTAGGATTTCTCAGGCAAAGAATCTATATCATGAAAAAAAATATTTCAAAAATATATAAAAAATAAGAAAAAAATGAAGGGCAGGCTGAGACAGGGAGGGAGGAGATGGCCTATTTATTATGCAGCAACCAAAACCATTGGAAAATAGGTTAGGTGAATATAATTTTCAACTTTCACTCTGGGGGCAATTTAACAGAAATAATTTCTCAAATTAATCAAAATATGAGAAACACAGTTTTTAAAAGTTGTAAAGAAATGTCTACCTGACCAGACTGTAGATTAAGAGTTAAATCACATATTCTAAGCATACACTAAAAACTGTTCAACCATTTGTGACCCAAACAAAAACTTGCCAGTCTCTGGTCTTGAGTTCAGCTGGGGTCACAATCTCTGATTTATTTTAAAATGGCTTATATTGTCCATTATAAACAGGAAAAACATAAGCCTTTTTTTGCATAAAATCACATATTGGTTTGCTACATGCCCTAGAAAGGAGAAAACAGTAGTGTATATCAATCTTCCACATCAACTATAGGTGAAACAACAATAGACCTGGGAGTTGTATTCCTAGTGTAACCACAAGTTTAAATGAATCAAATAAGCTGCTTTAAGACACTGAGACTGGTTGATTTAAAATTCAAATGACTGAAAGAGTTCACCAAACTTATATTCCTTGTTTTCAGAGTACCTGACACAAAGTTCTTCAAACCTATCCAAGCTATTATTAAATGACATAAAAGGTGTTTATTGCTTCAAAAGGCAGCCTACCAGAATATTGCTTTTTTCCCCCTCTGAGCTACACAGTCTTTTAAATGGCACTTTCTATAAATGCTAGATCTTTTCTAATAAGAAGAAATGCTGTGATCTCAGATCTTCTCAGAGAAGCCTCAGATATTGTGCCAAATCTCTGGGCCTCTGGGTTGTTTATCTAACGCTGAAGTTAGACTGCATGCTTCTTTATATCTATGTTTTCCTCTGCATAGTATAGCTCATCTTTGTTCACAAAATAAGTGAAATATATATATTCTGCTCATTTGTCAATAAAGGAAAAAATTTAAAAAGATATATAGTCAACTATATCAACACTATTAGAAAGATACAGTGGGGGTTACTTTGGGTAAATTCAACCCATGAGGTCTTATTGAACACCTATAAATGGAGATAAATCTGCCCTGTGCCACCATATCCCATAGCTCTTAGACAGAATTTCTTTCCTGTTTTCTTCCCAAAGAACTCACTAAGTTTAAATGAAAATATAAGAATAACAAAATAATTTAGGATGAATTACAGTATATTAATGCAGTAAGCATTTACAAGGACTCACTTAATAGAAGTCATTTTGGTTTGTACTGTGAAGGAAAGCAAGGAAGTACAATACTAGCACCACATCTGCTCTGAGAAAATCTCTAGTTTCTTAACCAGTAGTTATTTCTTCAGTCCTTGAAGTCAGCTCTTGGTCTTTTTCTGAATTTAGGCACGAATAGTTTAGCCTTTCACTTTAACTCCACACTCATACAAACCCCCTCCATTCCTCTCCACAGTTGCTGTAATAAATCTTTAACTTCCAAGTTCACAATCACAGAGCAACGTTTTCTTAGTAACTTAGTATATCTCCAACTTATCAGGAAAGTAGAGGCTAGTCAAAGCAGTCTTTCTCCTCTTCTTTATGTTTCATTCAAAATCTTTTTTACAGTGACCCATTTTCAACTGTCTCATTTGTTGCCACATTGGCCAATGTGTTAGATCCATGCCCTTTAGTCCGTCCTCATCAAATATCCCCCATTTAATCTATTTCTCATCTCTTCATCAGACATTTCTTCTTTTATGAAAAATGAAAGGATATAAATGTCACACTGACAAGCATTTGTTCCTTTGTCCCATGCTTACACCCATTTTCAGTGCTACCTTTTCATTTCTTTCAACTCTCTTCACCACAAAGCCAACACTTGCCTCCAGCTGGATACTGAGAGCTTTCTCAAGGTGCAGAGGATGTTTCTCCACTTTTGGCATTCTCATGCAGTTTCCTCTGCTGCTACCTTCTAAATAAACACATTACTGATCCTTTGAAGCCAGTCCAAATATCATCCTCTTAGATAAATCATATGGGGCTTTCTTCCCATTCCCTCCCCAGAAGAATTAATCTTCTCCTCATGTGTAATTCTACAACATGGGTTGTTCATTATGCTGTGCTCATGTTTTAGTATTACTTTCAAAAATACCTTTCTCTCACTAAATTATGAAATCTTTGTGAGCAAGGACATTGACGCTATCATCCTTCCTATCTCAGTAAACTCTAGTACAATGCCTGACACATAAGGGGTGCTCAATGTATGTTTTTTGCAATTAACTGATTCCATCCCTCAAGAAGCTGGTTATCAAATATGTTTATGGAAAAGTCCATAGAATGATAGTATAGGAATCTGGAGAAAGATTACCCCAGAATGATCTAAGAAAGCTGAAACATACTTGAGGAGAAGAGAATTCCAAACAGTTAGAACAGGTAACGTCTGCTACTGTGCAGATAAAGTACATTGAACAAAAGGTCAAACCTGAAAAGGCATAATGCTTACTAAAGGAACACTGAACATCTAATTACCTGGACTTTTGTAAAGAAAATAAGATAAGGTTTGAAAGATAGGATGAAAGGTGAAGAACTCAGCATCAGTCAGAAACAGGTTTGGATGCAAGTGACAGAAAACTGGAAACAATAAGAGAGAAGTTTATTTCTCTCACATATAAGTGAAGTCAAAGAGAAACATTCAAAAGTTAACCAGTCATTCATACTTTGTGCTCCATGACCATCAACACATGCCTTCTACTCCTGTTCCAGGTGGTACTTTGAACTCCAACCATTCTGCATTTCAATAAGGAAAAAGGAGCAAGGAAGAAATATGGTGTACTTTTTCTCTCTTAAGACACATTCTGGAAATTTCAACTAACTGGTTAGAATTTAGTGCCAGGGCCACAGCTGTCTGCAAATGAGACCAAAAAGTCTTATTTCTTATGAGTAGCCATGTTCTTTCTCCCTCTTTCCAAATAGGGTTTTCTCTCTTTGCCCAAGATATTAAAGATAAGCTGAGGCATTTGCTTTTTTTTTTTTTTTTTTTTTTTTGAGGTATGAGGGCCTCTCACTGCTGTGGCCTCTCCCATTGCGGAGCACAGGCTCTGGATGCGCAGGCTCAGCAGCCATGGCTCACGGGCCTAGCCGCTCCACGGCATGTGGGATCTTCCCAGACCGGGGCACGAACCCATGTCCCCTGCACTGGCAGGCGGACTTCCAACCACTGCGCCACCAGGGAAGCCCCGGCATTTGCATTTTTCATGGTGAGAACACACAGGTAAGCTCAGTAAATATATATATTTTTTTCCATAAACTGATGCTCTTAGGAATTGAATCAACACCAGTTGGTTTGTGTCTTTAATGTTCCAGAGAGAAATTAAGCACTCAATTTCTATTTGCCTAGTAATTGTTCATCACAGCTATTTTTCCTTTTAAATATAGTAAGCATTCATTATAATATTCACCTAAAAGGAACAAAAGAAATCTGCCAAATACAGTTCTTGTCTCTGTGATTATGTAACAGTTTTTTGTTTGTTTTGCTTTGCTTGTCCAATTCCACTTAAATGGTCATTTCAGCAAATAACACAGAAATACAGACATTTAAACACAGGGAAAGGCTGAGTCCCTTCTTCTGTTTGCTGATTGATTTGGTTTTATTCAATGTGAATAAGCAAAATGATTTCTTTCAAAATAGCTGCCAAGGATCATCCCTCATTAATCTCTGCAAGGCTTTTCTTGCCTATATCATAAACTCAGCAGCAGAAAGTACTAACACAAAGCTCACATATCTCCTAAGTTAGCCCTGGAGTGAATCCCATTCCTCCTCATGCTCAGACCCGAAGTTAGGAAATATTCTGGTCATGATACTTTTTCTTTAATTTTCAAATTAATTCTAAATGTGAGAATAAAAAACAGTGCTCTAAATATTATGTATTTATACACTTTATATAACTGAAGATTTCAAATAATTATAGAAAAATGATAACACGAATTAATTACAACGGGGCATAAAATTGTATTTTTGATAGATATATTCTCTTTATATACAGTTCTAAACTGAGTATACTATGTTTAGAACTTATAACAGGTATACTATGACTAAAGATGAAATAAGAAGCCATATTGAGAACATAAAAATATTTTTTCTAAAAAAAGGGCTAACTAGTTAGTTTCAGACACGTGTCTTAACATTCTAAACTACTTATGAAGTATTAGCAATCAATAAATGTATAACAAACTAATTAACCAAATAAATAAGTAAATAAATAAAATCATGCACTACCAAAACTATGATGACAAAAAAGTTTTCAAAATTTGAAAGTTCTACGAACTCTAAGGACTTGTTCTGAGAAAAGCGAAGTGTCCAGCACACTTATAAAATTCAGTAACTTCAGCAAGAGAAAAGAAGGTAGGAGTATTCATTTTCTTTTGCATCTTATGTATTCTCTCAACTTGTTCTTGGTAGTTTTCCATAGAAAACCACTCATCTATTCCTCCTTCTACCATGAGAGAGAAATTTTATGAAGTGACCAAATCATTACTCTCAATCACCTTGGCTTCATGTTTTTTTCATCCAGTTAAAGACTAAAACTTCAAGAACAGAACAAGAAGAAAGTATGGTGGATGTGGACACATTAATCCTCATATGCATTATCTATAGGCATAAAGCACTTCAGGTGGCGGCAAGGAATAAGAAGACTCCTAGATGCATTTGGGAGCTTATGTTTTTTCATGGACCACAGTCCAGAATATCAAAGGACAAATCAGTTCATGAGAAGATATCAGACTAGGAGAAAAGTTGTCAAGTAGAGCCTGCTGGGTCCTAGAAACTGGTCAAGAAACAGTGCTCATCACTATGCCTTCCAACTCTAGAGCAGAGAAAGAAACTCAAGCATCTCCCAAGTGTTAGTGAACAGAACTGAGAAAAGAGCCACATACCCTGCCTGTGGACAGACTGAATTTAAAAAGCTCCCCTCTCAATCAAGGATGAGTAAGCAGCTAGGAATATATAAAAAATACTGCAGAACAAAAGAAAGAAAACATTGGAAAAACCTGAGGAAGAACACAGTACAGTACTTATTCAACTGTAGGAATCAAAAGAAAAAATATCCATGTTATAGTAAAAAATATATATATGACAATTCAGTAGTCTACATGGACAAATCCAGCTACCTCAATATCTACAGGGACCAGTATAGCTACATCAAGATTTCAAAAGGCAATAAAGGGTGGTTAAATATTGGAAACCTGGCAAATACAGACTAGTTTCAAAGACACAGACACTAATCAGCACCATCTAAATATTGGCAAGCATGAGTTCATTGTTACCAGATTTCAGATTTGGGAAATTTAGCGATTTTTCAGAATTCTCTCTTTCTTTCAACCTCCTTCCCTCCCTCCCTCCATTCCTCCTTTTCTTCCTTCTTTTCTTCCTTTCCTCACACATTGGCCAACAACAAAACAAAAGAAAGACCACCACAACAAGAAAACACTATGCCCCAAACAAACCACATCTGTATATTGCATACAGAATACAGAGTGTCTTTTTAGGATCTCTTCTTAATAGAATATAACAAAAAAGTTGCAGAAACAAGAGAGTAAGTCAAGAAGAGAACAGGAAATGATGAAAAAAACAACACACTGTGCTGAACCTCAGTGAACACACTGAGCTGAAACCTCAATATTCAATAATAAAATTAGAGTTAACAACAGAAGCATTAAAAGCCATAACTTACATTTTAGAAAGGTAAATCAGAGATGTCAATGATGATTTGAGAAATTCTTAGATACCCAAAGAAAGAATGGAAATAAGAAAGAAGAGTAAGAGAGAAGAAAATAGAGGGAGAGACAATAGGGAATAGAACACACAGAGCTAGCCCAAGAATTATTGGTGTACCATCACAGTATGCAGTAGGATAAAGGAAAAAAATTCCTTGACCTAAAAATACCCTGAAAATGAAGACAGACAATACTGACTATAAACTTCAGATAAAACAACTGGCAATTAAAGTTAGGCATATTTTGGAAACATTTTTAAAGTTAATATCAAGAGAAAGTTTGAAGGAAAAAGTTCATTAGAGAAGCATTGAACTCATTTACTTCAGTACTTCTCCAAATCCCAATAAAATGAGAGCCAAATACTTTTAAAAACAAAACATCAGGGCTTCCCTGGTGGCACGGTGGTTGGGAGTCCGCCTGCCGATGCGGGGGACATGGGTTCGTGCCCTGGTCCTGGAGGATCCCACGTGCCATGGAGCGGCTGGGCCCATGAGCCATGGCCGCTGAGCCTGCGCCTCTGGAGCCTGTGCTCCGCGGCAGAAGGGGCCCCAGCAGTGAGAGGCCCGCGTACCGCAAAGGAAAGAAAAAAAAAAAATGAAAACATCAGTGTGCAAGGTCAAAGAATGCGAGAGATTATAAAGAGCAACAGAATTTCATGAGCTAGAATGTAGAAAAACAAGAGGTAGCTAACTTACTGGTCCTGAGAAACCTGGTCTTAAGACATCAGTGGGGAAAGCCCTGGTATTCAGCAACAGATGTTTATGGAAGTGGGGATGACAATGGGTCTGAAATACAAGATTTATGAGAAAGTCTGTTTAAAAAGAAGTTGAACCCCCAGACATGCTCAACCAATGTGTGCAGTTTTATGATCGCCTTTATCCATCAGGGAGAAGGCAGGTTTATTCTATAAAGACAGTAAAGTAGAGGCTCTTTGCACCAGCAGATATCCAGCAGAGTTAAAGGCAATGTCAACCATGCAGAAAACAAGGAATTTAAAGTCTTCACCCAGAATTCTGATATTTCTATCACTTGTCCTCCTTTTGGTTTCTAGAATGCAACAAAAAGGCTTATATTTTTCCATGAAGGATACTAAAATGTTCTCTGAGAAATGTGACCAAAGAAGAGATAAGAATTAAAATAATGGTTGTGAAGACTTCTCAGGAAATGAGCCTGACTAGGTTACCCTACACTGAAAACAAGCACTGGTAAATGTGTCCATGTACACAGATATTTCAATTAGGTATCCAGTAAAAATTCCTGAAGACAGAAACCACACAAACATATAAATAAAAAACACAATAAGAGAAAACAGACTATGCAGCAAAATTACCCCCATAATTAAAAACATTCTTGTCAACATTTTTCAGAAAGGTAAGAAAACATATTTCATCATTAAATAGGATTCTATTTAAAAGAACATTAACGTAGGAAATACGTATTAGAATTTAGAAAAATGATAGTAGAAATGAAAAGCTTAGATGGATTGTATTATGTAGTTGAAGGAATTTTGTAAAAAAGAGAGCAAAAAGACACAAAGATGAAAAATACAAAAAAAAAAATCAGAAGATCAGTTCAGGAGGTCCAAGATAAAAAACAATGAATATCCAAATGATAGAATAATAAAAAAGGAGAAGAGGAAATCATCAAGGAAGCACTTTTTAAAATGCCTCAAAATAGAAGAATATGAGTTTGTAGACAGAAAAGATTCACTGAATGAATGCCCAATACTATGGATGAAAATAGATTCATGATAAGGATATGCCCATGATATTTTAGAACTTAAGAGCAAAGAGCTAATCCAAAAATATTTAAACAGAAAAAGAAAATAAAAATAGGTTTCATGCAGAAGATTCAGACAATGATACTCTCAGACTTAGTGACAGCAACTCTACCTTCTAGCTTAGTTGAACAATTGATTTCCAACCTAGATTTCTTGACATAAACAAATTATCAATGAGTAGCTGAATACACTATGAGAAATGATCTTAAAAATATTATAAAATATATTTTATAATATATTTTATACTTATGCATCATAAAAATGCACAATTACTTAGGAAACGGCTGGAGAATGTTCTCCACAAAAATAAAGGAATAAACAAAAGAGGTAGATATATTGATAGAATGCAGGAAACAAAGCATTCATCAAAAGAGGACTCTGGGATCACAACCATGCAGCACGTCTTAAACCTAGACCAACCATATGGAGCACGTCAAAAGTTTCCAGGAAAATTTCTAAGTGGTTAAAATGGATAGAATTCCTGACATTTTTTAATGCATTAAGCAACTATTTAAGCAACTTGAGGAGAGATCAAAAAGTCTTTCAAGGAAAGAAAGTTAATTATAGTAATTTATATGGCTCAGCTCTAAATGGAGTTTATAAAGTCCAATAAACACTTAAGAGTGAAATAACTAGAATTAGACTATTACAATATCTGGAAGGTAGAACTTGAGAATTATATGTGTTTTGGTTATACTGAGGAATGAAAAATAAACACATCAACATCTTCCATAGTAAATAGATAACCTCTAAACCTAAAGTATCAAGAATATCAGCAAATTATTTAGAAATATAAATGCTTTATAGCAAAAGAAGGAGTTAATTAAAAGAATGAAATTGAAATTGGTTGCCTACTAAAAGTTAAATTGAGGTATGGAATTTGGAATAAAATACAAAAAGAAAACATCTAGAGATGAACAGTACAATATCTGGAATTAAAAACAAAATACAATACATGTATTAACATTACACAAGAAAAGATTGTTGAACTTGAATCATAGCAATAGACACCATCTAAAATGAAAAAGAGAACATAAAGAAATATTTTCTTTTAAAAAAAAAGAACATTAGTGAGCTGTGTGATAAGTTCAAAGTGTCATTGAATTCCTCAAAGGAGGGGAGAATGATGGGGACAGAAAAAAAAAAGTTATTAGAATGAAAGATAGCCAAAATCCTTACAAATTAAAATGAAACAAAAATGAAAACACAACGTATCAAAGCTAATATTATTCAACCTTAAAAACAAGGGAAATTTTGAAACATGAATGAACCTTGAAGACATTATGCTAAATGAAGTAAATGAGTCATTAAAGAACAAATATCTATGACTCCACTTACACGGGGCTCCTAGGGTAGTCAAATTCCTAGAGACAGAAAGTAGAATGGTAGTTTTCAGGAGCTGGAGGGAGGGAGAAATGGAGAGTCAGTGTTTAATGGGTACAGAATTTTAGTTGGAGAAGATGGAAATATTCTAGAGATGGATTGTGATGATGGTTGCACAGCAATGGAAATATACTAAATGTTAAAAAACTGTACATTTAAAAACGGTTAAGGGGGTGGAGATGAAGAAGGTGGAGTAGAAGGACATGGAGCTCACCTCCTCCCACAGATACATCAAAAATACATCTACATGTGGAACAATTCTCAAAGAATACCTACTAAATGCTGGCAGGAGATCTCATACAACCAAAATTGCAAGAAAGATCATCATAAACTGGGTAGGATGAAAGAAAAAAAAGAAAGGAATCGGGATGGGGCCTGTGCTCATGGGAAGGAACTGTGAAAGAGGAAAGGTTCCTTCACCCTGGGAACTCCCTTCACCAGCTGAGAGATCAGCTGAGATAGAAAGAGAGCTTCACAGGCTCAGAGGAGAGTGTAGCAGCTGGATTGCGGCAGGCAGAACAGAGAAAACAGAGAAAGACCAGCACAGAGGGACCTGGCCACTTCCCTGCACTCCTCAGCCCAAGACTCATGTCTGCTGGTTTGCGCGGGGAGTGGGTGCTGGAAATTGGGCTTCAGTGGGCAGACCCGGAGAAAGAACTGGAGTTGCCTATGCAGAAACAACCTAAAGGGGATGAAGTATGGTCCCACAACTAGGGGTGTACACAGGCCGAGCCCTGGTCCATCATAAAAGCCCCACTGTAAATGCATGCACAAAGGGGGAGTGGGGCCCTGCCATAGCAGATTCATTTACATCTGAGGGGATTATTGTTGCTTTGGTGTCTGGGGCTGGTCCTAGATTAGCAAGTGCTGGCTTTGCAGGGGTATGCATGTGGAGACAGGGCCAGGGTCTGGGTTGATTCCATAGTTCCCACAGCAGGTCGAGGTGCAAGACTATAGTGGTCCTGGTGCCTGACTTCAGCAGATCTGTGCCAAAAAATCTGCGCTGGTGGCTTTGTGAGCACATTGGCTGAGGGACACCCTGGCTGATTTCCTGCATTCCCACAGCTGAGGTGGGGCTGAGGGCAGTGCCAACAACAGTGGACCCTGTGAGCATACACAGTGGGTGGAAGGCAACACCACAAAGCACACCTCCAGGTGGACATCTCCTGCAGAGGAATATTCAGTGCCTCCTCTCCCAGCAAAAGTGCCCAAGTCCTGCCTACCTCACATCACAGCTCAGAAACGGATCTGGGGGCTTCTACTCCAACAGCTTGGGAGCAGACCATGCCTCAGACAGGGCTGCAACAACCACAGAGCAAAGAGGAGGCCCCTGCTCAACATTCAGTGTAGGCTCTCTCTGGTCACCACAACACCAATGACACCCCCTATCAATGGGATAACAGCCAGCACACAACGAGAGAAGATGTGGCAGGCATCCATACTAAAAACAGACCTCACACCAAAAATATAACTCATGCAGGTTATACAGGGATGCTCTCACATAAAAACAGCCCTTCAAGGTAGATTACAGCACATAGCAGTTTCTCCTAAACCCACAGAGTCAGGGGAATATAAGTAAAATGAAGAAGGAGAGGAACCACTCCCAACTAAAAAATCAAGAGAATTCCTTTGAAAGAACAAACAAAGGAACAGACATCTCCAGCCTAACAGATCCCAAGTTCAAAAAGGAGATAATAAAAATACTGAAGGAATTAAGACAGGCTACTGATAGAAATGCAGATTACTGTAAAAGGGAACTAGAAACTATGAAGGAGAGCCAATTAAAATTAGAAAGCACATTTGCCTAGATGAAAGCTGAGGTAAAGGCAATAAATAGCAAACTGAATAATGCAGAAGAACGAATAAGTTTCCTAGAAGATAGAATAAGGGAAATCACTCAATCAGAATAGCAGACAGAAAGACAAAAGAAAAAAAATGAAAGCAATATAAGAGACATATGAGATCATATAAAGCATGCCAATCTACACATAATAGGGATCCCAAGGAGGAGGAGAAAAAGAAAAGCAAAGAAAAAAATGTTTTTGAAGAATTTATGGCTGAAAATTTCCCAATCCTAAAGAAGAAATAGATATCTAGGTACAGGAAGCACAGAGGATCCCAAACAACCTGAACCCAAAGAGACCCGCTATAAAACACAGTATATTTAAAATGGTAAAAGTTAATTATAAAGAGAGGATTCTAAAGGCAGCAAGAGAAAAACAAAGAGTTATTTACAAGGGAACCCCTGTAAGGTTATCAGCTGATTTCTCTATAGAAACACTACAGGTCAGAAGGAAGTGATAGGATATATTCAAAGTCCTGAAAGGGAAAAACCTGTAAGCTAGGATACCCTACCCAGCAAGAATAACATTTAGAACAGAAGAAGAGACAAAGAATTTTTCAGACAAGCAAAAACTAAAGGAATACAGAAATACTAAACCTATCCTAAAAGAAACACTGAAAAGTCTTCTCTAAATAGAAAAGAAGCAAGAATCTATAGGATGGAGAAAATCACAATCGGAAATTACTTAAATAAACCAGTACATGGATAATAATAATAATAATAATTCTTATGAAAGCAATGATAACTACAACAAAGAGCAAAAGGATAAATATGGAGATATAAAAGAGGACATCAAAATCATAAAATGTGGGGAAGGAGAGGAAGAAAATGTAGATTTTGTGGGGGGTGGAATGTGTTTGAGCCTATATGACTACCAGTCTAAAACTAGTAGATATAGTAATGGGTTAACATACTTGAAAAACAGGGCAACAACAAATCAAAAACATGCAACAGATTCACAAAAACCAAAAAGAAGAGAACATAAGCACAAAACAAAAGAAACCCATCAAACCACAAAAGGAAAAACAAAAATGTTTTTAAATGAACAAAGAAGAAACACAAAATCACTTGGAAAACAAGGTTTAAAATGGCAATAAAGGGCCTCCCTGGTGGCGCAGTGGTTGAGAGTCCGCCTGCCGATGCAGGGGATACGGGTTCGTGCCCCGGTCTGGGAGGATCCCATATGCCGCGGAGCGGCTGGGCCCGTGAGCCATGGCCGCTAAGCCTGTGCGTCCGGAGCCTGTGCTCCGCAACGGGAGAGGCCACAACAGTGAGAGGCCCGCGTACTGCAAAAAAAAAAAAAAAAAAAATGGCAATAAATACATTTCTATCAATAATCACCTTAAATGTCAATGGAGTAAATGCTCCAATCGAAAGATATAGAGTGGCAAATTGTATAAGAAAACAAGACCTTCTAATATGGTGCCTACAAATGGCCCACATTAGGGCAAAGAACACACATAAATTGAAAGTGAGGGGATGGAAAAAGATATTTCATGCAAATGAAAATGACAAGAAATTGGGGGTAGCAATATTCATATCAGGCAAAATAGATTTTAAAACAAAGATCATAAAGAAGGGCACTATATGATGATAAAAGGATCCATTCAAAAAGAGGATATTACATATATGTACCCAATGTAGGATCACTTGAATATGTAAAATAAAAACTAAGAGACATAAAGGAAGAAATTGATGGGAATACAATAATAGTAGAAGACAGATACATATCATATATATCCACTGGTGTCAATGGACAGGTCTTCCAGACAGAAAATCAATGAGGCAATAGAAATCTTAAATGACACAATGGAACAGTTAGAATTAATTGATATTTTCAGAAAATTACATCCATAACAAGAAAAGAAAACACATTCTTTTCAAGTGCATATGGAACATTCTGCAGGATAGACCACAAACTAGGGCACAAAACAAGCCTCAACAAATTTGAGGTTAGAAATTATTTTATGCATCTTTTCTGACAACAACTAGTTTCTGGCATGAAACTAGAATCAACCACAAAAAGAAAAACAAGGGAAAAAAAAACTATTACATGGAGACTAAACAATATACTACTAAAAAACCAACAGGTCAACAATGAAATCAAAACAGAAATTTAAAAATACCTTGAGACAAATGACAATAAAAATACAAAATCTTTGGGATGCAGCAAAAGTAATCCTTAAGAGGGAAGTTCACAGGCCTTCCTCAAAAAATAATAACCCCCCCAAAAAACAACCTAACCTACCCCCTAAAAAAATTAGACAAAGAAGAACAAACAACACCTAAAGTCAGCAGAAGAAAGTAATAAAGATCAGAGAGAAAATTAATGAAACAGAGATTAAAGAAAAGAATTTTAAAAATCAATAAAACCAAGAGCTGTTTTTTGAAAAGGAAAGAAAACTGACAGACCTCTGGATAGGCTCACCAAGAAGAAAAGAGAGAGGACCCAAATAAACAAAATTAGAAGTGAAAGAGGGGAAATAACAACCAATACCACAGAAAAGCAAAAAAACCACAAGAGAATACTATGAACAATTACATGCCAATAAATTGGACAACCTAGAAGAAATCAACGAGTTTCTAGAAACACACAGCCCACCAAAACTGAATCAAGAAGAAATAGATAATTTGAACAGACCAATCACTAGAAGTGAAACAGAATCTGTAATAAAACAAACTCCCTGGGCCTCCCTGGTGGCGCAGTGGTTGAGAGTCCGCCTGCCGATGCAGGGGATACGGGTTCGTGCCCCGGTCTGGGAGGATCCCATATGCCGCGGAGCGGCTGGGCCCGTGAGCCATGGCCGCTGGGCCTGTGCATCCGGAGCCTGTGCTCCGCAACGGGAGAGGCCACAACAGTGAGAGGCCCGCATACCGCAAAAAAAAAAAAAAAAAAAAAAAACTCCCTGCCAACAAAAGTCCAGGACCACATGCCTTCACTGGCTAATTCTACCAAACATACAAAGAAGAACTTATACCAATTCTTCTCAAACTCTTCCAAAAGACTGAAGAGTAGGGAACACTCCCAAATTCATTCCATGAAACCACCATCACGCTGATACCAAAACCAGACAATGACACTCCCAAAAAAGAGAATTACAATCTTTGACGAATATGGATGCAAAAATTCTCAACAAAATGTTAGCAAACCAAATCCAATAACACATAAAAAAGATCATACACCATGACCAACTTGTCTTCATCCCAGGGTCACAAGGATGGTTCAACATCTCCAATCAGTCAATGTGATAAACCACATCAACCAAAGAAAAGACAAAATCCACATGATCATCTCAATAGATGCCGAGAAAGCATTTGATAAAATTCAACATCCGTTCATCATAAAAACTCTTTACCAAAGTGGGTACAGAGGGAACATATCTCAACATAATAAAAGCTATATATGACAAACCCACAGCCAACATTATGCTCAGTGGTGAAAAGCTGAAAGACTTTGCACTAAAATCTGGAACAAGACAAGGATGCCCACTCTCACCACTTTTATTGAACATAGTTTTGGAAGTCCTAGGCAGAGGAGACAATACTATATATAGAAACCCTAAAGACTCCATACAAAAACTACTAGAGCTGATAAAGAAATTCAACAAGGTAGCAGGCAGGATACAAGATTAATAACCAGAAATATGTTGCATTTTATTACACTAACAGTGAAATATCAGAAAGGGAATGTTTAAAAAAAATCCCTTTTAAAATTGCATCAAAAGAATAAATTACTTAAGAATAAACTTTACTGAAATCAACCCAAATTGAGGAGTCAGGAGTCAGTGCTGTGCCTCTGAGGTGGGAGAGCCAACTTTAGGACACTGGTCCACAAGAGACCTCCCAGCTCCACATAATATCAAACAGCGAAAATCTTCCAGAGATCTCCATCTCAACACCAGCACCCAGCTTCACTCAATGACAAGCAAGCTACAGTGCTGGACACCCTATGTCAAACAACTAGCAAGACAGGAACACAACGCCACCCATTAGCAGAGACGTGGCCTAAAATCATAAAAAGTCTGCAGACACCCCAAAACACACCACCAGACGTGGACCTGCCCACCAGAAAGACAAGATCCAGCCTCATCCACCAAAACACAGGCACTAGTTCCCTCCACCAGGAAGCCTACACAACCCACTAAACCAACCTTAGCCACTGGGGACAGACACCAAAAACAACGGGAACTACGAACCTGCAGCCTGCAAAAAGGAGACCCTAAACACAGTAACATAAGCAAAATGAGAAGACAGAAAAACACACAGCAGGTGAAGGAGCAAGATAAAAATCTACCAGACCTAACAAATGAAGAGGTAATAGGCAGTCTACCTGAAAAAGAATTCAGAATAATGATGGTAAAGATGATCCAAGATTCTATTTCCCAGATCCAAAATCTTGGAAATAGAATAGACAAAATGCAAGAAACAGTTAACAAGGACCTAGAAGAACTAAAGATGAATCAAGCATCGATTAAAAACACAATACATGAAATAAAAAATACTCTAGATGGGATCAATAGCAGAATAACTGAGGCAGAAGAACGGATAAGTGAGGTGGAAGATAAAATAGTGGAAATAACTGCTGCAGAGCAAAATAAAGAAAAAAGAATGAAAAGAACAGAGGACAGTCTCAGAGACCTCTGGGACAACATTAAACGCACCAACATTCGACTTATAGGTGTTCCAGAAGAAGAAGAGAAAAAGAAAGGGACTGAGAAAATATTTGAAGAGATTATAGTTGAAAACTTCCCTAATATGGGAAAGGAAATAGTTAATCAAGTCCAGGAGGCACAGAGAGCCCCATACAGAATAAATCCAAGGAGAAATACGCCAAGACACATATTAATCAAACTGTCAAAAATTAAACACAAAGAAATCATATTAAAAGCAGCAAGGCAAAAACAACAAATCACACACAAGGGAATCCCCATCAGGATAACAGCTGATCTCTCAGCAGAAACTCTACAAGCCAGAAGGGAGTGGCAGGACATAATTAAAGTGATGAAGGAGAAAAACCTGCAACCAAGATTACTCTACCCAGCAAGGATCTCATTCAGATTTGATGGAGACATTAAAACGTTTACAGACAAGCAAAAGCTGAGAGACTTCAGCACCACCAAACCAGCTTTACAACAAATGCTAAAGGAACTTCTCTAGGCAAGAAACACAACAGAAGGAAAAGACCTACAATAACGAACCCAAAACAATTAAGAAAATGGGAATAGGAACATACATATCGATAATTACCTTAAATGTAAATGGACTAAATGCTCCCACCAAAAGACACAGATTGGTTGAATGGATACAAAAACAAGACCCATATATATGCTGTCTACAAGAGACCCACTTCAGACCTAGAGACACATACAGACTGAAAGTAAGGGGATGGAAAAAGATATTCCATGCAAATGGAAACCAAAAGAAAGCTGGAGTAGCAATTCTCATATCAGACAAAATAGACTTTAAAGTAAAGACTATTAGGA
This sequence comes from Mesoplodon mirus, assembly GCF_964341445.2. NCBI lineage: Eukaryota > Metazoa > Chordata > Mammalia > Artiodactyla > Ziphiidae > Mesoplodon > Mesoplodon mirus. Next base: position 117,516,005 of record NC_138979.1, on the reverse strand, counting down.
GAGACAAAGAAGGACACTACATAATGATCAAGGGATTGATCCAAGAAGAAGATATAACAATTGTAAATATTTATGCACCCAACATAGGAGCACCTCAATACATAAGGCAAATACTAACAGCCATAAAAGGAGAAATCGACAGTAACACACTCATAGTAGGGGACTTTAACACCCCACTTTCACCAATGGACAGATCATCCAAAATGAAAATAAATAAGGAAACACAAGCTTTAAATGACACATTAAACAAGATGGACTTAATTGATATTTATAGGACATTCCATCCAAAAACAACAGAATACACATTTTTCTCAAGTGCTCATGGAACATTCTCCAGGATAGATCATATCTTGGGTCACAAATCAAGCCTTCGTAAATTTAAGAAAATTGAAATTGTATCAAGTATCTTTTCCGACCACAATGCTATGAGACTAGATATCAATTACAGGAAAAGAGCTGTAAAAAATACAAACACATGGAGGCTAAACAATACACTACTTAATAACGAAGTGATCACTGAAGAAATCAAAGAGGAAATTAAAAAATACCTAGAAACAAATGACAATGGAGACACGACGACCCAAAACCTATGGGATGCAGCAAAAGCAGTTCTAAGAGGGAAGTTTATAGCAATACAACCCCGCCTTAAGAAACAGGAAACATCTCGAATAAACAACCTAACCTTGCACCTAAAGCAATTAGAGAAAGAAGAACAAAAACATCCCGAAGTTAGCAGAATGAAAGAAATCATAAAAATCAGATCGGAAATAAATGAAAAAGAAATGAAGGAAACGATAGCAAAGATCAATAAAACTAAAAGCTGGTTCTTTGAGAAGATAAACAAAATTGACAAACCATTAGCCAGACTCATCAAGAAAAAAAGGGAGAAGACTCAAATCAATAGAATTAGAAATGAAAAAGGAGAAGTAACAACTGACACTGCAGAAATACAAAAGATCATGAGAGATTATTACAAGCAACTCTATGCCAATAAAATGGACAACCTGGAAGAAATGGACAAATTCTTAGAAATGCACAACCTGCCAAGACTGAATCAGGAAGAAATAGAAAATATGAACAGACCAATCACAAGCACTGAAATTGAAACTGTGATAAAAAATCTTCCAACAAACAAAAGCCCAGGACCAGATGGCTTCACAGGCGAATTCTATCAAGCATTTAGAGAAGAGCTAACACCTATCCTTCTCAAACTTTTCCAAAATATAGCAGAGGGAGGAACACTCCCAAACACATTCTAAGAGGCCACCATCACCTTGATACCAAAACCAGACAAGGATGTCTCAAAGAAAGAAAACTACAGGCCAATATCACTGATGAATATAGATGCAAAAATCCTCAACAAAATACTAGCAAACAGAATTCAACAGCACATTAAAAGGATCATACACCATGATCAAGTGGGGTTTATTCCAGGAATGCAAGGATTCTTCAATATATGCAAATCAATCAACGTGATACACCATATTAACAAATTGAAGGAGAAAAACCATATGATCATCTCAATAGATGCAGAGAAAGCTTTCGACAAAATTCAACACCCATTTATGATAAAAACCCTCCAGAAAGTAGGCATAGAGGGAACTTTCCTCAACATAATAAAGGCCATATATGACAAACCCACAGCCAGCATTGTCCTCAATGGTGAATAACTGAAACCATTTCCACTAAGATCAGGAACAAGACAAGGTTGCCCACTCTCACCACTGTTATTCAACATAGTTTTGGAAGTTTTAGCCACAGCAATCAGAGAAGAAAAGGAAATAAATGGAATCCAAATCGGAAAAGAAGAAGTAAAGCTGACACTGTTTGCAGATGACATACTATACATAGAGAATCCTAAAGATGCTACCAGAAAACTACTAGAGCTAATCAATGAATTTGGTAAAGTAGCAGGATACAAAATTAATGCACAGAAATCTCTGGCATTCCTATACACTAATGATGAAAAATCTGAAAGTGAAATCAAGGAAACACTCCCATTTACCATTGCAACAAAAAGAATAAAATATCTAGGAATAAACCTACCTAAGGACACAAAAGACCTGTATGCAGAAAATTATAAGACACTGATGAAAGAAATTAAAGATGATACAAATAGATGGAGAGATGTACCATGTTCTTGGATTGGAAGAACCAACATTGTGAAAATGACTCTACTACCCAAAGCAATCTACAGATTCAATGCAATCCCTATCAAACTACCACTGGCATTTTTCACAGAACTAGAACAAAAAATTTCACAATTTGTATGGAAACACAAAAGACACCGAATAGCCAAAGCAATCTTGAGAACGAAAAATGGAGCTGGAGGAATCAGGCTCCCTGACTTCAGACTATACTACAAAGCTACAGTAATCAAGACAGTGTGGTACTGGCACAAAAACAGAAAGATAGATCAATGGAACAGGATAGAAAGCCCAGAGTTAAACCCACGCACATATGGTCACCTTATCTTTGATAAAAGAGGCAGGAATGTACAGTGGAGAAAGGACAGCCTCTTAAATAAGTGGTGCTGGGAAAACTGGACAGGGACATGTAAATGTACGAGATTAGATCACTCCCTAACACCATACACAAAAATAAGCTCAAAATGGATTAAAGACCTAAATGTAAGGCCAGACACTATCAAACTCTTAGAGGAAAACATAGGCAGAACACTCTATGACATAAATCACAGCAAGATCCTTTTGGACCCACCTCCTCGAGAAATGGAAATAAAGACAAAAATAAACACATGGGACCTAATGAAACTTAAAAGCTTTTGCACAGCAAAGGAAACCATAAACAAGACCAAAAGACAACCCTCAGAATGGGAGAAAATATTTGCAAATGAAACAACTGACAAAGGATTAATCTCCAAAATTTAAAAGCAGCTCATGCAGCTCAATAACAAAAAAACAAACAACCCAATCCAAAAATGGGCAGAAGACCTATATAGACATTTCTCCACAGAAGATATACAGGCTGCCAACAAACACATGAAAGGATGCTCAACATCTTTACTCATTAGAGAAATGCAAATCAAAACTACAATGAGATATCATCTCACACCAGTCAGAATGGCCATCATCAAAAAATCTAGAAACAATAAATGCTGGAGAGGGTGTGGAAAAAAGGGAACACTCTTGCACTGCTGGTGGGAATGTGAATTGGTACAGCCGCTATGGAGAACGGTATGGAGGTTCCTTAAAAAACTACAAATAGAACTACCGTATGACCCAGCAATCCCACTACTAGGCATATACCCTGAGAAAAACATAATTCAAAAAGAGTCATGTATCAAAATGTTCATAGTAGCCCTATTTACAATAGCCCAGAGATGGAAACAACCTAAGTGTCCATCATCGGATGAAAGGATAAAGAAGATGTGTCACATATATACAATGGAATATTACTCAGCCATAAAAAGAAACGAAATTGAGCTATTTGTAATGAGGTGGATGGACCTAGAGTCTGTCATACAGAGTGAAGTAAGTCAGAAAGAGAAAGACAAATACTGTATGCTGACACATATATATGGAATTTAAGAAAAAAAATGTCATGAAGAACATAGGGGTAAGACAGGAATAAAGACACAGATCTACTAGAGAATGGACTTGAGGATATGGGAAGGGGGAAGGGTAAGCTGTGACAAAGCGAAAGAGCGGCATGGACATATATACACTACCAAACGTAAGGTAGATAGGTAGTGGGAAGCAGCTGCATAGCACAGGGAGATCAGCTCCGTGCTTTGTGACTGACTGGAGGGGTGGGATAGGGAGGGCGGGAGGGAGACACAAAAGGGAGGGGATATGGGAACATATGTATATGTATAACTGATTAAATTTGTTAAGTAAAAAATAATAATAATAAAAAAATTTATCTTAAAGTAAAAAAAATAAATAAAAGTGGTCAAAATGGTTAATTTTATACTATGTATATTTTACCAGAATAAAAAAGGAGAAAATCTTAAAAGCAGCCAGAGAAACATACAGAGGGACAAAGTTAAGAATGGCAGCAGACTTCTTGCCAAAAACAATGCAATCAAGAAGACAGCAATTCCTCAAAATGTTGAAAGAAATCTATACTCAACAAGAAAAAATCTTTCAAAAATGAAAATGAAAAACTACTTCCTTTTTTCAGGATATAAAAAGTGAAATAATTCAGCCCATAACACCTAGCTACCACTAATCAAAAGAAACCAGGGTCATCATATTAATAGCAGACTAAGTAAATTTCAAGGCAAAAAATGTTACCATGTATAAGGAAGATCATTTAATAATGATAAAGGAGAATTGTTAAGAGGACATAAGAATCATAAACCTTTATGCATCTAATAACAAAGTTTCAAAACACACGAAGCAAAAACTGTTAGAACTGTAAGGAGGAATGGACAAATCCACAATTATCACTAGACATTTCTATACTACTCCCTTAGTAATTGACAGTATAAGAAAACATAGAATCAATAAGAATATAGAAGACCTGAATAGCACTATGAACCAACTTGAACTAACAGACATTTATAAAACACCACCTAACAACAGCAAAACACGTATTTTTTCAAGTGTACACCAAATAAGTACAAAAACAAACCATATTCTAGGGCAAAAGCAAGTCTCAGCTTCAATGGATTCAAGTAAAAAAAAAAAACCTCCTGCAAATTCCAAATCCATTTCTATAAATAACCCACTTTTATATAACCCACGTGTCAAAGAGGAACTCTAAACTAAATAATGTGTATTAAAATGAGTAAAAATGAAAACAGAGCATATAAAAATCTGTGCAATGCCACTAAATCAATATTGAGGAAGAAATTTATAGCAGTAAAAGCCTATATTAGCAAAGGAGGGATGTTTTAAATAAATGACATCAACTAGAAAAATTTTAAAAATTAAACCAAAAAATTTTTAAATATTCTGCATATTTAAAACATATATAATGTATAATACATGAACTAAGTTATTGTTAAAAACTAATATACCACTCAGTGGAAGAAATTATTTCTTCCCAGTATTTTTTTCCACATCACTGTGCATCTAGGACCTGGAATTATTATGCTTTAAATATTTTATACAGAATTATCATCTTCATATTAAAATGTATAGATGAAATGTCTAAAGAAATACACTAAGATATAAATGCTATCTCTGGGTATTGGATTCTAAGTGATTAATATTTTACTTTACATATTTCTTTGTTTTCCAAACTTTTTCCAATAAACATATGTTGTTTTATAATAAGAAATGTTTTTTTAATTAAAAAAATTTATTTAATTTTTGGCTGTGCCACATGGCTTGTGGGATATTAGTTCCCTGACCAGGGATTGAACCAGGCCCTGGCAGTGAAAGCACCAAGTCATAACCACTGGATCACCAGGGAATTCCCAGAAATCTGTTTTTAATAGCATCATATAATCTTATAAATGCCATAAAGTCACCATTATGTAACACTTCTAGGAAAATTGCCAAAGCATTAACTAATATCAGCTGTCCCTAGATATTGAAAATATGGGAGATGATTTTCTTCTTTAAACTTTTCTGAATTTTCCAAATTTTCTGTAATGACATATAAATATTTTATAGACAATTTTGTTTTGAAAACTTTAAACATATGATCAAATAAGAATAAAATTGTGCTAAACAAATTAACCTGTAGAATCAATTTTAGAATAATACATTTTAAGTTTTCTTTTATGAAGGTGAAATATTATTAGTTTAACAAAAACTTATGCCTTTATTTTAAGCATCCAATTATTGATGGTACCTAACTCCCTGCTTCCAAAACCAAGACGAGTGAAAAAGTAGCAGATAACAATTCACATAATAATTCTCTAATGGTATCTAAGGGCTGAACTAAAGTCCAAAAAGTTCAATCAAACACATTGTTATAGCTTCAGAATAAGGGTATTAATGCAGTTTCAATTTTTAAAAAATAACTGCCTTTTCTTTCACTTTTAACTTTGACAAATATTCTGCTACTATAAATACATTTATCAATTTATACATTTATGTAATTAATATAATCAGTTAATATTTTATATATAAAGTTTAAAAACAACTTCAGATTATTAAAGGGATGGAAATACTACTTATTTGGAAAGAGTTTAGAATCCAGGATTATTCAGCATGGTGATAGAGTTGCATAAAGTTGACTAAAACTTCCCAAACACGTATGTTGCTATACATATACATATATCAATATATATACATGCATATATACATACACACACACTATACACACACACACATACGCACACACACACATATATATATATAAAGTATGTTACTATTAATGACTAGTTCTTTCTTACACCGGTGGAAAATTGAGCCAGAGACATTTGGCTTAACCACAAGCAATTTGAGTTCTTAACAGTGAACAGTACTGTCAACACCGTCCGTGTTTAACTGAGAGTGTGATTTAGTTCTCTCTCCATGTAACAAACCACTCAAGAATCCAATGGATTAAAACAATAACATACTGTCTCCCAAGGTTCTATGGGTTTCCTTGGTTCACCTGGGAAGTTCTCACCTAGGTGTTTCATGCCTTTGCAGCAAGATGATGGCTGGGGCTGGAGTCATCTGAAGATCTAACTTGGCTGTTTGTCCAAGATGGCTTCTTCACTTACATGTGTGATGCTGCTGTTGGGATGTTGTATATTGATTGGCTATCTCCCCAAACACCACATAGCTATCTAATTTGCTCAGCTTAGGCTACCTCACAAGTATATTCAGATAGAATCTTACTAGTTGGCTTCCTTCCTCCAGAAAGAGCATTTGAAGAAAGGGAAAAACAGAAACCTTGTTGATTAAGCACTAAGCCCAAACTGACAGAGGGTAATTTCTGTCATAGTCTATTGATGAAGAGGTCTGAGAACTAGTTCAAAGTCAACGGGCAGAAAAATTAGCCTCATCTCTTGATTGGAGGCGTTGCATGTTCATGAAAGAGGGAAGAACTTACAGGAAGCATTTTTGAAAATTCACTATTGCAGATCTTCTTGAATTGACTATAAAATAAGGTCACTTAGAATCATAATATTGAAAATAATGAAAATTACAAGAGAAGCAGTCTGCCTTGATTTCCAAGTCTCCAATGTGAATTTCTAAAACAATCAAGAAGGAACCATATATAAAAATATATTCTCCCTGGTTTGGTCTTTCATAATGCTGGAAACAAATGTTCAATGTGTTTTTATTTTTAATAAAGATATTTCATACTCCTTTTCTTTGGATGACTCCTCTATCATATAAACTTATCTTTGTCTTACAGAATAGTTTTACATCCTTTTAGTTTGCCTATATAACTTTTCCTTTTCAAATTTATCTTTTATGTTGATGTAACTGTAGGTTCGATTGCAGTCATAAGATATAATACAGGGAGATTATGTTGTATCACTTACCCTATTTTCTCCCATAGCAACATCTTGCAAACTATAGTACCAATACCACAACCAGGATATGACATTGATAATATAGTCAAATATATAACATCATCACCACAGGAATTCATGTTGTCTTTTTTTTTTTTTTTTTTTGCGGTACACGGGCCTCTCACTGTTGTGGCCTCTCCCGTTGCGGAGCACAGGTTCCGGATGCGCAGGCTCAGCGGCCGTGGCTCACGGCCCTAGCCGCTCCATGGCATGTTGGATTTTCTTGGACCGGGGCACGAACCCGTGTCCCCTGCATCGGCAGGCGGACTCTCAACCACTGCACCACCAGGAAAGTCCCCATGTTGTCTTTTTACAGCCACATCTACTTCCCTCCTGCCCCTGCACCTTCCTGAACCCTTGATATGTTCACCATTTTTAAAACTATGTAGGTTCAAAAGTGTTACAGAAATGGAATCATATTCTTGGAACTGACTTTTTTTCACTCAGCAAAATTCCCAGGAGATTCAGTCAAGTTCTGTGTATCAATAGTTTGTTTCTTGTTACTGCTGACTAGATCTCATTCGTAGATGGTGGTTCCGAGTTTTTTAATTCCTTTCTGATTTTCTATCTAGTTATCCTATCAATAGTTGAGAGAGGAGTACTGAAGTCTCTGACTGTAACTGTGGATTCGTCTGTTTCTCCTTTCAGTTTTATCATTTATTGTTTCACATATTTTGCAGTTCTGTTATTTGGTACATACACACTTGGGATTCCTACGTCCTCTTGGTGGACTGACATTTTTTATCATCGTATGTCTCTGTTAATTTTCTTTGCTCTGAAGTCTACTTTATCTGACATTAATAAAGCCACTGTTGCTTTCCTTGATTAATATTTGCCTATATATCTTTTCCAAACTTCTATTTTAAACCTACCTGTATCATCATATTTGAAGTGAGTTTTTTTAGACAGCATAGTTATGTCATATTTTTTAATTCACTCTTCTGATTTGTCTTTAAATTGGTATATTTAGAAATTTTGAATTTAATTTATTAGTATGTTAGGGCTTAAATTAACCATTTTATTCATTTTATTTCTGTTATTTTTACTATGTTTTAATTTCCCTGTTTTCTTTTTCCTGTCTTCCTCTAGATTACTTGGACATTTTTAAGAATTTTATTTTGTTTGATGAACAGTGTTTATGAGGGCATCAGCTTGTATAGCTTTCTTAGTGATTGCTCTAGGTATTACTTTACATATACATAATGTATCACAATTTACAGATGTCATCATTTCACCAGTTCATATAAAGTATAGAAAACCTACCTCCTTTTACATTCCCTTCATCCTCCTCCAATTGTCATTCTAATTGATTTTCTCCTGTAGGTAAGGTCTTGCTTTTCTCTGCCTGCTTTCAAGATTTTTCTTTGTGTTTAGCTTTCAGAAGTTTGTGATATGTCTTAGCATGGATTTATTTGAGATTTCCTTGTTTGGGGTTTGCTCAGCTCTTTGAATCTGTAGGTTCCTGTCTCTGGCCCAGTGTGGAAACTTTTCAGCCATTATTTCTTTAAGTACTTTTTAACCATGTCCACTTCTCTCTTTCTGGGATCCAGATAGCATGATTTCTTCTTCTTTTTTTTTTTTTTTTTTTTTTTTTATGGTTCCTAATGTTCCTCATGCTCTGTTCAAGTGTTGTTCAGTCAATTTTCTCTCTGTCTTTCAAAACTGGGTCATTTTTATTTTTCTATTATCCAATTCGCTGTTTCTTTCCTCTGCCCCTCCAGTCTTCCACTGAGCCCATACATTGAGCTTTTCATTCATTATTTTATTTTTCAATTCTAAAATTTCCATTTGGTTCTTCTTCTTTATATTTTATCTTTCAGTGTTGAAACTTTCTATTTCCTTGTGGAGGCTTTCTATTTTTTCATTTGTTTCTAGTGTGTTTTCAATTGCTCATTGATGCATCTTTATCATGGCTGCTTTAAACTCTTTGTCAGATAATTCTAACATCTCTGTCTTCTCACGATTGGCATCTACTGATTATCCTTTTTTTTTTTTCATTCAGTTTGAGATATTCCTGGTTCATGCTATGAGGAAAGACTTTTTTATTGAAGCCTAGGCATTTTGGTATTATTTTATGAGACTCTGTATCTTATATCAACCTTATAAAATTGACTTTCTTGTATATTGTTCTCAAATAAGGAAGGCAAGGAGACACCTGACTAGTATAGCACGAGGTGAAGGTAGAAGTCCAACTTTCCCACTCAGCATTCACTGACACCTGAAAAGGGGGTGTTCCTCTTTACTCTTGGGTGAGGGTTGGACTTTCAGCCCCTCAAGTTATCTCCACTGACATCTGGGTAGGGATGGCTCTGTTAGCACTGGGTGATAGTATAAGACTGACACACCATTAGGCCTATTCTGATCCCATCCCAGGGAGGGTCATTCTCATTATTGCTGGGTGGTGTGGATGTCCAAATGTACCACCTGAACTCTTCACTGATACCATGGGGGATGGGAAGACTCATTACTAAGCAGCAGGGATTAACATCCCATCTCCCTCTTGACCTTCTCTGACACCACCCTGGTGTGCTGTTGGGTGCCTTTTCACAGGCTCATGAGACTGGAAGTCTAGGTTCTCACTTGGTCTTTGTTAGCATAGGATTGAGGGGGATGAGGCCACAGTTTTTCCGTGGGTTTGGCTGGAGTAGAGCAGATACTGCCTAAAACTTCTGTCTTTCTAGGTTGTCCCTTTCATGATCTTTTGGCTAGAGAGAATACACTTTTGTTGGGGCACTTCTGTCTACACTCATTGGTGTTTCCAATTTGCTTGCTCCTTCTGCCCCAAGTTTGGGATATAGGAGGCAAAAGAAAACAGAGAACTTATCCTGGATCCCATGTTCCCTAGCCAGTCTTCCTTCTTATCTCCACCTTTCAGAGGTGGAAATAAGGGGTTTTAGTTGTACTCAGAGAAAGTAATAGGAAAAACTATGTCTACTCCATCTTCCCAGAAGCAAAATTCTTTTATATTTCTCTATATTCTTTTTCATTCTCTAAGCTCTATTTAAGAAACCTTCAGTTGTTGTATCTTTTACTCATCCTCTTGCGTTGACTAGTAAGGAAATGAGTGATGATAATAAATATTAACAATTAATAATAGATAGCAGTTCTCAGTACCTTTCAGTGCAACCTATGTCCTGTAACATGAGAATACTCTAGGATAAAAATATTTACTGATGCTTATATTGGCCTGGCTTCATTGGTTGATTTTATTTAGGTACAATTTAAAATCTGAATTCGCACTGAGTTTCTGGAATAAAGAATTATATCAAAATGCCTTCATGTTTTAATAAATCCATATTCTATTACACTGTATATATGAAGGCTCATTAAGCTATTCTCTCTACTTTTGTATGATTGAAAGTTTCCCTAATAATAAGAATAAGATTCCATCAACAGAAGATGAACAGAGATGTTCCTTTGACTAATAACCCTGTAAATCCAATACTGCAGAAGCTTAATACCTAGAAGAAGTTTCAGTAAACTCTGTCACAATGTCAGGCAACTATCGAATATTGTTGTTGTTATAATTTCTCTTCCCTGCTTCTCAAATTTTATGTAGTTAAAATGTATTCTACTCTTGCTTTAGTCTTATTGTGTTTGCTCTTGGGAAAAAGCAGAAAATGTCCTATTTTTGAAAAATGATATAACGCTCTCTACAACATAGATTTAAGTGAGGGTACATTAGAATAGTTTTTTTGCCTCCTATTTTCCCACCAAATTATTTTCCATTCACTCCAGTATAGTGTTGGAACTTTTTTCCCAGAACAGAGAACACTGATTTAAAAGTATATATAGCTGCCATTGTCTAAAAATTTTCTTCTATATTACTCTTGCTAATCTATTGTTTATAATTCCTGTAGTGTTGATAGGCCTTAGGATCCTTTGTTTCCATTTTAGCTTTTTGGTCTCACAAGATTGTTTCATTCTTATTAAATACAATTGTCTTGGGGACAGTTGACTCAATTTACAAAAAGATATTGTTTTGAAATAAAAAAGAGTTCGGGGGATAAAATAATGTTAATTTTTCATTCTAAAGTTAAGCCCAGAGATGTGAATTAATTTGTCTTGAGTAATAACATGATGAAATAAGCTAAAACTATAAAGAATTAGTACCCCATCTTGAATTTGGACCTCCTGCAAATTTGATAAACATTTCTTACCCAAAGTCAAACATCTTCAAAACAAGACAGATTCAAACAATACTGATTTTACTTGTTAGTGCATTAATAGTATTGATATTGATGTTATTGTATAAAGATATCCTACCCTTGAATGTGAAGCAAGAGTCATAGTAACCTATTTAGAAAATGAATAATAATAATAATAACATGTTAAAATGAATGAGGAATATCACTTATCTTTTTATGTTAATCATATACTCACAGTTACAGGAACCACCGAGAGGTATGTCTTTTAAAGCACAATATTTTATATATAATTTGAGGAGACTGAGAACTATACTAATGTAAAATTTTTTGTAATGAAATGTTTTACTATCTATATCACATTCTGGTGACAATGTATGACCTAGAAAATGTACAAATATTTTGTACATTTATCAAATTTTATGAAAGCTGCCTTTCCAAAGATAAGTTACCCTTAAGCCCTTGGCCTATGATATAATTTTATATGCATATGATTGAGTTATAGAAATAAGAGCTAGCAAGTCTAACATTTATTCAATGCTTACTATCTTCTAGGCTCAAAGTTATATATATATATATATATATATATATATATATATATAATCTTATTTAATCTTCAGAATACCATCTTTATTTCAAAAATGGGGAAATAGAGTGAAAGAAATTAAATGATTTGCCTGACATGAGAAAGATAATCAGTGAACAAGCTGGAGAATGCCAGGAAGTTTCCATTAAGGAACTCAATAAACACACTTTGATTAAATGAATAAATGAATCAAGGCTGCTAACTTAAAAGTTACATACTGCCCTTCAATCTTCTGTAAGAGCTCAACTGCAAGGTATGTTGATAACATCAACAGAGCAGTAGCACAATAAATAGAAACTGAAAACAGACAATGAACTACACAAACTCCTAGATTGGATATTTTACCTAGTACTCTCCAACAACTCCAATTCTGCTCCAAGATACGTTTGCACCAAGGTATGTATCTTCCCCAATTTGTTCAAGGAAAATGATATTTTCCTTAATCTATCTATGGGAGAAGTGGACAGTAGGAAGACACTTTAGAATTACATTTTCCATCTCCAGCAGATCATTTCAGTTGTCACTAAACACATTAAAGAATTTTAAAAGTGACCTTAAAAGTCATCTTTAACCCAACGTCTTTATTGTATAGTTATAAACCTGAGGCTTAAAGAGATTTGGTTATGAGCTTAATGTTAGTATGGAGCCAAAACCATAAGAAGTCTTTTCAATCTCAGGTAGGTGATCTTTGCACAATATCTTAATACCTTTATAATTAAAATAATCTGGGAAAGTGAACTTTTAGAGGTTAAAAATTCTATACATGTAAGGCTTTCTTCCCTTTGGTGTCTGAGTAAGATAGGCAAAGTCTGCACCTATATAATCATCTTCTTTCTTATTAATACAGATCCCATTCAGCTTGGAGCTAGGTAACTTAAATAATAATGGCCTACATAAACTGAGAACTTACTCTGATCCAGGGAGTGTTTATGTATATTCCCATTAAATGTGAAGACCTATAATACAATTGTTTTCAAAATAAAATATTCTCCTTATTACTACTTAGAATTACAATGTTTTAAGTAGTTAGGAAATTAGATCTGTACTGTCTTTCATCTTACACTAGCACACATACAGAATACCACATGATTGTAAGGAAACTGCTGATTTTTGAAAAAATTTTCAGAGAAGTCTGAGTTTGAATGAAGTTAAGAATGGTTATCTAATTTAGAACGTTTTCAATGAAACTTAATCTGACATAGATGACACTAAAAGTTCCCAGAAACTATGTCGTAGCTCCAACTGATGAAGTTTAAATTGTGTTTTGTGTGGAGAGGGTGGCAGAAGAAATAACAAATATATGTATTTTATTATTCATAACAGGATTTCAACTTCCTCCATCAAACTCCTGAATCTGTGTAATGAAGACTCTCAAGATTTATTATGGCATGGCATATTTAACTTATAGCTGTTATACAGTAAGTTTTATTTTATGTAAAGAATAATAGTTTTATTTATACATAATGACTCACCAGGCAACAACTACTTAAAATAGCAATTGATGTAGATATATGAGTACTGATAAAAAATATAAAATTTCAATATACAATTTAAGAGTAAATAGGTATTATAAAAAACATGACAGTAATCAGAGAAAGTAAGGAATTTTATCGATTACTTTCTCTATGGCCCAATTATTCCTACTCTATGAACTTGAAGGAATTGTATTTTAAATACTTTTTATAATGCAGAATTAACAAAATCCTTCTACATATCTAGCTATATGATATACTAGTCTGTATTTTTAAAAGTAGCAACACCTCAATCAATATGTGTGTTTACATTCTGGTGTGCTTGCTTCCCTGATCAAAGAAGCAGAGTAAGATAATCAATCCTTCAGAAGCATACTATCTGCTTGAAGAGTTACACTAACAACACAAAATAACTACAGTTATTTGTGCTTCACAGTCCTGGTGCAAAAGGGATTCAAACGAGGAGGAAAGACTAAAAGAGCTAGAATGGGAAAAGATGCCTTCTCTAAGGAAGAAGCCTTGAAAGCGCTTTTCAGATGATGAGATGACATGGCCAGAATGAGAGAATGGGCTTCAGCCCTGGGTCCAGATAACAACTGCAGTTTTCAGAGGTAACGACAGAGGCAACCTCAGTACAGAGCAATATTTTACATTTGGAGAGGAGGTACACATGAACCTAGATAGGTAGAGTTTTAGATATTAGGGTATTTAGATTTAATTTTGTAAAACTAAAACAAAACCAAAAGTCATGTATTAAATGTATAAAATAGTGTGTGAGAAAGCACAAACAAATGATACAAGAGGTAAAATAGACACAATGAAGCATATTCAAATGCATAACTTCATGTTTGCTAACATGAAATAAAAATGATAAATATTTATGGAGGCTGCCTCTTATTTTACTAAATCTCTCCACAGGAAAAGAGAAACATGAATTTAACTATGGAAAATGATCATTGAAAATAGTATGAGAACACTGCTGCATTATCTGGACAGCTAGGGAAAAGTAATACGAAACTATTTCTAAGCCAAAGAAAAATGAATATAGAATATTCCTTCATGAGAACTCGAATATCCAGTGAAAAATTACCGGGAGAAAGCTCTTCATTCGTACTCCCGTTTCCAGGAGAACAAAAAGTAAGAAGTCTAGTTAGACACTCCCCACATGATTACCTTTGGGCTATGACTTAAACAGGAAAACTAAATAAACATATTATTGTGACGAAAACTAACCTGCTTATTCAAAAGAGAATCTTAAAGTTTATATTTATTTCTCTACCATGTTAGAAACAGAGAGTTTCAAACCCCCCCACCCACTGTTATTTTTAGGCAAGGAAAAGTGACAATACATATATTCGTAGAAAATAAAATTTAGAACCACATCTTTCACAGATGTTTTTGAAAACTTGAATGAAAACAGGGCAGTCTTTGAGCATGAAGCTGCTCTTTTGTTAAATTAAAAGCTATGTTTGTGTTTTTATTTAATTGGGGAGGGGCGGTTAATAATCATGGAAATGTCCTTTCAATAATAACCTTGAGATTTTGATATTCTAAATTGAAGCAAATTTTGACTAATAAAGTCTCCCTCAAGATAATTAAATTAATTGTTAGTTAAGTATTTAACCTTTTAAGGAACTCAGAATTCAGAGGCTGGGGGGGATGGATAGAAAAGAGAAAGAGAGGGGGAGAGAGAGACGGAGGAAGAGAGAGAGAGAAATGGGAGGGACAGGTGGGGGTGATTTACAAGTCAATATTCAGAAATCTTTCAGTTTTTATGGAATAAAATAAATGCTACAGAGCCACAATTTTTTTTCTAAAGGCACACCAAATATACCACCTCTCAAACGTGGGTGACAGTAAATCAGCAAGAAAAAAATTGTTCAATGTTATATCTGGTGTTCTACATGAGAAATGAAAATAGTCACAGGAAGTATCAATTAGTTCTGTTATAGCCAGCCACACCTTGATAAGATACACTAGAAAACGGATTCATAGTAAAAATGAATGCTTTCCAGGACACAACTCTCCCTGAGGAAGGCTTATGAAGTAGAGAATATATTGTGGTGTTCTTGATTGGTTAAGAAGAAACATTTAACTACACACAAAATATTCCATTAAAATCTATGCAGTGTAAGTTCCATCAATCTTTGCAAAGCTGTGTTGCAAATTACTTTATAGTATGGGGGGGCGGGGGGAGAGGGGTGTATGTATGGAGAGAGAGAAAGTATGTTTGTGTGCATATATGTGTGTGTCTGTATTTGACCATGGGGGAAAGTGGATATTCAAGTCATAATAAGTTTAATATCTCCGTTTTCAGGCAGACCTGTATGTGTGATTGTCTGTTGAGCTTCAGGAATGGGCATCATGAATCAGTTCAGCAGTACAATACCAAGGATGGAAAGGATGTCACTAAAGCTTTTCATTTCACCTCCTATTTGCAGGCAGGTAT
Source organism: Mesoplodon mirus (assembly GCF_964341445.2). Taxonomy (NCBI): domain Eukaryota; kingdom Metazoa; phylum Chordata; class Mammalia; order Artiodactyla; family Ziphiidae; genus Mesoplodon; species Mesoplodon mirus. The sequence continues at coordinate 117,499,924 of NC_138979.1, read as the reverse complement.
GCTCTTGAATGATCAAAAGAAGATAGCTCTGTTGCCCTTTTCTAAAAGTTTTCAGAAAGGAATATTCTTTGGCCATTCTTTACCATTGCAAATTATATTAAAACATATGTAGGCATCTACTCACTATGTGAAAAGTTAACGAGGTAGTAGAGAGGAGGTCATAGATCTAAAGATGTGTATATTTTATCCATATCATTCCTGGAAATCAAATAAGTGCTAAATGTTTCCAATATAATCAGATAGTAAGTATAGTAAAAGTTAAGGAAAGGTAGTTTGGGTTCACCTCTTTCTAAGGAAAAAGTAATATTATTGACTTCATTGTATAACATTATTTATTTTACACAGTAAGAACTTGAGAGATATTTTTAAATAATGAGAGGAATAAATGAGTGATTAAACTATATTAAAGATAAAATATCTCCCACCTTTATATAACTTCCCCTATTTCTTCATGAAATCACTACTTCATTTGTTAGGATAGGTACAATCATGGCTGGATCCTAAGTTGTCTTTTTTTTTTTTCTATTTCTAATAAAATGCAAAGACGTGTGAAAGTAATTCTAGGTATTAAAAAGCTGACAAAAATTCAAGGAATCTAAAAGTAGATAATTGTCATAATTGTTAGTCCTATGACAAGATGATATATTATATCATTTTGCAACTCAGCCTTTGGAATTCCTGAGACCTGAGTTCAACTTCCAGAGGAGCAATTATCAGCTATGAGTCAATACACAAATAAAATTCTCTGATAATCAATTTGCCCAACTATAATATGGGTACTAAGTAATATTTTAAACATACTGTGAAATATAAAATAGAATTGTTTATTACTATTATTAGTGTTATAATCCATAACCTCTATTTCATGTTTGAGGTACTCTGATGCATGCTGTACATTCATCATCTCATGAACTCATTCCTCCACTTACTAGCAAGATGCCTGATTGAGTATATGGCAGACAGTGAACATTTAAGTTAATGATAGCAGTTACTGTGTGGTATATGAGAAATGGGTGTTGGTTTACAATAAGATTTTGATTACCTAATGGACAACATAGAAATACTTTGGGAAAAGATAACCATAGTAAATAAGTATAAAGCAAATATGAAACGACTTAGATGAAGGTAATTTACTAACACTGATCTAGCTGCTTGTGCTCTGACCTGCGTTAAAAATATACAAATAGCTCATACAGCTCAATATCAAAAAAAACCAAATAACCCATTCAAAAAACAGGCAGAAAATATAAATATATATTTCCTCAAAGAAGACATACAGATGGCCAACAGGCACATGAAAAGATGCTCAACATCACTAATTATTAGAGAAATGAAAATCAAAACTACAATGAGGTACCACCTCACACCGGTCAGAATGGCCATCATCAAAAAGTCTATGAATAATAAATCCTGGAGAGGGTGTGGAAAAAAAGGAACCCTCTGACACTGTTGGTGAGAATGTTAACTGGTGTAGCCCACTATGGAGAACAGTATGGAGGTTACTTAAACAACTAAAAATAGAGCTACCATATGATCCAGCAATCCCACTCCTGGGTATTCATCCAGATAAAACTTCAATTAGAAAAGACACATGCACCACAATGTTCACTCCAGCACTATTTACAACAGCCAAGACATGGAAGCAACCTAAATGTCCATTGAAAGAGGAATGGATAAAGATATGGTACATATATACAGTGGAATATAACTCAGGCATAGAAAAGAATGAAATAATGCTATTTGCAGCAACCTGGATGGATCTAAAGATTATCACATTAAGTGAAGTAAGCCAGACAAAGATAAATATCATATGATATCACTTATATATGGAATCTAAAAGAAAATGATACAAATGAACTTATTTATAAAACAGAAATAGACCCTCAGACATAGAAAACTAACTTTTGGTTACCAAAGAGAAAGAGGGGGAGGGATAAATTAGGAGTTTGGGATTAACATATACACATTACTATATACAAAATAGATAACCAACAAAGACCTACTGTACAGCATAGGGAAAAATACTCAATATTTTGTAAGAACCTATAAGGGAAAAGAATCTGAAAAAAATATATATATGTATGTATAACTGGATCACTTTGCTGTACACCTGAAACTAATGCAACATTGTATATTAACTATACTTCAATAAATTTTTTAAAATAATAATAAAATTATAAATATACATACTGGATCTACTTATCAGCTATGAAGCTACAGAGAGGTCATGAAGAGAACTGAAAGATGATAAAAGGGCTGAGAAATAGCTCTGAGAAAGGTTAAATAGAGCTTTCATTTTTGGTACCAGAGCAACTGGAATATGGTAGAACTTGATTTACATAAAAATATGTCTAACTGGTCACTCTTGGTACAGCTTAAGGAAATTTTATTCAGGAGGGCAGAAAATAAACTTTTCCAGAAGATGACAATAAACATGGTAAAAGAGATTATAACTTCTTTGATGGCAGGAGAGGGTCTTATTGGTCTTCACATAATGGTGGTACCTGGTGTACAGTAAGTGTCTTAAAACATTTATAGAGAGAAAGAGAGAGTGTGAGTTAGGATGCTGTCTTCCAACCTTGACTAGACTAGTGCTTGAAAATGTGGCTACTCACGAAATTACCTGAAATGCTTCTTAAAAATACAGAGTGGGCCTCCCTGGTGGCGCAGTGGTTGAGAGTCCGCCTGCCGATGCAGGGGATACGGGTTCGTGCCCCGGTCTGGGAGGATCCCATATGCCGCGGAGCGGCTGGGCCCGTGAGCCATGGCCGCTGGGCCTGCGCGTCCGGAGCCTGTGCTCCGCAACGGGAGAGGCCACAACAGTGAGAGGCCCGCATACCGCAAAAAGAAAAAAAAAAAAAATACAGAGTGCCAGAATAAAACCCAAAGAATTAGGAATCCGATTAAGTTTTGAAAAGAAAGGTTCACAGGTGTTTCTGATGTCAGTCAGAATCGGCAGCCATTAACATAGGCAATGAAATCACTGGATCAGAACTCCAAATTCCATTTGGAAGATGAGGCTGGCCTTTAGCTCAGATCTTTGGCCATGGCATGGGGCACAAAGGGCAGAAGCTCTGCCAAGGAAAGGGGCTAGGTTATTTCTATAGCATATTTTTGTTAAACTGGAGTTTAAGCAACTTTGAAATGCTAATGAAGGAAACATGTTCAGTAAAATGTGTAAGTTGACTGGCCTCATCCCATTGTTCTTAATGAAAGAAGAAAGCTATGAAAAGCAGAAATTAGGCTTTCCTTCTCTGTTTTCCACAGATTCACACTGTTAAAGTAATTTAACAAGGAGACTGTTAGACTGGGGTGGTTCTAATACCTTAGTAGCCTATGTAAGCAAACTGAAATCTAAGCCAGAGTCAATGCACTTTTATGTGAGAAGACAAAATTGAAGAACAACCAGTCACAAATAGCCAACTAGCCTTCCCCAAATAAGGCAACTGCTTAAGCTATAGCCAATCAAATAATTTCCTTGCTTTGCTTCCCTGTCTGCTCTATAAAAACTCCTAGCTCCTGTCTTGGAGTGCTTCTAACCACTGCCTGACTTGAAGGGATGGCTGCTCAACTCAACTCTTCAAAATTTAAATGTAACTCAGTTTATCTTTTAATAACGCTGAGACTTTAAGTTGGGACTCGACTGAATTTACCACTTGAGAGGTATCTTTATTTTGCAAGGAGAACAATCGAACTCATTTAAAAATTTTCAGCCACTTCCACATCTTGGGGAGCAACCTCTTGTTTTGCTATAGTGATGTAAGGTTATTCCTGTTCCATCAAATATAAATATGCTTTAGAGTCATGCTAATTTGCTAACACTGGATACACATTAGCAATTTCAATCCAGTGTATTATAACATAGATGTACATTAATGTTAGATAAGGCTAGACAGTTGGATTACACCCAGAGATGCTCCTAGAAATGGAGTGCTACATCATGAGAAGGGAGGAAAAAAGCAGAGTTGCCAGCATTGCTTTTCCTTAGCCAACATGTGATTAGTTGAGACTTCTGCAGAAACTTGTCAGGGATATAAAGTACACTGGAACTAGGAGGTGGGACAGCCTTTTAACATATTTCTCTCTCTAACAGACAAAAAGTTTAGATTAGTGAAGGTGCAGCCTTCTTAGATAAAATTCCTTCTAACTTAGTCCTAAGGCATTCATCATTCTGAATTTGACCTGTTCTCTAAAGTTATCCAAAGAAGCTGAACTTCAGGATAAACTAATGTCATTCACTTAATGAATCAGCACAAGACTAACCAATCTTATTACCATGTTTAGTCTGGTTGGTTTCAGTAATCCAAAATTATATTAAAACTAGTACACTCTGGTATACATCATTTTCTTCTAAAATATTTACGACCACCACCATCACTACCAACACCACCACCATCTTAACTTCCCAAGCCAGACTGATCTCAAAAAAGCTAGGAAAAGAGAACCACTTCCCTAAATTGATGGCATATTTATATTAGGTTCTAAGTAGCTTCTACCTGCAATCTTTCACATGTTCAGTAGGCTTCCCCCTAGAGCATTTAATAGAAAGGAAACTATAGATACTAATTTATGAAATACCAAATTTCTACATGCATACAGTATTTGATTCATTTATAAAATTCACATACTTTTCTCAAGTCTGTAATAGCCAAGTGAAATCTGTAAGACCTTAGTTTGAATCTAGACTCTGCTACATACTTACAAACAGAAGTGTCTTGGGCAAGTTCCTTCAATCTCTCTGAACTTCACTTTGTTCCTGAATAAAATGTCAACAGTGTCAGTCTATACCATGAGGTTTTTTGTTTGTTTGTTTTTGTTTGTTTGTTTGTTTTTGCGGTACGCGGGCCTCTCACTGTTGTGGCCTCTCCCATTGTGGAGCACAGGCTCCGGACGCACAGGCTCAGAGGCCATGGCGCATGGGCCCAGCTGCTCCGCGGCAAGTGGGATCTTCCCGGACCAGGGCACGAACCCGTGTCCCCTGCATCGGCAGGCGGACTCTCAACCACTGCGCCACCAGGGAAGTCCCGTGAGGTTATTTTGAAAAGCAAATAAAATATGGTTTACAAAATGAGCTCAAGCAATGCCTGGCACATAGTGCTCAATAAATTTTCTTTACTTTGTTTTATATCCCAATCGTTAATGAATGTACTTCACAAATAGTACTTGAACGTGTGTGTCCTGAGCTACCATAAACATGTATTCCATTTCTAAACATTTATTTTACTGAATCACTTCTCTGAATCTGAGGTTTTAAAGAGACATAAAGTCTGCGTCTTGAGATAAAATGGCTGTAGCTGTCCTCTCATCAATTCACAATGCCAAATTAGTTGAAGAACTCTCAATTATCAGAATTCTAAAACAATATCATGGAAGAGAAACTTAAGGGATGCCTACCAGAGTAAAACGAGCACTTGCAAAACAGATTATCAGCATTGTAGGTGACCACAGAAGGATACTGGAGATGACAGAAAAATGAAGATGGGAAATATATTTACCGTTTTCAAAAATGAAAAATAGGCAGATACTGCTTGAAGTACTTCCTGATAAATACTACAGGAAACTTAATAAGAGGAATACTTAGATGAAAAAATGAGGCAAGTCCTAATAATCTATGTTCACAGAGAACAAATAGTAACAGTATATCTTTACTTGTATGTCTTTTTTTAATATAAGTTTCAGGTGTATGTAAAGATAGTTCAACATATGTATATATTACCTAGTGATCACCACCACAAGTCTAATTACCATCCATCACCATACAGTTGACCCCCTTCATCCATTTCACCCACCCTCTGACCCCCTTACCCTCTGGTAACCACTAATCTATCTTCTGGATTTACGAGCTTTTGTTATATATTTATGTATTTATTTATTTACTTATTTACCCATTGATTCATAGATTCCAATATGAGTGAAATCATATAGTATTTGTTTTTCCCTGTCTGATTTCTTTCACTTAGCATAATACCCTCAAGGTCCATCCATGCTGTCACTAATGGCAGAATTTCATACTATTTTATGGCTGAGTAATAGTCCATTACATAAACATATGTATGTATATATATATATATATATATATATATATATATATATATATATATCTTTATTATCCATTCATCCATCAATGGACACTTAGATTGTTTCTATATCTTTTGTGAATAATACTGCAATGAACATAGAGGTGCATATATCTTTTTGAATTAGTGTTTTTGTGTTCCTTGTATAATTACCCAGAAGTGGAATAGCTGAGTAATATGGTAGTTCTCTTCTTATTTTTTTGAGATATCTACATACTGTTTTCCATGTATTGGAAATTGACTATTTACATTCCCACCAACAGTGCACAAGAATTCCCTTTTCTCCACATCCTCTCCAACATTTGTTATTCCTTGTTTTTTTTTCAGTAATAGTCATTCTAAGAGGAATAAGGTGATACCTCATTGTGGTTTTGATTTGTATTTTCCTGATGATTAGAGATGTTGAACATCTTTTCATGTGCCTGTTGGCCATCTGTGTGTCTTTTTGAAAAAATGTCTATTCAGATCCTGTGTCCATTTTTAAATCTGGTTTTTTATGTTGTTAGTATTGTTGTTAAGTTGTATGAGTTCTCTATATATTTTGGATATTAACCTCTTTTTGGATATATGAATTGAAAATATTCCATTCAGTAGGTTGCCTTTTTTGTTGTTGTTGTTTTGGGGGTTTTTTGTGGGTTTTTTTTGTTTTTTTAGGTTGCCTTTTCGTATTAAAGATGGTTTCCTTTGCTGTGCAAAAGCTTTTTACTTTGATGTAGTCTTGTTTTCTTATTATTAATTAGTGACATTTCTTTTCAGCTTAAAGAAATCCTTTTAACATTTTTTATAGGGCCAGTTTTGTGGTGGTGAACTTCTTTAGCTTTTGCTTATCTGGAAAAATCTTAATCTCTCCTTCCATTCTGAATGATAACCTTACTAGGTAGAGAATTCTAGGTTGAAAGTTTTTTTTTTCTTTCAGCCCTTTGAATATGTTGTGCTACTCCCTTCTGGTCTGTAAGGTTTCTGATGAAAAATCTGCTGATAGTTTTATGGGGTTTCCCTTGTACATAACAAGTTACCTTTGCTCCTTTTAGGATTCTCTCTTTATCCTTAACTTTTACCATTTTAGAATGTGACTTGATTTGTGTCTCTTTGGGTTCATCTTACTCAGAACTCTCTGGGCTTCCTGGACCTGTGTATCTGTTTCCTTCACTAGATTAGGAAAGTTTTCAGCCACTATTTCTTCAAATAATTTTTCTGGCTCTTTCTCTCTTCTCCTTCTGGGACCTTTATAATGCAATCGTTATTCTGCTTGATGTTGTCCCAAAGGTCCTTTGAGATATCTTCACTTTCTTAAAATTCTTTTTTCATTTGCTCTTCTGTCAGATGAGTTCCATTACTTTGTCTTCCAGTCTACTGATTCATTCTTCTACCTCATCCAATCTACTACTGAACCACTCTAGTGTATTTTTCACTTAGAACTTGTTTGGTATTTTCTTATATTTTCTATCTCTTTGTTGAAGTTCTAACTGTATTAATCCATTCTTCTCCCTAGTTTGGGGATCATCTTTATTACCATCAAGCATATTTATCAGGTAGATTGCTTATCTCCATTTTGTTTAGTTCTTTTTCTAAGGTTTTGCCTTGCTTCAATTGGAACATATAGCTTTGTCTCCTTATTTTGTCTAATTTTCTGTGTTTGTTTCTATGTATTAGGTAAGTCAGCTACCTCTCCCAGTCTTGAAGAAGTGGCCTTATGTAGAAAATGTCCTGTGGAGCTCAGAAGTGCAATCCCACCTGACCACCAGAGCCAGGTGCTCAAGGGGTGTCATTTACATGAGCTACGTGTGCCCTCCTGTTGTGATGGGGCCACGGCTGCTGCTGCAATGTACTGGTGGGCATGGCTGACCCCTGGAACAACTATGGGGCCCACCACAGCAGCTTTGGAGTGCTGGGGTGGGACTTGCCCCCAAAACTGCTGTACAGCCCAGCTACTGTGGCTGTCAGATGCTGGTGGGCAGGGTTATCACCAGGTCTGCTGTGAGGTCAGGCAATAGCTCAGGGATTGGCAGGGTCTTGGAAGAGTGTGCCCACTGGTGCTAATAGTTTTGATGGAGATTTCCAAAATGATGCCCACCAGAGCTGGTATTAGCAAGGTAGTGCGAGATTGAAAATATCACTCCCACCAGTGTCTCAGTCCCTTGTGAGAATCCCAACTGGTTCCTGCCTCTCTAAAAGATGCTTCAGGATTAGTAAGTGCGTCCTGCTCACCTATGGTCCATGTGCTTTTCAATTTTGTGTTTTGAACTGTGTCTCAGGTGAAGTGAGTCTGCATGCAAGCTCTTTAAGAATGTTTTTTTCTGTTCCCTGTAGTTCTATGTTTTCCTGGAAGTATTTCCCACTGGTTTTCAATGGCAGGTGTTTTGGGGCTCATCTTTCCCAGGCAGGATTTAAGGATTGAGGTGCCTGATGTGGAGTTCAAATCCCTTACTCCACAGGGAAAATAATCATACCTTTGTGATCCTTCCCAGTTGTGTAATCTCTGCAGCTGGGGTGTGGTTTTTTCCCTTGGTGCTAACATCTCTCTCTTTCCCTACCTGTCTTGATGTTGCCTTTTAACCCTTTGATGTGAAAGACTGTTCATCAAGTTTTCAGGTCCCTTTCAGAGGTAATTATTCCATATGTAGTTGTAGATCTGTTGTGTCCATGGGAGGAGGTAAGTTCAGGTTCTTCCTATACCACCATCTTGAACCTTCTACAATTTTCTCTACTTGTATATCTTTACTGCAGATTGAAAAACTCTCTCAGGGATAACCATGTGAAAAGGATGGAGAAAATTCACCTGGACGCTTGTGCAACTAGCTATGCTCCTAAATATTAAAAAAATATGCTCAGATATTTTACTAAACTGATGCACACCAACCTGAGAAATATCTAGACATATATTAAAACAACATGGACTTGCTTCACTCCTCATAAACATTGTGGCCCTCAATTTGAATATAGATTAGGAAGTAATAATGGCATCTATTAAATCCCAGTTATGTGAAAGATGCTTTGCAAAGCATCTCTTCTATATTATTCCCTATACTCCTGAATACCACTCTATGAAACAGTACTATCATCATTTCCATTTATTTTATAGATAAAACACTTAGGCTATAAAAAATAATAATACTGGGGCTTCCCTGGTGGCGCAGTGGTTGAGAGTCCGCCTGCCGATGCAGGGGACGTGGGTTCGTGCCCCTGTCCGGGAGGATCCCACATGCCGCGGAGCGGCTGGGCCCGTGAGCCATGGCCGCTGGGCCTGCGCGTCCAGAGCCTGTGCTCCGCAACGGGAGAGGCCACAACTGTGAGAGGCCCGCGTAATGCAAAAAAAAAAAAAATAATAATAATAATAATAATAATACTAACAACAATAATAAGGGGAATGGTAGGAAACTTTGGGAGGTGAGTGATGTCTATGGCCTTGATGGTGGTGATGGTTTCACAAGTATATATATATATATATATATTTTTTTTTTTTTTTTTTTTTTTTTGCGGTATGTGGGCCTCTCACTGTTGTGGCCTCTCCCGTTGCAGAGCACAGGCTCCGGACGTGCAGGCTCAACGGCCATGGCTCATGGGCCCAGCCACTCCGCGGCATGTGGGATCTTCCCAGACCGGGGCACGAACCCGTGTCCCCTGCATCGGCAGGCAGACTCTCAACCACTGCGCCACCAGGGAAGCCCTCACAGGTATATATTTATCCCCAAACTCATCAAGTTGTATACATTAAGTATGTACAGCTTTTCACAAGTCAATCCTACCTTAATACAATGTTTTTTTTAAATGAGTACTTGATTCTGACGTTGTAACAATTATATTTGGAAAATAATTCAAACCTTATCCTGTATATCTTTTTGTTAAAAATTAATACGTTACACTACATTTGGAAGAAATAAACAGAAACTTTAGCATTAAAAAAAAAAAGAAACTTAGAGCCACAGAGGTCTGGGAACTACCTCCAAGACTCGACAACTGGTTATGCAGCAGCAGTGCTAGGCTAGGAACCCAGGCTCTTCTCACCTCCGATGCCATTTAAGTATTAGTCTATACTGCCTCTTGGTATACGCATGCTAATTACACTTGCAGATGTCAAATCAGAAGGAGAGAATAAATACCTTGGATATCAGATTAGGATAAAAAATATCTTGATAGGTTAGAATGGGAAGCTGGAACTAGACTTTAGCAAGAATTAGTAAGTTCATTTTACATCTATGACCCAAATTACAACTATACAACTCAAGGAAAGGAGAGGGGTGATTTAGGGACAAAGGCTCAGTGTGTGTGTGTGTGTGTGTGTGTGCGCGCTCGTGTGTGTTGGAGTATGGTCACCCTATTTACAGCATTATCCAAAGATAGAATTGTATGCTTTTGAAGAATATGAGCCTCCTGACTCTGAAAGCATTCAAACCTATGCTAGATGACATTTAGGAAGGTACTATGGTTAGGATTTAAGCACCAGATGGATGTATGGACTGAACATTTAAGCATCTTTCCAACCCTGAATATTGTCCAAATATTCAGATGTCCAAATAAAAAAGAATTCAATGTGCTTAGAAGGAGAGACAGAGCAGAATATATATTTCTAGTCTCTTCAGTTTGTAGTAAATAGTTGAAAAATCCATCAAAAGAGAAAAATTATATCTCGACTGACAAGCCTCACCCAGTGCACACCCCAGGCAATGCTCTCATGTCACTGAGAAACAAACTGGCCCACCCAGAAGAGAGCCTCACTAACCTTGATGCTTAAAAGCTGGAAGCCTCACTAGAGAAGTGAGCAGTCAAACGGAGCTTGTCACTGTTGATTAGTTGAATATTGAAAGATGCTACTCTTTATACAAAGAAAAAAGAGAGAAAAGAAAAATAAGGAGGATATTTCTCCACCACAATGGATGAGATCCACCAGCTGAACCCTATAGCTTGGAGGGTAAAGGTAAATTGCCATCGCTGGCATTGGTCATTTTTAGCTGGGGTTTGAATACAGTGTATAACATAAAAGCAGGCACAAGGGAGACCTTTCTTCTCCCTGAAGGAATTACTGGCTAAAGGAATACTGTCAGCCACCTTCCGGGGTCCCTCCCTCAACATATGTGGACTCTGATCACAGGCAGCCAAGCTGGGCTTCTCTCCAGTCAGGGGCATATGGTGAGGTCAGAGTGGCTGAAGGGGCTGAGACAGATTTGATTTCAGAGCTAGTGTGAGAAAGACCATCAAATGCAGTTGCACAGAAATTAGGAGATTAGAATGACTCCTGGCATTTTTGCTGCCAGTGTTTCCCCACTCCCTTGCTCAATGACTTGTCAGCACACCTAAAATTGGGTGTTTGATAAGAAAGAAGCAGAAATGTAAGATGGAAATATTTTTAAATAAAATTATGCACTTTGCAGAATGGAAGAATCATTTTACACAGAACAGCAGTTTATGATTATTGAGACACCAAGGAGTAGCACTGCCAAGAATTTAACATGCAATAGGGCTTCTCTGACAGGCACTGTGCAAACAGCGTTCTCCCAGCAGCCTGACATCATTTTGCTTGGTTAGGATGGGCATGGCTAGCGTGTGACTGAAGCTAACAGGAAAGAGATGGTGCAGGTATGTAAAAGCAGGGGGGTACATAATTTACACACAGTTCCCCCATCCAGTGAGGAATTATAGTTCAGATGAATACTGCACTTTCTTGTTTTTTTTCTTTTTTTTCTTTTTTTTTTTTTTTGCGGTACGCGGGCCTCTCACTGTCGTGGCCTCTTCCGTTGTGGAGCACAGGCTCCAGACGCGCAGGCTCAGCGGCCATGGCTCACGGGCCCAGCTGCTCCGCGGCACGTGGGATCTTCCCAGACCGGGGCATGAACCCGAGTCCCCGGCATCGGCAGGCAGACTCTCAACCACTGCGCCACCAGGGAAGCCCTACTGCACTTGCTTGTGGTACAGAATTCAGGATACAAAATACATTTTATACCAGGAAGTAATAACGCTACAACTTTGACCCAGTTCACCACCCAAGTAACTCCATTAGGAAACAAATGAAACTGTCTAAATAAAGTGAGTAGACTAACTGAGGTTAGGATTTCCAGAACAGACAGAAATTCTGAGCCAAGACTCTAATTAAAGGAGCCTCCCAACCTCATACAAGGAGCAAAGGAGCTGAAATAGAACATGAATTCCTTCTGCTCTGCACTACAATAGCACCATCTGACTAGTTAAACCACTGTCCAAACGACCACACATACACACAGCCCAGTTTAAAGTGACAAAACATAAACATATAATTTAGAGATATTTGAAGTATTATGTGAGTTTAAGGGAGATACAGAGAAATTGGGAGAGAAGGAAAATGGGATTCTGCTTTGGGACTGACCTTGAATGCCAACCAAAACTCCCTTGGCATTTTGGATTCCTGAAGTAAAAAAATAATAATAATAATATTAGAAAAACTACAGACATGAAAAGGGTTCCCTGAAACACTTATCAGGAGACTTGGCCTCGATATTTCACTCCTCACCATCTAGTGTTAAAAAACCAGTACTGGTTGTTTTTTTACTTGTTTACCCTGCAACCTAATATATTAATTCAAATCCTAGCAGAAGCTACCTTTCCCTTTGTGTTGCAATGGCTAAACAGCCATGTAAAGTAATTGTTCTCTGCTATTAAATTAAAAATTAGAGTAAGGAACAAAACCCAAAATAACTTAGTTAATGAAAACCCACCAAAGTTTTAAGTCATTAGATGGCACAGAAGAGCCTCTGGTTTATTAGGAAATGTCACCTGCCAGCAGCTAACATTTGGAAGAAGTCTTATATCATTGTCCTGGCCAAACTATGACAAAGCGGAGAAACTGCTTAAGCAAAAACAAGGACAATAAAAACAAAGGTTTTCTAAATTACTGTTGCCCGTGTCATTAAATTTCATATTGTGCATGGAATATAAATACATCACTTTGTTCTGCATGACAAGCAGAAATGAGCATTCATACATTACTCAGCCACTTAATTAAGTGCCTGGGATATTTGCAGTTAGCAGAAACTAATAAGGGAATCACATTTAAATTCAAAGCACTCCTCAGGGTAGCCGTCTGCAACATAAGCAAAGCTTACTGGGTAGATGTTCCACTAAATGCTCAGCTAAAAGCTTAGATTCACTGTATCTGTTAATAAAGAATAATTCTACTTGCGATTAAAGGTAAGAGTAAAATAAATAATTCTGTTACAGATTTTGAGTGATGTTTTATTTAAATACCCATTTTGTCTATCACTTTGTATAACAGAATAAGGGTATGATTTAGGGCTTTGCCAACATAGAGAGGAGGTTCCATAAAAAACAAATGACTGCACTGACCCTTTTCATTGCAGCCTTTCAACAGACCTGACAGTAACGGTCCCTGCATCACAGACAGTAAACAATAAAATTATAAAGTGCTCATTCAGAAAAAGGAAGCTGGAAACAAAGTGATGGAGGGTCACAGGAGGCCAAGAAAAGGGAAAAGAGGGGAGAAGGGAGAAGGTAGGTATTCACATTTTTTATAACAAGAAGCCAAGAACCCAGTATTCCGAACTTAGAGGAATTACTCTACCCCTAGCCACTGACCAAGAGTGGGTTTATTTTTAATCATTCATCTTTATAAATTTTAACTTCTCTGGACTAAAACAGTCCCATATGGTTTCAGATCTGCTTTTGATTCTAAACAGCCTCCACACCGAGCTTCTTCAAAATTTCAAAGCCATCTGGACGCCAGTGGTAAAATGACCTCTCACAATTTCTCCTCACACAAAGTGTGGTTTTTCAGCTTCAGAAACTAGATTCTCAGGGCCCTAAGTGGTTACCAAGGATAGAAGTAGAGGTGTACAAAAGACCCTATCACTTGAAGGGAAATATGCTCTAACCCAAGGTACTTAACAGAAAAGTGAGTGGAATAGCTTAGATTCACATTGTACACCTTTGTTCTACTCACAGAAATTATATACTTTCACCTGCAATCACATATAATTTTGCTACAGAGAACATAAAATCCCTAAATTCCAGGCTGTATTCCCAAGTAGAAATAAATCAAAGTAACTCAAATATTTTAACACTGCAGTTAGAGTGAACATAATATTTTTGGTTAGATGGAAATTTGGCATTTTCTGCAAGTCATAAAATCTTTGAAGCATAAATTCTGATTGTCACAATAGGTACTGTCACACAGCATCACCTCAGATATTGTCAAGGTACCATCTGGCATTAGTTATACAGCAGTGGATGAAAAAGGTGTAGGTCTAGCATTCAATTCTTAAAAGTATAGGGACCAGTATTCATACTAGTATCGAAAATCATCACAAGACAAATGCAAGGTATATACACAGAAAATATTTTCAGGATTTACATAGGAAATCATTAGCTTGGTTATATCTGGAAAGAAGACAAGGAGACGTAGCTTTTAGCTGTATATCCTTTTAGGCAATTTGAATTTTTTGCCATGTATATGTATTCATTTTGGTTGGGAGAGAAATTAGATTAAAAAATAAAGTTTACCTACAGCTCTTCAAAAATTTCACCAACCACTTATCTCAAATACCCCAGTGTGAAATAACACCTTTAATATTCATAAGCATCCAGTGAAATCTATCCTACCATTATGAATAACAGCCTCCTAAGTCTGTAACCACACTCTACCCTCAATCTGCCAAATGAAGTGCCTCTGGAGCCATGTCCTATTGGATCCACCTCATTCTTAGTAAAATTGTTAAGGATGATCACTTTCTGTTATTTGAGTCATGAGTAAAATTATTTTAGATACTTGAATATTTAGGATAGATTTTAAGAAGTTGCAGAGTCAAATATGATAGGATGGCTACTATCACAAATATTGCTGAAAATCTGAGAAGATTCACAGAGTAAAATTTTTTTTCTGTTTTTTTTTTTTGTTTTATATCCCTAATGTTATAGACCAATGTGAGGTTATTTAGAGATTCTATTATATAAAATGAGAGTCCATATTCCTTCCATTGTATAACTCAGGCGTATTATTCTAAGTCCTAGGTCTCCTCCACATTCAGCCACTAGGTGAGCAAAGAAAGACCATGGAGGATAGTATGAGATGTTTTATATGAGCCAAGCGTGGAGACAGCATTTATCACTTCCAGCCACATTTCACTGGTATCATTCAGTCACACAGGAACACCTATCTGCAAGGGAAATATAAGTTAAGTGTTTGCTTAGGAAGAAAACTTTGGTGAATACCATAGTAGGTTGGATCAGTCTTCCCACATTTTCACTCTCTTTGTGTATCCATACCTTTTGTCATATGACTTTGCAGTACACTTCTCAGGAGATTGAGCAGTATATATTTCCTGAACTTACTGATATTGTCTTTGGCCATATGATTTGCTTTGTTGAAAGGAATGGTAGCAGAAGTGATAAAAGCAGAAGTTTTAAATGTGCTTAGGGATTTCTGGCTCCCTCTGGTATTCCTTCCTTAACCTTGAGAAGGTCATGCCCCAAGGAGGATGAGAGACATGTGAAGTAGAACAAAACCTGAGCAGATATGAGTCTGAAACCAAACCTAGCCATCCCACAGCCTGAAACAGAGCCACTCAGTTTAGCCCAGCCTAGATCAGCTGAACAGAAATTGGCCTGCAATTCTGTGTAAGAGTAAGCTTGTTGGTATAAGCTACTGAGTTGAAAGGGGTGGGGGGCTGTTATATATCATTATTACAGTAGTTACTAACTGATACAGATACACAGTAGTCTCTGCTTCAGTTACCTTCTGTGAGCAATTATAATTTTAAATGACCTCACTAACCATAATTTTCAAGAGTATTTTGCCGGTATTTTAACACTAGACATTGCTCTACTTTGATAAATATTGAGAGAATTGTGAAATCTAGTAAAATTTGGTACAATAAAATGAGTTAAAACTAGGTTCGATAATCTGGATAAGATATTGTTGTTTCATCATATTTTTCAAGGACTCTAAAATAATTATTTACTGGGCTTTTTAAGCTTTATTGAGGTATTATTTACATACCCAAACTGGCCATATTAAAAATATACAATTTGTTGAGTTTGGACATTTACATAAACCCTAGATGCCACAGAATGTTCATTTTAAAATTGAACATATTGGGCTTCCCTGGTGGCGCAGTGGTTGAGAGTCCGCCTGCTGATGCAGGGGACACGGGTTCGTGCCCCGGTCCGGGAAGATACCACATGCCGCAGAGCGGCTGGGCCCGTGAACCATGGCCGCTGAGCCTGAGCGTCCAGAGCCTGTGCTCAGCAACGGGAGAGGCCACAACAGTGAGAGGCCCGCGTACCGCAAAAAAAAAAAAAAAAAAAATTGAACATATTTATGAGCAGTTACTAATTCTCCCAAAGTCATTTGCAAAAGAGTGAGAAAGACAGTATCTATCTCAGCTACTACAATTGTAGTTGATCATCCAGAGACTGATTTTATTTTTTTGGTCTTAGAATTTTTTGTCTAGGGTTTCTTCTTTTTGCGCCTGCTTTAGAACATTTATTTCATAGCTGTTTAGAACTTTAAACAAAGGATGATCAGAAGCAGAGGAGATTGTTTTATACCAACCATGAACTAAATATTATATCAGGCATTTAAAATATATTGCCTTATTAAATCCTCAAAGTGTTCCTATGCATTATTTTTATTTTTCCCCATTTATAGATGAAGAATCTGAACATTTTAGCTTTTCCTAAATTTTTTCAATGACATATGATATATGATTATATATCACATATATAATATGTGATACAGTTGGAGAGGTAGGCTTAAATCTAAGGGAGTCTTCCTCCAGAATCCAGATTTCCTCCAATACACTGGGTTGTTGCCACAGTCAATGTACATTTAGTAACTTTAGTAATAAAACAGAGGCTTAAATCAAGGTCTAAACTTAAGTTTAAGGATAAGCAGGGAAAATGCATTACATACACATACAGATAAAATAAGTCCCCTACATACGAACCTTCAAGTTGTGAACTTTCAAAGATGTGAACCTGAGTTCCATCAACATCAGACGTGAGTGAAATTGCAGCCGGCCCTCAGTCTCCTATTGCTCATGTTCCTTCAGCTCTACCATCTCCCACCTCCTTTCCCTCCTCCAGTCAGGAACTCTTCTTTCCTGTTCACTCAATGCCAGCCCCTGTATGACAACTGTTGTACTGTACTACTGTACTTTACAAGATACTGTACTGTAAGACGTTTTCTTTATTTTTTGTGTTTGTTTTTTATGTATTATTTGTGTGAAAAGTATTATAAACCTATTACAGTATAGTACTATATAGCCAATTGTGTTAGTTGGGTACCTAGGCTAACTTTGTTGGACTTATGAACAAATTGGACTTACGAACGCACTCTCAAAACGGAACTCGTTATATGTAGAGGACTTACTATATTTGTGATTTCATTTTCTTTTTTTTTTAATTTTTATTTTATATTGGAGCATAGTTGATTAACAATGTTGTGTTAGTTTCAGGTGTACAGCAAAGTGATTCAGTTATACGTATACATGTATCTATTCTTTTGCAAATTCTTTTCCCATTTAGGTTATTACTGAATATTGAGCAGTGTTCCCTGTGCTATACAGTAGGTCTTTATTGATTATCTGTTTTAAATATAGCTGTGTGTACATGTCAATCCCAAACTCCCAATCTATCCTTCCCCCCTTGTTTTATTTTCTTAATTACATGATAAAGTTTCATAATAATGCTTAACTCACATAAGAGAAAATAATTCATTAGCATAGGAGACTAACTGAAGAAAGAGGATATTCATTTGTAGAATAAGAATCAATGGTTTTCAAACTTTGATTTCACCACAACTTGTTATAAACAAATAAAAGTAAATATCCAAAGACTTTTCCCCAATCCTTCTCTAGAAATTTACATGGGAAAGACTAACTTCATATATGATATAATTATAAAGAAAATAGTTTCCAATTTCAGAATCTACTAAGCTTAATAAATGGAATGTGTAGGTTTAGTCAAGGTAACAAGAAAACAAATTGCAAGAGACTTTCTGTACCTGAACTTTGGTCAAAAAGTATCATCATTTCTCTTACTCTGAGTCATTTACCTTAACTATCAGAACAGGAAGAAATAAACAAACAGAAGATAAGTTTTGTTTAAATTCTTGTATAAGTCAACTAAATTTTAAGTCAACACAGAATGTTGAGTTTCCAAAGGGATTGAAGAACAAAAGCTCAGTAGTTATTCGCAATGGGAACAACATTCAAAATTTCATGGGCTCATTAGAATTCATGACACCTGCTCCACCTATTGAGTCAACCTGTGGTGGGTGGGTACTGGAAAGAGAAAAGTGGGTGACAAATGCAATTTCCATGGACCAAAATAGGTTCTGGTACACTTAGCTCATATGATTTCTTCTATTTATCTCTTCTGAGGAAAATTTGGAATAAAAAATATTTACCACACAAAGTTTTTCTATTAAAAAGTACTTTCATAAAGATTGGGATGTAATCCTAGTTTCTATTGGAGTATAACTTCTAAATACAAAGGCACTCTGATTTCTCAACCCAATTTCAATTACAGACAATACATAAGATTAGCTTTTCTCCTAAGATAAGCTCCTACTATTTAGGAAAACCCATCAACCAGGTGACAAATCAGCTTTCAACAGGCCTTAAATCACCCCATAATTGGAAGTAAGCTCTCTCTTGTCAAAAGTTCAAAGACATCTCTTATCTCTTCCCTAATTTTTCTTGCTGAAATTTTAACAGCAGACCAAATTCTATGCATCACCTCTCATTCAATTATTAATCTGTGAATAAAATTTTGAAATTTAAATAATATCAGATATGCTCATTCCCAAAATGTTCATTACAGTACTTGTGTACTTTCCCAAGGGAAGACTTAAAACCAAATGAAATCTAACTTTGTCCTTGTTTTGAACATTTTCTTGAATATGACCTCTTAGAGATTTTAAGGTCTTTACCTCTTTAAGATAATGTTGAGTGCATGCATTTACATTATAGTACTATTTTAAGACTCACCTTGGCTATCTCCATGATGCATTAACTACTCTCAATTCCCATTCTGAATTAACTTGGATGTATGATAAATACACAGGTAAATCCATCTTCAATAAATGTCATTTTCATTATATATTTAAAAAGTAACTGAGTTTAAGTAATTAAAAATAATCAGGTTTAGTCCTCAATGGTAAAAAACTGAAACCATTTCCACTAAGATCAGGAACAAGACAAGGTTGCCCACTCTCACCACTATGATTTAACATAGTTTTGGAAGTTTTAGCCACAGCAATCAGAGAAGAAAAAGAAATAAAAGAAATCCAAATCAGAAAAGAAGAAGTAAAGCTGTCACTGTTTGCAGATGACATAATACTATATATAGAGAATCCTAAAGATTTGACCAGAAAATTACTAGAGCTAATCAATGAGTCCAGTAAAGTAGTAGAATACAAAATTAATGCACAGAAATCTCTGGCATTCTTATACACTGATGATGAAAGATCTGAAAGTGAAATTAAGAAAACACTCCCATTTACCACTGCAACAAAAAGAATAAAATATCTAGAAATAAACCTACCTAAGGAGACAAAAAACCTGTATGCAGAAAATTATAAGACACTGATGAAAGAAATTAAAGATGATACAAATAGATGGAGAGATATACCACGTTCTTGGATTAGAAGAATCAACATTGTGAAAATGACTCTACTACCCAAAGCAATCTACATATTCAGTGCAATCCCTATCAAACTACCACTGGCATTTTTCACAGAACTAGAAAAAAAAATTTCATAATTTGTAATGGAAACACAAAAGACCCCAAATAGCCAAAGCAATCTTGAGAAAGAAAACTGGAGCTGGAGGAATCAGGCTCCCTGACTTCAGACTATACTACAAAGCTACAGTAATCAAGACAGTATGGTACTGACACAAAAACAGAAATACAGATCAATGGAACAGGATAGAAAGTCCAGAGATAAACCCACGCACATATGGTCACTTTATATTTCATAAAGGAGGCAAGAGTATACAGTGCAGACAAGACAGCCTCTTCAATAAGTGGAGCTAGGAAAACTGGACAGAAACATGTAAAAGAATGAAACTAGAACACTCCCTAACACCATACACAAAAATAAACTCAAAATGGATTAAAGACCTAAATGTAAGGCCAGACACCATCAAACTCTTAGAGGAAAACATAGGCAGAATACTCTATGACATAAATCACAGCAAGATCCTTTTGACCCACCTCCCAGAGAAATGGAAATAAAAACAAAAATAAACAGGACCTAATGAAACTTCAAAGCTTTTGCACAGCAAAGGAAACCATAAACAAGATGAAAAGACAACCCTCAGAATGGGAGAAAATATTTGCAAATGAAGCAACTGACAAAGGATTAATCTCCAAAACATACAAGTAACTCATGCAGCTCAATATCAAAAACACAAACAGCCCAATCCAAAAATGGACAAGACCTAAATAGACATTTCTCCAAAGAAGATATACAGATTGCCAACAAACACATGAAAGAATGCTCAACGTCATTAATCATTAGAGAAATGCAAATCAAAACTACAATGAGATATCATCTCACACCGGTCAGAATAGCCATCATCAAAAATCTACAAACAATAAATACTGGAGAGGGTGTGGAGAAAAGGGAACCCTCTTGCACTGTTGGTGGGAATGTAAATTGATACAGCCACTATGGAGAACAGTATGGAGGTTCCTTAAAAAATGAAAAATAGAACTACCATATGACCCAGCAATCCCACTACTGGGCATATACCCTGAGAAAACCATAATTCAAAAGAGTCATGTACCAAAATGTTCATTGAAGCTCTATTTACAATAGCCAGGACATGGAAGGAACCTAAGTGTCCATCAACAGATGAATGGATAAAGAAGATGTGGCACATATATACAATGGAATATTACTGAGCCATAAAAAGGAATGAAACTGAGTTATTTGTAGTGAGGTGGATGGACCAAGAGTCTGTCATACAGAGTGAAGTAAGTCAGAAACAGAAAAAGAAATACCGTATGCTAACACATATATATGGAATTTAAAAACAAAAAAAAAAAGAAAAGAAAATGGTCAGAAGAACCTAGGGGCTAGACGGGAATAAAGATGCAGACCTACTAGAGAATGGACTTGAGGATATGGGGAGGGGGAAGGGTAAGCTGGGACAAAGTGAGAGAGTGGCATGGACATATATACACTACCAAACATAAAATAGATAGCTAGTGGGAAGCAGCCGCATAGCACAGGGAGATCAGCTCTGTGCTTTGTGACCACCTAGAGGTGTGGGATAGGGAGGGTGGGAGGGAGGGAGATGCAAGAGGGAAGCGATATGGGGACATATGTATATGTATAACTGATTCACTTTGTTATAAAGCAGAAACTGATGCACCATTGTAAAGCAATTATCCTCTAATAAAGATGTTAAAAAATTTTTTTAAATCAAGTTTAATTTCTTTCTTCAAATTTGTCACTGAAAATACTCTATTAGCTGAAATTCTCTAGAAGTATTGACTAATGTCATTGTATGTATATAAAATTAGTTTAAATTTTATATTAGTAAAAACAAATCACTTTTTGTGTCACTATATAATTGATAGTCATTGTTGAAGATATGTAAAATATAAAATGATAAATCTATAATAATCTACCATCCAACACCTAAAGATAATTATCTTTCAGTGGAATAAGTTAATAAATGTTCATGTTTAATTTATATTTACATATGTATGAAATATTTCTGTAAATGTGGGATTATTCATTTGATTCTGTTTTATAACCTTTTCAATGTGTATTCTCTTTGCTTTGTTTCCTAATTATCTGAAAGACATATTTTATATTAATATATTCATGCTTATATTTAGTTTATATTATTTTATCTAGTTATCAGTGATTATAAAAAAATACTCTATTAACTTCCTAGCATAGAGCCCAATATTTAGTATGCCAAACCTCAGAGACTTCTCCCATTGACCCACTATCCTTTTCCTATGTTTTAAAAAAATTTGAAATGTTGATGTCTTATAATTACTGTTATGGTATCATCTGTTTCTACCTCAGAATTTCTTTTGAAAATTGCATTAATTTATAAGACATATCTTTATTTAATTGGCTTCAATAACCTCTGCAAGAGCAACTTATTTCTTCATCAAGTCATGATTTTTATGCCTTTATTTGAATGCATTCTTTAGGAAGTTGATGTGAGAAATCTTAGAATACTCTTTTGTTCTCCTCACACACAGATATAGAATTATTAGACCTGAGGAAACTCTCTGAATGTTAATCCAATATCTGTTATATGAAAAATATAAAATCAATGTGATTCTTTTTCCTTTTGTCTGAACCTATTTTGTATCCTAATTGGATCCTTATAGAATCTTTTAAATTTACTTTTAAGTGTAAAACAAAAATTCAGCACATGTGTAAATATAAATTTCTTAGGTGAATATTGACTTACGTTCAGTAAACCTGTTCAATCTAAAAATTTAAGTCTTTCTAAGTTTAGGATAGTGTGCTATAATTATTTATTTAATTATGACCTCTCCTTCATCAGTCATGTTTTTTCAATCTGTTGGGTCTGTCCTCCATATCACATCGTTTCTCTTTTGAGTTATGAGTCTCCTTCTCTAGCTTTTCATCTTCTTAACTGGTTTATTTTTTCAGCATTATCATGACTATTACTCATTGCTCACACTGTTTTAATTTAATAATTTTGATTCAGTTTCATGCAGTGTGTACTTCTTCTTATACTGTTATCTAAGTTTTTAACTTTTAAGGAATGAATTTTTTTTAATCTTCTAAATGTTTATTCTGCTTTTTGAGTAAGTCTGTTCCATAGGGAAAAAACCTGCTATGATTTTTCAGAGCTGTTTCCATTCCATTCATTGGCAAACTGGGAGTGCAGAAAGTTAAAAATTTATGTTCATGTGCCCACAGACCTCAGCGGGAGTTGTATTATTAAGGCTGACCACAGTCTTGATCAATGTACTATTATCCATCTTTCCTTGGGATGATATCTTTAATCGCTTGTCTATCTTATTCAAGATTATGTACACTCTGGTTTCAGAGAGCACAGACATAGAGATAGATAGGTACATGATAGATAGATAGATGATAGATAGATAAATAGATAGATAAATAGCCTATAAATAAAAATGATTATGATGATGATGTGCACTTAATATGAACGATTATGATGATGACGTGCAGCAGAACTCATGATCTCAGAACACTATTAAACTATACTCAGTGCAGAGTAGAAACCTATAAATACTAAGTGATACTGACATTGCTACTGTTGCATTTGTTTACTTTACTTGAAGAGACAACCAGCAATTTTCTTTTCAAATACCCACTAAAAGGAAATAATTGAGTTCATTTAATAGCTGCTTTAAAACACAATATAATGAAAAAATGTAATCTAAAACAGTGAATCTGAACTTTCAGGAGATAAGAATTATTTGATCCCCTGACAGAACAGAACATGTAGTCAATGCACATTTATAAAATTAATTTATAAAAGTGATTTCAAAATGTGCTCCTAGATCTTAAGCCCTCCTTCATGTAATTGGAATACTCATAATAAAAAATCCTTGGCAGAAAAACTTGTAACATTTCTTTCTGGATGGAGATTTAGTAATTTGTAAAAGCAATCGTTCAATAACCATTGCCTAAGTAAATAAATGCTACCACGGACACAGGCCCTCCATATAATTTTCATTGCATTAACAGTTCCATTTTTTTAATCATTAACTCTTCACTAAGAACTCATTGTGAGTATAGCAATTAGCATTACTCTGGTTTTTACAGATGTTATAAACAGTGTTTTCTCAGGAGTAGGTGGGAGTTGGCAAGTTGACCAAGGGCAAAAGCCAGCAAGTGGTGTGTCTCTGACCTGTCTTCCAGTTTCATTTAGAGCAGCTGAGAATATTGTGATTCCATTTACAGTTATTTGAAATTGCTGATTTGTCCAACCTTCCTTCCACTTAGAGGAAATCACACAAAATTTTTCCAGAATTATTAGTATCTATGAAAGTTCTAGTATAGAAATAGACATTTCTCTGTCAAGATATGTATACTATGGGTCTCTCATTATTGCCTAAATGTTAGGAAATAAAACAGTCTAAATTTAGAAATCTTAAATCTATTTATGTATTTATTTTATTTACAGTGTTATTTTCTAAACCAATGATCATAATGCCTTATGTTTCTTGCTTTACAAGTGTTCAATGTCATTTCATTTGTGAAACTTAGCATTGAGTTTAAAACATAGAAGTCCTGTGAAATTCAAACACATGCTTCTCTAATGGGACTACAACCAAACTCTGGTCTGTTTCCACTGTATACTTTTTGATATGTCTCACTGTGATGCTTAATTTATTTTGCAATGCCATTGCTACATTATACAGTTAATGTTAACCCCCCTTAATTTGCTTTTGGCCATCAAATAGCACATAGGTAAACAGTTAATAAATATTTTTGAAATTAAGCTTGAATAAGATAGTTCAATGTAAAAGCTGAAAAAGAGACCACTATGCTTGTAATGAAAAAGTTTTTAACCCTGGCCCCAGGTGCTTGAGTGATATCTTAAACTGAGAGACAAGAAATAACCACAGCACAATGTATATGAGAATAAATAGGAGAGTTTTAGAGCTACACAGCCTAGAAGGTCTTTTCTGTTATTAAAAGTCAAGAAAGTCTCTTAAAACTCTCCAGCTTCAGAAGACAGCCACAAGGATTGAATTCTTTTAGAAGGTCTGTTACAGTAAGCATTAGTCTGTTTCAGATAAGGAGAGATGATCCTCTAGACTTCTAAAATTTCTTGCATTGTGTTCATTTATGAAACAGTAAATAGAATTAGATAAACTATAACTATTCATTAACATTGATGAAATCTGTGTTGGTGAGGCAAAAAGCCCATAATGGCTAAACTTAAAGGTATAAGGCTTTCTCCATGGCACAATTTAGCATTTATATTGAAGAAAAACAATGCATATCAGAGGCTAACAAAAGAAGAAACCAGATCCAAAAAGATTACTGTCCCAGCTACACTTGGTCAGGGATGCCAGCAATATCCCAGTAATGACAGCTCAGTGGTTAAGACTAGAATCACCAATATAGACTATTTCATATAAGGTGCTCAGCTATTTCCACTCCATTCTTTGTTTTATTTATAAATCTCATGCTTAATAGAACCTTTTCAAGTACTCTTAGTTTAAACAGGATTTGGTTACCTAGATGCAGAGACTGAGCTTTTGGGGAGAATTCTTATTCTAAATGAAATTAGTGATGACTAGAGAGGTCCTGTCTCACCAATCCAACACAGATTTTTGGTATATACCTTTGTGATTCTGTCTGGGGGCTTAGCTTCACAAAGACTTGCTGAATGATGAAGAGTTTAAGGGTGTACGTAGAATATCCACTGAGAATTGCTCCAAGACCTAGATCTAGAATACTATATACCAAAATAAATTGAGCATTATTAGATTACTAAATGACCTAATTTTTTTCTATCTTCATTTCTCAATGGAATTTATTAATAAAATCATTGTAAGCAACCATAACAAAGTAAAGGCCAGGTAACCACACATATCTGTCTATTTCTCTCTGTTATTTCCCTTTATTATTTGTGATTCCCTTTGCTTCATTAAAGTTCTATGATTCATCATTCCCAAATATCTGTCAATATTGAATACAAAATTTGCCTTCATTTGCATCCATTGACAATCTGATGGTAAAATGGCCCCCTTTTTGTCCCTTCTCCCACAAGAAAACCATTCACAAATCATCACCTTGACCCTTTGTGCCTCCATTCCTAAGTATACCACTTTTACACATCTGAAAGCTATAGAGACATTGAAGACACAGAGATATAGTTTTACAAAAACTGTTTACAATGGTCAATGATCTTCATTTCATTCAATACGTAAAAATTATAAATAATCTGAAAAGCAAGATGTAGAATGAATTAACGCTCTCCCGTAAAAGATATGCTTGCATATTCTAGTATGTGTCTTTCACAAATTTACTGTGCAACAGTTAGCTAACCTAAAAGCCTCAGTATATATTTAATGCACCTTTAATGGAATGGGATCAGCAATGGTAACGATAGTTTCTGCAGAGCAACTAAAGTCTCCAAAGGAATACTTGTACTTTGTAAACATAAAATGATCAATCTAAAAAATAGATTGGTGGGAATTCCCTGGAGGTCCAGTGGTTAGGACTCCACCCTTCCATTGCAGGGGGCACAGGTTCAATCCCTGATCAGGGAACTAAGATCCCACAAGCTTTGAGCCCAAAAAATAAAATAAAATAAAATAATATAAAATAAAATAAAGTAAAATAAAAATAGATTGTCTATTTAGATAATAGCACAATTGTTTGAACTATCTTTTGGCCAGAATACAACTCTTTTAAAGTAAAAAGGATTTTGCTTGAAAATATACACATACTTTTACATACAAATTTTATTTCTATGCCATAATTTTAGTTAATCATGTTTGTTAAATAATTTCATTCAACGAAAATGGATGTCCTCAATTCATTTGTGAAAAATATAAGAGACACAGTCTCATATCAATAGCAATAATGGAATCTACATTATAGAATCTTTTAAAAATTGGCCATCAACAAATTAGTAGGAATATTCTGGTTATCATACTCCTAGAGTGATACAATTGCTATATTTTCTAGGGGAAGTCTGGATAGAAAACACTAATTCTATACCAAAGTTCATTTAACAAGAAAACTTTTAACAAGAATCTAACATTATCAGAAAAAAATAAATCAAAGAAAATAAAACTAAAACACCTGAAACTACACAGAAGCCCTCCACTGCATTACCGGGACACCAATTACAGAAATCTAAGAGAGTTTAAATCCCACCTCTGTAAATGTTATATATAATGTGTGTAAAATGTATTCTCAAGCCTTGAATTGAAAATATACTTCTCTTCAGCTCTTCTCATGGGTTGAGAATACAAAAACCTACAGAAGAATATATGATCTGGACAATAAATGTTCTAGATTCATTGGTATTTCAATCCCTGCATTTTTCATTCCTAGGCTCCTTTGTAACCTTGTGTTTCCAAAGAGAATAGAATTTTCCCAAAGTAATACTGGTAGTTGAAGGCAATCAAATAAAGAAATTCATTTGAATTAGGAAGGAGCTATTTCCAGTTGGCAGTTCACTAAGCTCTATAGCTGTATTTGTACCCAGTTCAGCCATCAACTATCACACTTCTGTTCCCTAGAGATACAACACAGAGAACTCTCTGTTTCTGAGCAGAGACTTTCCAGAAAGCTGAGAGAGGTCTTTCAGAGTTTTTTCAATAGGGTTTGAGTCAGGAAGTATAGACCAGGGTAAGGAACAGCAAGAGAGACTATGTGCTGCTAGCATAGTGCTGGGCTCTTAGTAAATATTCCCCAAAAATGCTAAATTAATTTTTAAAAACCATTCCCACATCTCATACATCCTACAATAAGAGGCACTGTTTTAGAAGCTTTTCATTTTTTTTTTTTGTCCTTAACAATCCTCAAGAAGACTTTCAAAATGAATAACATGGAAAACTATATAAATACAAATCTTCACTTGAGTTCATTAACATTTGGGGAATGTTAATAATATTATTTATAATTACCAGATTCAATTTATAGGATAACTTATTATATTTCAAAGAGCTTTCATATAGGTGGTATGCACAATCACGGACTCTTTTTGAATATTGATCTTGTGTTTTGAAAGTCATGTTGGCATTTCTTCTTCTTCACACTCTAGAACCTACTCCAAAATTTTCAGGGAAGCCCCTGGAAGACAACAAAGCCACAAAACATAACCATCTTAGAACAGAGTCCTACTACTAGGAGAATGATCCTTTTAGTGGAAGGAGTGGAGAAGATGAAACTTGCAATTTCCCCTTTAATTACCCCCATAATTAGCTATGAGGGTAATTAAAGGGGAAAAAGAAGGAGAAAAAGTTTACAGCTGCATAATCCTCCACTTGAAATTTGTCTTGGGTTTGAAGAACCTAGAGAGATAAAAATAAGGTAACATTTACTGAGTATACACTATGAACAGAGAACAACGTTTCATGGTTCATGTATTACAAATTTGATCATTACATTAGTCCTGTGAGGTAGGTGGTGTTTAACTCCATTTTACCAACGATGAAACTGATGCTCAAATAGGTTAGGCAACCTATTCAGGATCATATCCTTAATAAAAAGGAGGGCTCTGTCTGACTCAGTGGCAGCTCTTTCCAGGGAAGAAGACTGGCTCAGAAGCAGGAAGTAGCTGCTTGAGCTTACTCCGGCTTCTAGGAGTTATGGGAAGAGAAGCCTATGTTCCTCTTCAGAACTCTGTCCAAGTAAAACTTTGAAGAAGAATTTTTTCTTATCCATTGCAAGACTGTCAAGTAAGAAGAGAGAACAGAGTGAGGACTTTTCATGAAAAGGAGAAGCCAGAGAAAGGGAAAAGGAAAAACACGGAGTCCCTAACCCTCAGGATGTCTGCTTTGGTAAATATAAAGAAAAGAGCATAAAGACTCCTTTCCGTTCTGAAGGACTCCATCAATCAAAGCAAAATTGTGGCCCGAAGTCCTAGGGCTTCAAAGGGGAACTCAAGATGAGCCACTTTCCTCACTGTTTATATTCATGAACTGATTGATAAATTAGTGATTTAAATATCTAGAACACTAAAATAGAAATTGTTTAAGTTGGTTTTAGAAATCAAAGCTATAGGTTGAACCATGTGAAATGCCATTTTTGTAGATCAAAAATAGTTGAATGATAACAATTTCATATGATTAACTTAATATATTATTAAATTAACACCAATTCAAACATAGGAGGAGATCCAAACAATGAGTATTCAAACATACAAATAACCCTAAATCATTATAAGTTACGGGTTGGACCCCCAAAATCTTTCTAATAAGCCTATTTACAGGTGGATCACTTCCAAAGGACAGTCACCCAGAACTCTGAAAAATTATTCAGGAAACAGTCCTTTGCCATGACAGCAATTTGACATGCTGCAAAGCAAAACACATGTGAACAAAGTTCTGCTTCCCCCATGCCATGGGCAGTTTTTCAGGCTAAGCTAGCTAATCTGTGCTTAACTATTCTCACAGCTGTGGCAAAGCTTCAGTTAGGACCTCAGTATAATTTATATTCAGCCAATAATTGTGTGAAAGAACAGATTTAATTTTTAAAGGGCAGGCCTTCAAGGTTTTAGTATAACTAAGCCTGAATTAACATGTTTGCAATAAGGGCTGAAGCAAGCTGCTCACTGCACTGGCCAATTCCAGTGTATAAGCAACCCCCTTAGGTTTTCTACCACTTGCTTGATAGGTCTGTCCTCCATGGCAAGGCAGACAGAATATATCCTGTAGGTTCCCTGTGCAGCAGGAGGCTGAAACAGCATTTAAATCTGATCCTTGGAGCCAAGGAGGAAATACAAAGCTTCCAATTTCAGGAGAAGGGTTGGAGTGAAATTCAGCTGATATCACTGTCATGCTTAGAAGAAGGAAGAGGCAGTCAAGACCAAGAGGAGACAATCATAACAAACAAGAACTCTAGATCTCTAAAGTGGAAATCTTCTGCCAAGTCCTCATCATCTAAAAGTATACAGTGTTGTGCACACCTGGGAAAATCCACAGATGGGCACTTTTAGAATGTTTTCCCTTCAGAGTACACTGAAAATGGAGACTTTCTTTTCTGCTTTCCTTCTGTCTTTGAAATTTAAGGAGCACACAGTGTTCTAGGCACTGTCCTGGACATTAGGTCCAGATACCAGATATCGGAGGACTGAGAAGAGAAGAAATCTAAGAAATATTTAAGAGTCACATCATATAGGAATGTAAGCAGGTGTTTGGTGGAAAACAAGCCTAATATGGAAAAATTTTAGGTAACCAATGTCAAGTGTACAGAGTCCAGGCAATTAAGACACAATCCAACTGAATTTAAGAGGGTTGCCTTTAAGGGTTTTGCTTTCTTCTTGAAGGGGTATGCCCCTAGTATTTTCCAACACCTTACTTTTTCTCCTCCTCCTCACTTAAACTTTCAAATTTTTTCCTTAAACCTTAAAGACTGAACTCCTGAAAATACTTCCCTTAAGGAGTAGGAATTCACATATTACCTTAAATGCAACCTGCCATTTTTCCACAAGTAGTTTCTTTATAAAGGCCCTATGTTTTTTATATATACCATTATGAATTAGGAAAGTAAAGCATAGTGGAGAATTAGTGAATAAAGTTAGTGTGCGATGAGAATCCAAGATTGCACTACAAAGCTCTCCAAAATACATAACATTTCTTTTCCCATTATGATTGAAATCAGGTACATTTTAATCTGGTTTATTCAGGGTAAATGTGTTCAAAGGAAGGGAAAACACATGGGTAAAAAACAAAGGAGAAAGTATTCTGATGTCCTTTAAATTCAGACCTATCTTTGAAAATTTTATTGTCAGATTTCCCCACACCAAGCGACTAAACTGGAACATGGTTAAGTTATAAAATTAAATTATGCATGACTTAAAAGAAATAAACTTTTCCTTTTCTGAAATATAGTTAATGAAAATTACCTTTCCTAGTTTATTCCATATTGATTTCTTTATCTAGTGTGCTTTTAAAGTCATGTCTTAGACACTGTGTTGTACATGTGAAGTTTTTCCCAGTCAAGTGTCTTTCTGTTGATATTTTGATAAAGCACTCAAATTACCCTTCCGGAAACGGAAGTAGATTGGACTTTATTCTCAGTATTCCCCCCTCTCTGCATTCTTATCCTTGGTGTTTCTTCCAGTAGTGGGCAGAGTATATTCCCCACCTCACTGACATGGGATAAGCTGTTATTTGCTTTGGGCAACAGAATGTTAGCATACATGACACAGAGGCTTTGTATCAGTGCTCTCTGGTGCCCTTCAGCAAGAACCATGAGAAAAGATGTCCCCAGGTAGTGCACAGGCTCCAAAAAAATGAGAGACACATGAAGCAGAGCTAAAACAACACCTGTTCTGGAGCCAAGCCCAGGTAAGCCCTGCCAAGAACAGCCAAACCCCAGCTGAGACATGAATAAGAAATAATTGTTTATTGTTATTTAAAATGAGATTTTTATGGTTGTTTGTTATACAGTATGGTTGACACACAGTATCTAACTGATACAGAAACCAAGCCTTCTCCTTGTGAGAACTTGTTAGACTTTCCATAAAGATTCTTCGCTTCTACTAGATAAGAGGTGAGCACATGACCAAAGTTAGATCAATTTGATTTTCTCTCCAAAGAATTTCAATCAACCTGAGTGACAAAGATTGAAAAGAGTTGAAGCTGTTTCATCCTAGGAGTTCTGAAGGGACTGTACAATAATTCTTAAAACCAAAATGCCTAAAACTGCTATGGTTCTTGATTTTTCAAAGCCTGCTTCTTCAGATTTTTCCTTTATTCTAGTGAGTTACACCTATTCATTAAATTCATTCATTTATTCTTGTTAGAAATTAATTTTTTGCATTTCATAACTCAAAAACTTTAACTCTTTCAAGGACTCCATTTTTAATGTTTAAGTAAATTTGTTAATTAGTAACAAATCTGGCATTGTTTGTATTTTCCAGGACTGACAGAAATTCATGTTGAAGGAGTTGCCTACTACAATAAGAACTTCTCCAGAAGAGTTTTTAAAAAAAGCCTTAACATCAGATAACTTACATATAGTCTCAATTTGATATAAGAGAATGAATAAGGCCTGACAATGACTCTTTTTGTCCTACTCAAGAAACACTTTATAGATGATATTCTCTTTATTTCATTATTGTAGCTATCCGTTATGAAATCAAAGAATTCTGCTGAAATGTCAAGTAACATGCCAAATATGAGAAATTTATTTCAAATAACTTACAAAATGCAAAGATTTATTTTCAATGGTGGAATGACTCCTGTTTCCAGAAATATGATAATCTAAGTAATCTGAAAATCCATCTGATCCCAAACAGCTGGAAATGTGTGATTAAATTTTAAACAGTACTTTTAACTGCATAGCCAATACTTAAATTATAATTATGAGAAAACTTCAGGGACCAAAATTGTAAACGGAACTAAAAGTAAAGAAGGAAATACACAAGCTGATAATTTGGCTGGGGTGGAGTGGGGGAGCCATTCATTTCTTTCCTTAACAAATGAAGGATCTTGGATTTTAATGCTCAAATGAGGATAATGCTCTCTCTGTGTTTGAGAGAGAAAAGAGATTATCACCAATAGTCCCTCACAAAACTGAGAGCTCATCCTCAGTGAAACAGTGGAGATACACACACACACACACACACACACACACGGGAAAAGAGAGATCACAAGTAAACTTATGTTTCCCCTTGGACTTTGGATGAAGAAAGAGCTTTATCTAAAAATTCAAAATTCTTAGACACCTGAGCCTAACATGGATTTAAAGTTCTAAATCTAATATAAAAGACAGCACAATTCTGATTAACATACCTTTGGCATATGGTATAAGCCAATGCAAACACCAACAAATAAATAATATTAACAACAAATAGCAAACAGAGTTACAATTATAGCAGAGATTAAAAATAGTAAGAGAAAACTAAGAACAAAATTAGCCAATGAATATGAACATTTAATAAGAAGAGTTGCATTTCTAGAAGAATACGACTTGCAAACGTAGCTAATTAAAACACTTATAACCATTAAGTTAATCAAATTAGTTTTATAACAGTATTTCTTATTCTTGGTACTATTGACATTTTGGACCAAATTATTTGTTGTCAGAGGCTGCCCTGTACATTGTTGGATATTTAGCAGCATAGTTGGTCTCCATACACTAGATGCCCGTAGCACCCTTAGAGTTGTGACAATTGTGTCCCCAGACACTACCTTAATGTACCCCTGGGGAAAAAATGGCTCCCTGATTGAGAACCACTGGAACCACTAGTCTATACTAACTTACGCACATGTGTGCACACACACACACACACACACTCCCTCTCTCTCGTTACTGCATAAAACAGCTTTATATACAAGCTCTCTAAACCCACAAATTAACAAATAATCTTTCCTTTAAAGTCTGTCCCTGAGACTCAAATAAGAGAGAATTCACTTTATGCAATTGGCATTAAATTATGTTATGTGAAAACCACATAAGGGAAGAATGAGAAAGAATATAGGTAGATATGATTTCTTAAGAAAGATGAAATAATTCAGATTAGAAAACTGATCTTTTTCAATGTACAAAAGTATATTAAACTGAATTAAGAGCATCCTAGGAATTCAAGGATAGGCACATATAAACTACTACTGATATATAAAACAACATGGATGCACCTCATAGACATAATATTCAGTAAAAGAAGTCATAAACAAATAGATAAATATGGTATTATTTCTTTTATATAAATTTCAAAAACAGACTAAAATAGCATACAACATTAGAAGTGAGATAGCAATGATCCTTGGTAGATGTGGGTAGTGGGTAGTGAAAGAAAAAGGGCATGAGGCGGGCTATGAGAACCCTGATAATGTTATGCTTTTTGATCAGGGGTTGATTACACATTTGTTTTACCTTTGTATAAATTATTTGAGCTGTATATCTATGATTAATGTGCTTTTCTATACGTACCTTATAGTACAATAAAATTGTTTAAAAAATTTAACCTACCCCCCCTAATTTAAACAACTGGGACTAGATTGGAATTTTTCAATCTGATAAAAGGTACCTATAACTAGCCTACAAGTAACATCAAAATTAATCTGAAACACTTATAAGGTGAGCAAATTGATCAAGTGGAAATTTTTTGTGTGTGCGTATAGTCATAGTCCTTTCCTTACCATGTGTTCTATTGTGTCGTTTACTTACCAATTCTACTGTCAATGAGTACTTAAGTAGTTCACAGGTTTATTATGATTATGAGTGATGATATGAACATTTCAGTGCATATTTTGGAGGAATTATATGTATGTATTTCTTTGGATATATACATAGGAGGAGTAGCTGAGCTATAATATATGGACATATTGAACTTTAGTAGATATAGCCAGTTTTCTAAAGTGGTTATACTAATTTACATTTTCATAAACAGGGTATGATAGTTCCAGTTGCCCCACTTCTCCAGTATTTGATAGTTTTTAATCCATTTTTTTCCCATTGTAATGGGTGGGAATTTTATCTTGCATTCCCTTGATAAATTCTTATTCTGAAGTTCTAAATATAATCTTCATGTTGACATCTTCTTTTACAAAACATGTCTTCAAGTCTTTTACCCATTTTTCAAGTGAGTTGTTTGTTTTTCTTACTGCAGTTTTTAATAAATGTATTCTGAATAGATTTGTCATGTATCTTATTGCTAATAATTTCTCCCACTATGTAGGTTGGTTTTTAACTCTCCTAATGGTACTTTTAAATCAATGGAAGTTCTTAATTATAACATTTTACAATTTATCCATTTTTTATGGTTAATGCTTTTTGTGTCTTGCTGAAGAAACCTTGGCTTACAGTAAAACCACAAAAGTGTTCTATACTTTCCTCTAAAGCTTTGTTTTACTGACTGCATTTATATCAGCAATCTATAGGGAATTAACTTTTGTGTCTGGTGTGAGATAGATAGAGACATATTGAGATGTATTATTTCCTATATATGTACCAACTGACATGGCACCACTTATTTAAAAGACTATCATATCATCAATGAACCTGAAAGTTAATTTTGTCATAAATCAGGTCACTGTATATGTACAAGCCTAATTCTAGGCACTCTGCTATTTCATCACACATTTTTCCTATCATTTTGCCCATAACATACTTTTTAAATGATTACAGATATAAAATATGTCTTTGTATCTCATAGTGTAAGTCCTATTTTTTTTTATTATTCTTTTTTCAAGTTTCTGATGGTTACTTTTTCAACTTCCAATTGCATGTAAATTTTAGAATCAGCTTGTTAATTTCACCAGAATAGGGATTGTGTTGGATCTGAAGGGATTTATGGTAGAATTAAAAATCATTACAAGTATGAGTCTTCCAATACGTGAACATGGTCTATCTTTTATTTCCTTAGGTCTTAGTTTTTTCTCAATTAATGTTTCATAGTTTTCAATGTATAATTCTTGCATATTTTTGTTATATTCATTTTCAGGCACCTGATGTATTTATGTTATGGTAAATACTACTATTTTGAATTTTTAGTTTCTATTTGTTGCTAGAATATAGAAATAAATTGAATATTTTTACATTAACTTGTATTGAGCAAACTTGGTAACTTTACTTATCATTTGTAATAGTTTGATTACAGAGTATTTAGGAATTTCTCTATACACATACAGTCATCTCATCTTCAAACAGGTCTGCATAACTAAGTATATGAGAGATGACTGCCCTAAAATTTTCATCTCACAATCTATTTGTCACACTTTTGAATCAAGTTATTGTGGTCTCAGTCTTGTTCTAATATCTTAGTTTGTGCAAAACAGATGCTATTTCTCTCCTTAAATAGATAAAAGAAAGCCAGTAAGTCCTGAAAATGTTGAAAGATTTTTTTTTTTTTTTTTTTTGGCCATGCCACGCAAGATGTGGGATCTTATTTCCCCGACCAGGGATCGAACCCACACCCCTTGCAGTGGAAGTGCGGGATCTTAACCACTGGACTGCCAGAGAAGTCCCGAAAGGTTTTTTTTAATAACAGATATAATTCTTTCATAGATATCAGACTATACAGATGCTTTTATTTATTCTTCTAGAATTTTAACAAGTAATTGTCAAATTTATTAGTGTACAGTTATTCATAATATTCTTTTATTGTCATTGATGTCAGTAAGATTTGGGATTATGTCCTCTTTAATTCTTGATATTGGTAGTTTATGTTTTTACTCTTTTTCTAAGTCTTGTTAGATCAATTTTATTAATTTTTTCAAGGACCTAGCTTTTGTATATGTTGATATTCTGTATTATACATTTGTTTTTTCTTTATGCTTTTGTAATTATTGGAAAATATTTATAACTTTAAAAAGAGATACAAAATAAATGAGAATATGAATGAAAAGAAATTATAATGTTGTATTAGGCACTGCCACACTGGTTCAGTTTTCTCAAGGCACAACAGGGAAAAACTAGTCCATCCAAATCAACTGCAAAATAAACCCTTCAAATGAGGTATACTACCTAGAAGTACTGCTGATCTCTCGGCAATAAGTAAATAATATGTATTTAGTATCTGTTTTATGCAAAGTCTAGTACTAAAGGAAATGAGGAAATACCTATTAATAGGGTGTACATTGAAAAGGTGCAGAAATTTCCTTTGAGAATTCAAAGAAAAAATAGATTACTTCTGATGGGGGAAGACTTGATGGAAGAAGTACTATTTTGGTATATGAACCAGATCTTTTCAGATGAGTAGAATTTAAGTAACCTGGTGGGGAAAGTAGTGTTGGGGGTGGGGAATGACGGTGCATAACACCAGCACTTACAAATCTTTCTCCCAACTCTCCAACAACTCAGAAGACAAGCTCAACTTCAGAGAAGAAAGAATTCCATATCACAGAAAAGTTAAAGTTTTTATAGTTAACTTAAGCAACTTTTATTCATCTCATTATATATTATATTATATTATTTTATAATATAATAAAATTATAAAATATACAATTTTGTATCTTTAAAATCTTGGTTAAGATATACAAAAAAATCTATTAAATGCTTCCCAGAAATTATCAATAATCCTATTATCTTGGCACTTAAGACTTTTAGTCAAGTTGCTTACCACCACAAGAACTCACATGCCACTCCTACTGATACTGGTCAAAAGCATATGTTCCTACATGAATGAGAGCAAATTTGTGTCAAGGAAGATGCTCCAATTGAAGTATTGTTGGGCCTTCCTGTGTACTGTAAAACCTATACACAATTTATCGCATTGAAGGGTGTAGCATCTGAGTCGTTCAAGGAAGACACATGATAAAGATGAACAAATTCAACAAAATTTAAAGACAATGATTGTGTGTGACTCAGAGCTGTCTACCCTTTGAGACAAATGGTATATGTGTAAAAGGACGGAACTGCCAGTGCATAGAGTTGTGAGCATTTAGGTTAGTACTACCTAAATTCTTCACTTCATTATTTTAAAAAATAATAGTAGGCTTCAATTTACCCCAAACAAGTACCTGGATTACAGATTGATACTAACTTTGAAGCAATGCTAACCTCCACACGTTTTGTCCATGCAGAATGATGTCTGAACATCTGGTTCTAGGTAGAACGCAGTTAAAGATCATAAACTTTGCAAGCAAGACTATCTGTAAGAGGGCCTTGGTGTATAGCAATTAAGAATCACATGGTACTTTGTTTGAAATGGATGGAGAAATTCAAATATGGAGTTATAAATGAAAACTGGAAATGAAAGTGGTATCTGCACATTAATCAAATGCCTACATTTATTCAGACTTGATAAAAGGAAATATTGATCACAGTATTTTCAAAAATATCTTTTGAAAGTGAGGACTGACACATAATAACATGTGCATATATACATACATGCAATAGAAACAAATTTGATGGTCAGTTCCACACTAACGGAGTGATAATAAAGAAATCCTTAACTCTCAGATAATTCAATTTCATTAATATACTATCGAGTTTGGATGTGCTTTTTGCACTCGATACACATTTTAATGATCTTTTAGCTATCATATGCCATGAACCCAAACACATCAAGCGATCATGTCATTCTACTGAAAAGCCTTCAATAATTCCATGTCAACTTTCTACTAAATAAATTTCAAAGTCTGTAGCACATCATTCAAGGTTCCTAATGGTCTAGCCTAAACTAACTTTTAAATATGATCTCTCGTTGTCTTTTGGATGTTCTTTTGGCTACAGCAGTCAAATAAACTACTCAAATCGAAAAGGTCCCCAAATCTCCTATAGACTCCTAATGCTTGCCAATGTATTCCCTGCACTTAAAATGCCCTTTCCTTTCATCACCACCTAGACTTAGGCCTTTCAGCTGTCTTTCAAGTCTTCCATTCCAAAGTACTGCACACACTCTGCCAAATTAGACTGATAATAATGTTTGACCATGCCACTGTCTTATTCAAAAATCTGAAAATAGCCATCTCAAAATTAAACACCATCTTTATTTTTTTTAGATTGCACATATAGGTGAGATCATAGACCATTTACCTTTCACTGTTTATAACAGTTCTAATGATATCTAGTTCATATATCCTTGCTGTTCTGTGATTAGATTTGTTTTTCTACCTCAGAAATTACATGATCCAACTACAGTACCAGAACAATGATACTTAGTATAGATTTATTAAATAAATTAATTTTAAATAAAGCTCTACGGAAGTGAATTTGTAGCTCTTTATCAGCTGCGACTTGAATTAAATTTAAGTATGATTCTGCTGTTCTATTTTGTTAGAAAAATCCCTGGAAAACAGGAAGTTTTGTCTATATCAG
Organism: Mesoplodon mirus; assembly: GCF_964341445.2. Taxonomy (NCBI): domain Eukaryota; kingdom Metazoa; phylum Chordata; class Mammalia; order Artiodactyla; family Ziphiidae; genus Mesoplodon; species Mesoplodon mirus. The sequence continues at coordinate 117,461,422 of NC_138979.1, read as the reverse complement.
TGTTCTCCCCAGGTATTTAATATAGTAAAACACTTATTGAAGACTTATTTTGAAATGAATTCAAAAAATTAAGATTTAAACAAAAAGAGTATAAGAAGTCAATATGAGATTTAATGATCTGCGCTAATGCTAAGAAACAAAAAAGGATAGATGTTATACAGAAAAAAATTACTATTTCTTACAGATATAATTCCCAGTAAGTTTCTATTTAATAGCTCATGAAAGTATGAGTTTATGTTGTAATTTACTAGCTTTTCTATTGGATGCTCAGTGTCAAAAAATTCAACTCCATACATATTACAAAATACAGCATGAATTTCCTGAAATATTTTGGAAAATAATTTGGGTGTGTTTATGCTACAAAATATTGTAGTATAGTATTCCTATGTAAGTTAGTAGGAAAAAGTTATGAAAAGCTAAGTTAATTAACACTACTTGATTTATTGTAAGTGGAAAAATATAAATCTTCCCACCAAAGCTATCCCATGAACAACCACATCTTCAAATCTAGATTGTTGATACTAATAATGTCTTTAGTTTCTTATTGTTTCAGTTATTACGGCTGTGTAAAAAATTGCCCCCAAACTTTGTGGCATAACTGTATTATGCTCATGAATTCCATAGGTCAGTAAACCAAAGAGAGAGCACCACAAGGATGGCTTCCCTCTGCACCTACACGTGGCTTCAGCTGGAAGCCTCAAGGATGGGAGAGGAAATCACCTGAAGGTTCATGTATGCACATGCTTCAAAGTTGATGCTGGCTGTGTGCTGAGACTTTAGCTAGTGCTATTGATCAGAACATCTACAATGGCCTCTCCATGTGGTTGGGGCTTTCTCATAACATGGTGACTGAACTGAAAGGGTAAATGTCTTGAGAAACAGAGAAAGAGAGAGAGAACTAGGTAGAAGCCATACCATTTTTTTATGACCTAGCATTGGACATCACAAAGCATCCCTTCAGCCCCATACTATTCACTATTTACAGTGGTAGCCACCCATTTTCATGGAAGGAGAAATACATTCCAAATCTTGGCAGGGGCATGGAAAAATTATTATTTTTAACATCTTTATTGGAGTATAATTGCTTTACAATGGTGTGTTAGTTTCTTCTTTATAATAAAGTGGATCACCTATACATATACATATATCCCCATATCTCCTCCCTCTTGGGTCTCCCTCCCACCCTCCCTATCCCACCCTTCTAAGTGGTCACTAAGCATCAAGCTGATCTCCCTGTGCTATGCGGCTGCTTCCCACTAGCTATCTATTTTACATTTGGTAGTGTATATATGTCCATGCCACTCTCTCACTTCATCCCAGCTTACCCTTCCCCCTCCCCATGTCCTCAAGTCTATTCTCTACATCTGTGTCTTTATTCCTGTCCTGCCCCTAGGTTCTTCAGAACCTTATCTTTTTTTTAGATTCCATATATATGTGTTAGCATATGGTTTTTATTTTTCTCTTTCTGACTTACTTCACTCTGTATGACAGACTCTAGGTCCATCCACCTCACTACAAATAACCCAATTTCATTTCTTTTTATGGCTGAGTAATATTCCATTGTATATATGTGCCACATCTTCTTTATCCATTCATCTGTTGATGGACACTTAGGTTGCTTCCATGTCCTGGCTATTGTAAATAGAGCTGCAGTGAACATTTTGGTACATGACTCTTTTTGAATTATGGTTTTCTCAGGGTATATGCCCAGTAGTGGGATTGCTGGGTCATATGGTAGTTCTATTTTTCATTTTTTAAGGAACCTCCATACTGTTCTCCATAGTGGCTATATCAATTTACACATTCCCACCAACAGTGCAAGAGAAGCTTCCCTTTTCTCCACACCCTCTCCAGCATTTATTGTTTGTAGATTTTTTGATGATGGCCATTCTGACTGGTGTGAGGTGGTACCCCATCAAAATTCTGAAAGAGCCTAAAGGATCAGAAATACTGCTATGGCCATTTTTGAAAACACAATCCGCTACAATGATCAACTGTCTTAAATCTGTAAAAAGTAATTAATGAATTCACTACCTACATTCCTTTTTATTGTATCAGTTGGCTACTGCCACATAACAAACAACACAAAAGTTCAGTTGCATCTATTATCATTCTCAGAGATTTCTGAATCAGCTGCTTCAGGCTATGTGTCTGCAGAACATCTGGACTGACTCTTCAGGCCCAGAGGATATTTCCAGAGTATGTTTTATTGACAGCAATGGCAACAGGGATGAACAGTAACACACAGCCTCTTAACACCTAAGGCTGGAACTGTACACTTTCATGACCACCACATTTCACTTAATAAAGCACCTGGCCAATCCCAACATGAGGTAGGGGAAATGCTCTGTCTCTATGGGGAGTAATTACAAAGTCACTTTATAAAAGTGACTTTGGATATGGGAAAAGAGTTTGGATACAGGAAGGGGTTAAATAATTGGAAGCAATAATGCAATTGACATAGTTACTTCCAACAGAAACAATAGCATTAATGTCTGTACCGGTCAGAGAAGTAGAATTATATTATGGTAATTGTATCATGCTCAATTGTGGGAGGAACTGAGGAAGTAAAGATTGGATACTGGATATGGAGGTTCAGAGAAAGAGTTACCAATCTACCAACCTACTAAGTCAAGTACTTCTAACTTTAAGAGTGGACCCACCAAAGAATAGCTCATGGGGAGATCTATGGAAGGTTGTGAATTCTGTTTGGCTGCCACCTCAGTGAGTCCACAGCTATACATTTAGTGGTAAACCTTGGCTCACTGTTGGTCAACAGGACAGTAGTTGAGAAGAGCTGAACACCTAGAAGAGGAAAGAAAAGACAAACTACAACCTACTGGGTACCTTTGTATCTGTCTGCAATGGCATCTGACCACAACATGACCTTCAGAGAGTCAGGGCTACTGTTTCGCATTTACCTTCCCATGTTTACACATTTCCCATTTTTACCAACTCTGAACTAGCGCGGTATGCAGAAGGGGATTCTGGAAATGTAGTTCTCAGCTTAATCAAATTAAGAAGCAAAATATACCACAGTACCTATCAAAGTTAAGCACTTCTGCCTTATATAACATTGCAAGCATATCTTCATTGATAATGTATATTATTGATTCAAATAGAATTAAAAATGCTAACAAAATTTCTTACAGTTTTATTTTTAATGAAGAAGCAAAAGGATAGAAAATTGCTCTTATTTCTTACAATAGACTCTCTTCTGAAATTAAAAATGCTTCCACTTACTGGATGACAGAAAAGCAAAATTTCTATCTACATTTATGATATCATGGAAAATTGAAAGTTAATTTTAATCCAATTATTAATTTTCTAAATTCTTCCAAAAATCTAGAAATTAATTTTTAATACATCATTAATCAACAATATATTAGTAGAAGAGCATATGTTTTGTAATCTTTAATATTCTAATTAATTTTGCCTCTCGGAGAAAATCTTGGCGGATTTTGGGACTGTCTTATGTTTTTGGTTTACCTTGACTCTATTTTACTTCTCTGAAAAAGCACAACTATCTGAATTGTTCCTATTGAAATCGATAGAAAGTAATAAACCAAAATATTTAAATTTCATTTCATAAATTGGGTAAATTTTAAAGGTCTCATCATGCACATGCACATCTGGCAGCACTGTTGCTACACACACTGTACTCTTTTTGTTCAAATTTGGTTTTGTTTAAGAAAAGGAAAAGAGATAAACCCCATATACCTTTTTGCTCTCTGAATTTTCTAGCCTGCAAGTGTTTGAGAAGCTGCCAGAACCTTTGATTTGTTTTGTAATCTTTAAGCTCTTTAAAAGGACCTTGACATTCTGCCTACCTACTTCATTTCAGATACCTATTAAACATCAGACTTTAATGATTTTCTAACTATAACTGTAAAATTACTTTGCTCATCCTTCTGATGTCACAGCCTCTATCATACAATTCTTCCCTTTCCTTATTTATTCTAGGGTGACATTGAGGACACAGATAACAAAATCCTTTTTTGTTTTCAATTCCCTGGGCACACAGTGCTCCTTCCAGCATCCTTATGCTCCCTCAAATTCACAAAACTGCCCCCTGACTGTAAGTCATCACCCAAAAAATGTCATTTTGTGAGCTGATTCTCACTTTCACACACAGCACATACAAAGCACCTCATTATATCTTGGTATGGCCTAGTATACTGCAGAAAGGTGATGGCCACTGAGGAGCCTCAGTACCTAGCAGTCCTTTCACTTGCATTCCTTTAAAGAAAATAATCTCTAGGATGAAAGACCCATGTAGGCATCTCAAATTGAACTCCTTCTCTCCCCCATTCTACCACTACTATAACCTACCTTGTCGGTTTCATCCTACTCTCATCCAATACTCCCTCCCTGAAATCTCTCTCATACAAATCTCTTATTCATTCATCGAACCTTTAAAAGAAACTCTCTGAATTTAGTAAGCTCTTTTCATATATTTCTCATCCTCTCTGGGAAAGGATTTTATTGATCCATGAATGTCATGACATTTCCAAGATGATGGCAGTTATAGAATTTTTAACATGGGCAAGATTTGGTTTAGGACAAGACAGATGACAAATGGGGAACTGGTGATGATACACATTATACACGACAGAACATTAGGGTATAAGAAAGTACATGTGTATATACCAGGAAGGTTCAGTAATATATCAACCCCTTAAAATAAAACTTAGTTAAAAATTAAGCAGTGAAAAAAAACAAGGGAATCCATTCTTAAGAGAAAAATAAAACAGCCATTAAAATTGCAAGTAAAGCTTTTGATTTGCACCAGGCATTTTATGCCATTGAGCAATAATTAAAGTGGAGTGTGTTTCTACACTGTATGTAATTAATTTGTACATGGATAATTATTTCGTATTATACTATACAAGAGAGGTCCATTCCTTTTCCATATAGCAAAAAAAAAAAAAAAAACAGGGAATTTGTAAGTAAGGCCAGTGGAATGGCACAGTAAATTAGGGGAGAGAGATATTCATTTGGGAGATTTTAGTGCCTAAGATAAAAAGAGGAAAAGAGAGGAAAGAGGAGTGAGATGAGAAGTTGGAAGTTTGCTCGAGATATTAGAAAGAGGCTGAAGAACTGGGGACTGTAAAACCAGTAAAACATAAGAAGGAAAGCTCATTTTTATAAAGAGTATTTTTTTATTTTGATTTCCCTGGAAAAAATGGAAATAAAATTATTATTGACTGTAGTTAGTTAAAGGTTTATTGACCTTAACTTTATAGTACTTGGATAAAGAGCTTATAAAATGTCTATCATCCATGGGCCTGAAGAGCAAAAACTTCTCTTCCTAGGATAATAACTCAGGTGTCTGCTCTTAGCAAAGTTGACTGCCAGATTTCCTTGCAATGCAGTTAATTAGGTCATTCTGTATATTATCTGTCCTTCTCATGTCTATCAGTAAGGCATTCTCAAACAAGAGGTCAAGGTGTCAGCAATTTTCAGTGAATAAGCAGTCTTGATAACCAAGTGAAAAAGAAAAAGCAAGGAGGAGAGAGCAAAAGGAAAGAATACCACTCTAATCAATTCTGCCCTGTAGCTGAGACTCCTACTGAAATAATATGAGTTAATCAGCACTTTCTAAATGGCACAATATAGAAAAAAAATCTTATCAAATTTTCATTGCAGTAGGGATATCAAAGCAATGTTTCAGTTACTGATTGGTTACAGAAGGTGAGTATGTTCCACATAATATAGTCACCACGGTTATTTCATTTAGGTATTGTTCTATTTTCACCTTTGGAATAAAACATATGCTATATGGTATCAGGGCCCAGGAATAAAATTTTAATTTATTGATAAAGATAAGTTTTGCAATCTGCTTAAACAGAAAAATGCCCTTTTTAATATTTAGGCTTCTCAGTTTTTTTTTCCTGTTAGGCTAACTAAACAAAACTTCCTCATGAAGTGACCAACAGATAGCTTGGGAGAGAGAACACTCCTGAATTAGGTTTGGGGAGAAAGCTTCAAAATTTCATTCTAATAGTGGCTAGCTGAGAGAGAATTGTTAATGTAGTCTGACAAATATACACTGAGCATATGTTATGTTATATGCAATGCAGTAATGTTCTGTCAAATACAAAGATGACCAAATCTGGCTCCTAGACTTCAAGATGATAAATAATATAATAGGCTTTTGCCATATGACCTCACAAATTGCCCTGCCTCCTTTTCAGTAAGTTCTTATACTTAAAGAGCATATATCTGGCAAATGAATAAGAGATGGGAGCAGATATTTCCCACTGAATTTTACAAGTGTTATGAAAAAAAATCTCCTAATGATACATGTATATGTATAACTGAATCACTTTGCTATACACCTGAAACTATCATGACATTGTTAATCAACTATCCTCCAACATAAAATAAAAAGTTAAAAAAAATCCCCTAACGTAAGTATCAATGTATTAATATGAGCTTGAAAAAAGTCATACTGAAAAATCACAAGTGTATTAGTTCTAGGGAATCAACACCTGCAAGAAGGATACTTATTGTCTACACAGCAGCCCTTTAGTAAACTCTCCACATTTGAATTCTTAGAGTTATTAATCCAAATCTAGCTTTCTTGTCAATCCAGAAATGGAACATTTTGCCTGGGAAAAGATGGAGCCAACTTGCTAGGCCACATTTGTATCCATTAGAAAATGCCTTTTGCATTTGGTCAACTTAGTCAACTGGGAGCTCAGTACTCTCCCCTATGAAAAGTGCCAGAGCAAGACCAATTTCTCCAGGCCGGGGAAGGTAAAATTTCAGCCCTCACTAGCTAGAATGGAAAAGGAAGAAATGGTCAACTTAATAAGGCAAATCTAGCAATTTCTATAGCCAGATATCCACGATTTGAACTTCTATGTGTTTCAACATCCAAAAGATCCTCACCGCTCAGAAAGCCTTTGTGTATGGTGGTGGGCGGGGATGAAAGAACAGTTGTTTTCCAGCTGCATGGCTCACTTAAATATGGGCTGACCAGCCATCTATATAGAGCAGAATCATCGTTACATCCAAAACCCAAACTTTAATATTTCCAGTTTCACTGTGATCGAACAGAATCAGGGATGCAGCTTATTCTCCCCTAATTTTTCTCTATTTATAGCCTCACTCAGTGACAGGTCTGATGCACAGGAGTGGGCTCTTATTCAACACATCTGCTTCCCATGTGTTGCTGAGTCACACATACTTTTTTCATTACCAGAAGTAACAAATATTTATTTTCTCCATGACAGTCCCACAGAGTCCTTGCAACAGAGAGAAAAACAAGTAAGATTCCATTCAGCTTTGCTCATAAAAAGATCACTATTGGTGCTTGTGATTCCACTACTAAGAGACTGTGGAAACCTTGGAATGTGTCCAGAGTAGAGCAGTAAAAATGATTAGGGAAGAGGATCTATGAGAAAACTTTAAAAGAATTGATAGCGGCCTAGAAATAAAATTGTATGGAACTACAGATTAGATATTACAGGTAAACAAATATATATATATTTAAAAACTAGCCTACATGTGAGTTTTCTTTAAAGCAAATATTTGTAAACCTGATAGTCTTTAGGGAACAGTTGAAATCCCCTCTTAGATATAATATCCATGTTGATCATTAATTTTCATATGAGTCTGGGATGAAATCATGCAGTATTATCTAAAGGTAATGGCATAAATTATATTGTTTCTCATGACAATGTTAGAGGGTAGAAGTACAAAACTAGGAGTTTTCTATTCTTTCTTGTAATTTCATGTTAACAGTTCTTTAAATGGCGAGTTGCAACTTTGGACTTACACATAAAACCATGTCTAAAGACAAGTAGCAAAAATGAACACACAGACCCATATCATTTCTCTGAAGCAGGCTTCTAACTGAACTACACTTTAAACCATACCTTTAGTCTTCCCCAACAGTCTTATAAATGAATGTTATCCGGATTTGATTAACTGATCTTTGCTTCACACCCTTCATAAAGTAGCCCGAAATAGATGCTGGAAAGCACAGCAAACTTGCTGTGTTTTAGTAGTTATCAATTTTACATCGTCAATAATTTATTGTTGGTGAGTTATAATTAGATTTACTTATTAACCATAAAAGCTCCAGAAAGAAAATTTCACAAATCATGCAGTTGCCATCTGATCTTGTCACTGCCTCTCTCTTAAAAAAGACAACACATCTAATCCGCCATCATTAAGGATCATCGCTCAGAAAGGAATTTCATAAACTAAGAAGACTGACTTCATACCACAACTGTGAATTTGCCTTTTCTTTAAAATAGCTTATTTGCTATCTTAATTGCATATGTGTAAAATCACAAACATTCACAGGATAGACTCTACAAAGGCATATTTGCTAGTAGAATGATCACTTTCCCTATATAATCTTGTAATGGGCTTAGCATCGTTACACATATTTAGGAAAAAAATCCTTCGATCAAGGTGGCCTAAATCAAAAAGAATGTTAAGCTGATGCTTCATGACCTTGATTGTGTTTAGATCACCTACATTCCCCTTGCTTCAGAAGAACCTACATTATGCTAGTGATTATACTTCCCAAAATATCTAACCCTCTCATATCTAGTTAAGCTAGAGCTGTACCAAAAGCATAGATCACCCAAATGCTCAGGTACTTACAGGAAATGCATCCTTTCCAATAAGTTGTTTTGGCTTGCCATTGCAAGTATTCATGCATAAAACATAGAAATTAGTTCAAGAATTTCCATGAAAATAGACACCTCAAAATATTTTTCATGACTTCAAAATCATGTATTTTAAATAGTACACCCAATATAATTAGGGAACATAAACTGCACTGAAATATATTTAAAACTTTAAAGAATTATTTTTCTAACTACGGTTTAACTAGTGCAATTTCTGTGTTATTTATCTTTCAAAAATATTAAGTAAAGTTTTGAAATTTCTTTCATTCGTATATGTATAAAACCCAACTTTCTGCTTAAATGTAAATTCTCTGTGGGATAGGAAATTCAATCTCAAAAGCTAATCTGTTTTCTAGTCTTAAAAATCACCTGACAGCTCTCCAAATGCAAAGTACACATACATTTTGAAAGTTAACCTTCAGGGGATATAAATAGAACAGAGAGAAGAAACTTGCTGTCTCATTGTATGTGCAAATGGCATAAATTTATTCAAAATCTATTAAGATTAATCTTTCCAAACTAATACTCTGTGGTTCGAAGGCTACTGAGATAGGCTCCCTTCACACCTTGACATGTTTTATCATAACTCAAAAGTGTCTTAAGGACTCACATATTATCTGATGTTCATCTAGGTTATGGGCGCAATCCATTCATAGGCAATCCAAGCTATTTCTTGTCAGACAGAAACTGATAAAACCTCAATAGCTTTCAAGAACCTTTTTTTCCAGTAATGGGAATATCCTAATGGCCAGGCAGTAGTAAATTTTTGAAAACTAGTAGTCTATTGTATTTTTAAATGCCTATTTTCAGAGACAGGCTTTTAAGCAAATGACTAAGTTCATGGTTCTATATCTTTGCAAGCTAGCTATTAAGAAAGAAACATTTAATCTAGGTAAAACAGAGTATCTTTAAATATATGTTAATTCAAGAAAAATGATGTGGACAGAAAAATAATTGTGGAATGAGTGTGAAAATAATAGCAGTATGGACAACCCAGGTCCCAAATTTTTTTCTTGAGTAGAATTTTGGCAGAATTCCAAGATTATAATTTCAGCTTTCTTTTAAATTTCATATTCATAAACAGATATAACAGATTGTCTTTTTTTCCTAATGAAACATTCATGTAACTATTTTTTGTCTGAAATGAGATAAGATTCTGATAATTTGTGATGACCTAAAAAAGCATGTGAAAGGAAAACTTGACTCTAACTTTATCATTGTGATATCTAATTAAATTAATTTAAATTAATAATAAAACCCTTGGTAATCTATGCCTTCAAGGAGGCAGAGGAAGACATTTATTTGGAGGGCAATTATCACCAGCAGGTGGCTGTGATACTAATATTTCTTTTTTTGTTTTTTTTTTAAAGAAGATGTTGGGGGTAGGAGTTTATTAATTAATTAATTAATTAATTTTTGCTGTGTTGGGTCTTCATTTCTGTGCGAGGGCTTTCTCTAGTTGTGGCAAGTGGGGGCCACTCTTCATCGCAGTGCGCGGGCCTCTCACTATCACGGCCTCTCTTGCTGTGGAGCACAGGCTCCAGACGCGCAGGCTCAGTAGTTGTGGCTCACGGGCCTAGTTGCTCCGTGGCATGTGGGATCCTCCCAGCCCAGGGCTCGAACCCGTGTCCCCTGCATTAGCAGGCAGATTCTCAACCACTGCGCCACCAGGGAAGCCCCATAATATTTCTTGAATGTCATAGAAACTTAGAAACAAACAAAAAACTATTATGTTCTCTCTTCCAGAGATTTTTTTGTTTTCATTCATTAAAGTAATCCAGCTCCCATAATGATTTCATTTTTATCCTTAAACATTATCCATGCCTTCTTCCAGGGAATGATGAATGTTGCTCAGAGATGAGTTCTTAAAACCTTGTGTTAAGATAGATAGAGGATAGTGGAGTAAGTCTAGCTGACCCAATGAGTAAGGACATTATAGCCAGCCACAATGTGGACTGAAGGGATCAATTTCTCATCTTTGCAAAAAACATATTCCTGATGTTCACTGCAGGTAGCAGAAGCAAACTTCAGAGAGAGTGCGACTTCAACAATCTTCTAAGGAATAATGAGGTTTTTGTTAGTAGTCATCTGAGATTGAAAAGTGGTATTTCTAGGAAAAACACCATCTGGTTAAAATAATGAAACAACTTTAGAAATAATGTCAAAGAAAATATTTTCTTTGGCAATTGTAAGTATTCCAAAAATTATTTATGTCTAGATTACTAAGCAATAGCATATACATCTGGAATAAAAGTACTGCACACTATTATGCTATATCCAGTCTACAGGTAATGTATTTTACATTACATGCCTTTCCAGCTAACCTTTTCCAGTTTCTCTTATGTGGCATTCTTTTGAAATGTATGCAAAGGTCAAAAATGAAATGTTTTCAAAAGAAAGACTTAATCACTAAAAGAGTAAACTCCAATAGCATGGGCTCCACTTGAGTTCCTTTCCCATTGGTCAGGGTAAACTTATAAAAATGCATAAGTAAATAAAACATTTAGCAAACAGTAAAAATAACTGACCTTCTTACTTAGGAGTGTAAGAGTTTAGAAAAGGAAAAGGAGAGAAAGGAGAAGATGAAGAAGGATGAGGTTTTTAGAAGTACTAAGAGCTATTAAATTATATGCCAAACATCTACTCTATGAGAACAGTAAATCTCACAATATTTTTATTAATTCTATATCCAAATATCTGATCAAAGTTAAACCCTGAAGTGAGTAGATGAAACAAGGATATGAAGACAAGAAGAAATCCAAAGATGAGAAGGTTGATATAAATGTTAATGTAATTCATCTAAAAACTCACTCATGTTGAGATTCCAATTCAGTGAGAAATGTTCATTCTGTTTGGTTAAGAGTAGATTAGTCCATTCTAGTATCACAGTTAAGGAAATGAAGGTTCGCCCAAGATCATAAGCTAATAAATGGCAGAATTGAGATTTTATCATATGTTACTAGGATTAGAAATCATCTGGGCTCCGCTGGTGGAAATAAAGTCTCCTAAATATCTTGCAGTTTAGTATAAAAATGTTTAATCATTAAATGTTGATTGACAAAAATACCTATTTGAACTTCAAGGAAATTAAATGACTTATCCCACAATCTTTCACCAAACCTCCTCCCTAACTCCTATAACCCAAGACTTCATTTTTTACTTTGCATCAGACAGTACTTTCAGGGAAGTTAAATGGAAAAAAAAAAAAAGGAACCTTTCAGATAAGTGGTCCTAAGCATGTAATATGCCCTCATGAAACTTGCCATTGGTAACTACAGTTCTCTCCACTTCCCACAGTGCATTTCACCTGAAACCATATCTAGATGCATTCACAGAGGGGACTCTATTTTTAAAGCTAGAAAGATGCTTATCTGTTCCTTGGTAGCTTTATGATAAGTTAGCCTGAAAAATGAATTTTCTTTTTTGTTAAGTTTCTACCATTCAAAAAAATAAAAACGTATGTTATTATAATTGAGGAAACAGTGGTATGGGGAAAACATAGGAAAATATAATGTCATTCTGTATGTTTATTTGCTAAATGTAGCAACCCAGTTCACTAGAGGAAAATGTAAACTCTTCAGAAAATGTATTGGGGAGTATTCAAGCTAATTTGAGTTTTATATTAGATATCACAGATGTTAAGTGCATGCCCATCAGGTAATAATCTATTTAGGGCACAAACAACTTCAATCTGTTTTTTAAATATTTACATGTTTTATTTTATGCCTAAATACTGCCATTGAGCTAAAATAATTTATACAACTACAAACATTAAAATATTACCCGTGGATGTAATTCAAGCAAGTGTAAGCATCACCTGTCAGTTGGGTCTTATGAAAACAAATTATAATTAAAACAAACTTAGATTAATTCAATTTCTTTAAAATTCTTTGCAAATACAGTACAGCTATTTGCGAAATGGAAAGTAATTTGACTTCCATTACTCATAATTAGTATTTGTTAATAAAGCAAGAAGTTTTAAACAAGCTGTAGCATCTCTGCTTCCAAGAGTGGAAAAATTGGCTATTATCGAATTTTAAACACAACTGGTTAGCCTAAATGTCTTGCCTAAAATGACCCAGAATTATGAAATTTTGAAAAGAATTTAGCCACCCTGGGTTGTAATCTTTCTGATGAAAAACTTTCTTTGTGATCTCAAATATGCCACCCCAAAGGCTGTCAAAATCTATTAACTGATTTTATGAAAGTTTGAATTAATTTCATGATAGTTTGAATACCTTCTCTCTCTGTGTGTGTGTGTGTGTGTGTGTGTGTGTGTGTGTGTGTAAGAGTCAACCTATAGACAGGGAAGTATAGTCTTTTCCTTCAGTTTTGCAGTTGCATAAGAAGGTCTTCTACACCTCTACAGAGTAACAAAACAGAAGTCATAGTATGCCTAACACCTGGTTAGAATTTAATTTCCACTTTATATTTATTTGAGGTAAAATAAACTTTACATAAACACACTGTGTGACTGCACTGAACTGTCACAGACTTCCCTCATCTCCCCAACTGTTCCACGCACAGCATTCAGAAAACCCTGCTCACCATTTCTATTACTCAGTCATGTCACTCTTCCTCTCTCTTGTTCAAAGGCTTTCGAAATCCCCTTCCTTAACAAAGATTCCCATGATTAAAACTACAAAAGAAAGAAAGCTAATCTCTCTGCCCCTAATTTTTTTTCTCCCTGGCACATTTCTACCATACAGTGAACCACTCCTGGATTGGTGTTTTTGATAAATAATAATTGAATAAATAATAAAATTAAAAATATATTCATAAAATAAACAAATGCTTCATGAAAAGTATATGGTGACTTTTTAAGCTTTATATAACTGTGTTCTTTTGTATGTTATCCATGAAGGTTCTCTTCATTTGAGATACCTTGAAATCAGGGACTTTATCATTTTGAAATAATTTTGTGGATCCATAGAAGATTTCATGTGACATAATAAACAGCATGATATAGAACTTTATCTAAATCTGTTCAGCACTGTATCCAAAATTTGTAGAGACATAGAGCTAAATTCCATGTGCCAATGAATCTACTTGGTTTAAACAGACAGCAGATATTTCACTGGCCTAAAATAAGTGGCTGCCCCATACTGTTATTAATAGTTTCAAAAAAGCTACAAAAATATACCTATAAAGGTATATGTCAGCAAATTATAAAATCTAGGGTTTGAAAAGGAAGTCAAATATATTGATTCTCACATTGACCAGAAAATAAAATGTAGGTCGCTTTATTGTAAGTGAGAGTAAAAAAAAATATTTTAAATGAGAGAATTTTAAGCCTTCCAGGTGGCATTCCACAATATCCTTTGTGTTTCAAGTAAAGGATGGAATTAATTACCCCATGACAATTATTTACAAGGTATATTTTATCACATATCTTCCTAGAAGTTAAAGCTTATTATTGTCCCCAAACACCACGACATTGAAAGATCTACTTGTTTATTTGCTATACACAGGCTGTGAAGTCAGTATGTATTTTGGGAGGCACATCCAAAACTAACAATCTACTAACAAATCACGAACTAAATGCTGGTATTTTTCAAGCCTTAACTAATTTAAGCTTCAAAGTAACTGAAGCCAGTAACTGTAAATCGACCATTAATTATCTCTATTTTACAAACCAGAAAATGGGTTCAGAGAAGATAAGTAATTTGCCTAAAATTCCATTTCATGAGAATAACAGGGCAGGAATTTTTATCTAGAGTATCTAGAAGTTGATCAGTTCATCAAAAAAGTCAATTATGGTAAAAAAATTATCTTAAACAATTTACTAGATAAACAGACAGAAATAGAGAGAGATTGAAAGACTAACTCTGAACTGGAGGCAGTAAGTGGATTAACTTTGGGTTGTCTGCCTAATTGGAGAGGTCGTTAATGTTTTCTATGTTTAACAGAAAAAATGAAACAGATACCTAATACTGGAAGAACAAACCGTGGCAGAAAAAATGCTATGTAGTCACCAAATGCACCATCTTTCTTGGCACACAGGAAGACTGCATTTTTCACACAACTTTTTGGTTAGGGTGGGGTCATATTATTGAATTTTGCCTAAGGAATGTGAGAAGAAGTGATGTGTGCCACTTCCACACATGGCCAAAAAAATACCAACATGATTCTCTATGTTCTTTCTTTTCTTTTGCCAAAACATTAGAGGAGTCACTCCTTGAGAATGGTAGAGTCCCACAATTGGCAGAATATGGGTCTGTGAATGACTGCATGAAGCAGTCTCACCTGCCAAAAGGATAAACTATGATATGAATAAGCAATAAATATACACTTTGCTAAGTCATTAAGTTTTGGAATTATTTGATACAGTAGTATATTAGTTTCCTAGGACCAACATGACAAATTACCACATATTTAGCAGCTTAAAAGAACAGAAATTTACTCTCTCAGAGTTCCAGAGGCCAGAGATCCAAAATCAAGGGGTTGTTGAGTTTATAGTACCCCCTAAGACTCTAGAGAAGTATCCTTCCTTGCCTCTTCCACTTTTTGATAGCTACTAGCTATTCTCAGCATTTCTTGGCTTTTAAATGGATAATTCTAATCTCTACTTCCATTTTCAAACTGATTTCTCCCTTTTATCTCTGTGTGTCTCACATCTTCCCTACCTTTCCAATGACATTTGTCATTGGATTTAGGATCCACCATTCAACCCACTACTAGCATTTAGCTTCTTCAATTAATTAAGCTCTGAAGTTATGCTACACATTTTTTTCTAAGTAAAAATACTATCCAGATAAGAAGACAATGTTTCACAAATTTCAAAATATTTTAAGTGATACACTTGTGAATATTAAGAATTATATTTGTCATTGTTAAGATCCATTCTTAATGATATAGAGTGTCTCATTTAAATAGACAAATGTCAAATCATTGACAGAAAAAAAACTTCTGTCTAATAACAAGCAGTAGAAAAGCCACCTACAAACATGGGGATATTCCTGGTATCCTTGAAATCATGGTATCAAGAGGCACTAAAGTGATGGCACTGAAGAAGAATAGAGGTGGCCTCCAACATTAAGAAGTAGATATTTTTAAACAAGACTGTTGTAGGTAGTTTTAAAGTCTGGACAAATGGCATCAAATAATGATTGGCTTCTGAAAAGTTGCTAAGCTTCTACCTACACCCTTATTTTGAAAAAATTCTTTTCTTTCCCAGTGCACCCATATAGTAGTAGCTTCTTTAAGTTCACTGAATCTCAATGATCATAGAAACTAAAACACAGAAACAGGAATATATCAGAAGAAGCAATGGTGAGAAACCACACTGAGTCTGGATGTTGAATCAAAACAGAGCTTTGTGCAACAAATGTATCTAACAACAACAGGACTCATGTCCCTAATACTGCCCCATAAAAATAAGAGAAAAAATATAACAGTATAAGTTAGGAAGTTGTTATTTGACAGATGACTCTTTGACTCAACTGTAATCAATTAAAAATAAATTAAAAGCCATTTCAGCAGGGACATGCCAACTTGTCTTATAAAAATCCTCACCAAAAGAAAATATTTCAAGGACCTCACTATAATCTCTATAATATTAAACATTTTACCTGCATATTCATTACAGATATTTCAACAAACATGAGTCCTATCATAATTTATGTAAATTCACATGAATCTTAAATTGAACATTATTTAAATAAATATGTTTTTGGCTTATTATAAAGATATGGAATTAGGTATCAAATAGCAGAACTAAGTCACATTCTTATAAATATATTATGACCCAACTCTTCCTAAAGTCAACAGAAAGACAATTAGCACATTATTGATATTACTGTTAATTTTATTCCAATTTCCAAAGCTGTTCACTGCATTTGTTAATAATGCTTTAGCTAAAGGTTTTAGTCAAATAAAGTAAGTTTATAACATTTTCCTTATGTATGTATTTAATACTACTTAAGAAAAAAAAATATGCCAAGTTGAGGACAGGATTGTAAACTGAACAAAGATAATAATGAAATAGCTACATTTTCTTCCCTATTTTGACCATTTAAAAAAAACCCTCTCTTCATACTGCTCTGGACATTAACTGGTAGTCAGGTATATATTACATGATATGACAGCTGATATTTTTGCATTTCCTTTCATCTTATTTTCCTTTTGACCTTAGTAAATAATTCATTTCCTCACTATTGTGTAAAGAAAATATCAACCTGGTTAATAATAGGATTGCAATTTGATGACTTCTGAACAATAACTTTTAATTTTCTCTGTTATTATCTCTCATCAAACCTTGAAATCTTGTTAAAATAAATATTTTTATTCAGCTGGCTTTGGGTAGAGTTGTAATTTTACATTTCTAATCATCTCCTTGGAGATGTCAATGTTGCTGGTTCATGGACCACACACTGAATAACAAAGTTGTAGCCACATTAGGGTAATACTCAATTTTTATTTCATTAAATACACACTAGCAACAATAATTACAGAGTTCTACCATTGTGAAAAAATATCACACAAAGGGAAATAAAAGAACTCCTCTAGAGTTCTTAAAACCTCTTTTTATACACTTTGAACATGTTTTGCATATCCTAGCTGTGCAAGAAACTAGTTCAATAGCCAACACTTCTCAACTTCACTAACACTTCACAACAACATTAACATTTTCTCAACCACAAGATTTCCTTGCATCTTGTTCATTTATTTATTTTGCATAGTTTCCATGTCCACAAGTACTCTTGGCAGCTTAGCAAGAGCCCACCTCTCATTTCACAGCCATATGCTGCTTACATAATAATAAAGCCACTCTGCACAAATGCAAAGATAAAGATTCTTAAAAGCATCTGTGGGACTTCCCTGGTGGTGCAGTGGTTAGGAATCTGCCTGCCAATTCAGCAGATATGGGTTTGAGCCATGGTCCGGGAAGATCCCACATGCCGCAGAGCAACTAAGCTTGTGTGCCATAACTACTGAGCCTGCGCTCCAGAGCCCGCAAGCCACAACTACTTAAGCCTCCGTGCCTAGAGCCTGTGCCTTGCAACAAGAGCAGCCATCACAAGGAGAAGCCCGTGCAACACAATGAAGAGAAGGCCCAACTTGTGCAACTAGAGAAAGCCTGTGCACAGCAACAAAGACCCAACACAGCCAAAAAATAAAAATATAAATAAATAAATAAAATTTTAATAAAAAAAGCATCTCTCTTGAGCTCCTGCCAAAAAGTGCCACTTCTTTGAGATCATTATCCAAACCTAACTTGGAGGAATATTTGCCTAATTTCCTACAGTGTATTCATTCAGTAAAGTTTTACTGAGCTCTGCCCACCAGAGCAACAGTCAGCTCTACCCACCACGAATCCCTCCCATCAGGAAACTTACACAAGCCTCTTAGATAGCCTCAACCACAGAGAGCAGACAGAAGAAGCAAAAAGAACTACAATCCTGCCGCCCTAGGAACAAAAACCACATCCACAGAAAGAGAGACAAGATGAAAAGGCAGAGGGCTATGTACCAGAAGAAGGAAGAAGATAAAACCCCAGAAAAACAAATAAATGACGTGGAAATAGGCAACCTTCCAGAAAAAGAATTCAGGATAATGATAGTGAAGATGAACCAGGACCTCAGAAAAAAGATGGAGGCAAAGATTGAGAAGATGCAAGAAATGTTTAACAAAGACCTAGAAGAATTAAAGAACAAACAAACAGAGATGAACAATACAATAACCGAAATGAAAACTACACTAGAAGGAATCAACAGTAGAATAACTGAGGCAAAAGAACGGATAAGTGACCTGGAAGACAGAAGGGTGGAAATGACTGCTGTGGAACAGAATAAAGAAAAAAGAATGAAAAGAAATGAAGACAGCTTAAGAGACCTCTGGGACAACATTAAACACAACAACATTCGCATTATAGGGTTCCCAGAAGGAGAAGAGAGAAAGGACCAGAGAAAACATTTGAAGAGATTATAGTCGAAAATTTCTCTAACATGGGAAAGGAAATAGCCACCCAAGTCCAGGAAGCGCAGTGAGTTCCATACAGGATAAACCCAAGGAGAAACATGCCGAGACACACAGTAATCAAATTGGCAAAAGTTAAAGACAAATAAAAATTATTGAAAGCAGCAAGGGAAAAACGACAAATAACATACAAGGGAACTCCCATAAGATTAACAGCTGATTTCTCAGCAGAAACTCTACAAGCCAGAAGGCAGTGGCATGATATACTTAAACTGATGAAAGGGAAGAACCTACAACCAAGATTACTCTGCCTGGCAAGGATCTCATTCAGATTCAATGGAGAAATCAAAAGCTTTACAGACAATCAAAAGTTAAGAGAGTTCAGCACCACCAAACCAGCTCTACAACAAATGCTAAAGGAACTTCTCTAAGTGGAAAACACAAGCAAAGAACCTACAAAAAAAACCCCAAAACAATTAAGAAAATGGGCATAGGAACATATATATAGATAACTACCTTAAATGTCAATGGAATAAATGCTCCAACCAAAACACACAGGCTCGCTGAATGGATACAAAAACAAGACCCATATATATGCTGTCCACAAGAGACCCACTTCAGACCTAGGGACACATACAGACTGAAAGTGAGGGGATGGAAAAAGATATTCCATGCAAACGGAAATCACAAGAAAGCTGGAGTAGCTATACTCATATAAGATAAAATAGACTTTAAAATAAAGACTGTTACAAGAGACAAGGAAGGACACTACATAATGGTCAAGGGATCAATCCAAGAAGGAGATATAACAATTATAGGGCTTCCCTGGTGGCGCAGTGGTTGAGAGTCCGCCTGCCGATGCAGGGGACACGGGTTCGTGCCCCAATCCCACATGCCGCGGAGTGGCTGGGCCCGTGAGCCATGGCCGCTGAGCCTGAGCATCCGGAGCCTGTGCTCTGCAACGGGAGAGGCCACAACAGTGAGAGGCCTGCATACCGCAAAAAAAAAAAAAAAAAAAAAAAAACCTAACACTAAACTTTCTTTGGGTTATTTGTATGGAAATATGTTAATATAAATGTTTCAGACATTGCATGAAATTCATAAAAATCTTATATGTTCTGGTATAATGTTATAAGTCATAATTCTAGATATTACTTTAAAATGTATACCTCAGAAATAACTAAATTTCCTTGTCAATTGCATTATTATGAACTTTCATCAAATCTTTAGCCATGGTCATTTTTAAGTCTTTTGTCATTTACAGAGAGTTCTGGGTGTACTCTGATGCTTTTGCAAAAATGTTCCTATGAAAGGGTTTCATCTTCAAGGAATTCATGGAAAAGACTGACAAATACAGGTTTCTGGTAATGGACTATACTGCTGAACTGAAGGAATAAGCATTTTCAGAACTCTAATGGAAAACTGATGAATTCATAAAAGTGCTAACAAAAGACCAAGATGAAAAAAATTAATTACATGGGACTGAGTGAACCGATGAGGATAATAATAATTTTTGTGACTTTCTGTTTGAATAAAAAAAAATGTGATGTAAATTTATGTAAAAAGAACTTAATGTAAAACAATGCCACTCTTGTCACATATTTTCTCTTGTTTTGGGAAATATAGATATTTTCTGTTAAAAACGTGATTTACGCTGACACGTAGTAGGTTGATTATTGTTATTATTAATGAATTAATATTTTTATATTTCAAAAAAATAAAATAAAGTTATCTAAATTAAAAAAAAAACACAAAGCAATGGTGGGGGGGGAAACTAGCTTAGTGGAATAAATGAATGTTAAAGAAAAAGAAAAGAAACTCCAAGCTTCTTATAAAAATGGTTAAGGGGAAGGAGTGTCTTAGATAGACAAACTAATTAATAATAATGAAATTTAAAACCATAGTTGAAAAGCCACTCAAAAGAAAAACTATAATATGTAACAAAAAAATGTAACATGAAATTTGAAAAGAAATGTGTTTGGTTCTAGAATAATTTTCTACTAACCCCACCACTCCACCTTGACTATAATTTGTTTGGTATCCTCAGCATTAGGGAAAATATAAGTGTGTAGATGTCCATGGAATTGCTAAAAAAAAAGAAAGTGGATGTGAAGATGGAGTGGGCAGCTTATGACAGGGCACTTATCCTAAATAAAATGCAAATTAAACATTATTGTGGAAGTGTGAAATTTCTATAATAATTTAACAAATTACCATGAGCATGATTTCATATGCACTTTAAAGAGACATTTATCATCAAGTTACAAATGCCTTATTTCGTTAAATTAAAACAAAGCCTAATACACTCTGTGACAGAAATTTTACCAAGAAACAATATAATCTAAAATCATATTTATTATGTTTTAAAGTTAGTGACCTAATTTTAGGCAAGGAGAGATCAACTCATTTCAAGTAATAATTTTCTCCAATTTCAACTTCATTGTTAAAACTTGAAAAATTATCAGGAATTTCTATCTCATGATGATGTATAATTTGAACAGGGCATTTCACATTTTGTTTGATTTGCAGATACATCAAGAAAAGAACTTTTCAAATGTTGATTTAAAGTATCTACTTGCCAGTTTTTGAAATGGAACTAACCTAAACGTTATAGAAACCAAAAATTAAATGTCATTTTAGCCATAAACTTCTAAGAATGTCTTAATTTTATGAGGTTATTCGTTTTGTTTTGTTTTGGTGAGCCCATTTCTCAACATAAAAAAAAACAACTGGAGACCATTACTTCCCTTAGATCATCTCATATAGTACTAGGGTTTAAATACAGCCAATATGCCAATGAATTCCAAACTTACATCTCCATCCCTGGCTCTATCAGTCAACTTTTCTGGGATAACAACTATAATATCTCAGTAGCTTTCAGCAACATTTATTTCTTGTGCCACTCTCAAGTGCTAAAACTCTGATGGGCTTGAGTAAGGGTGCCTCAGTGTCATCTCACCTCAGATCCCAGGTTTAAAGATCAGAGAATCACTGGGACATGCTACTCTCATGGTTGAGGGCAGGAGAAAGGGACCAAACTAAAACATGCTAGCACATTTAGAACTTTTGCTCAGACACAGCAACTTTCAAGTCTGTTTACATTTTATTGGCCAAAGACATTCATGTGGCCCACCCAAAGTAACAGGGGGAGAAGTATGTCCTGCCTATAGGGAAAAATGACAAAGGAGAAAGACACATTCCTGTGAACAAATAATTCCATCTACAGCACTACCCTCTGAACTCAAGGTTCATATGTACACTGGAGCTACTAGCTAACTCCAATTGGATGTCTAATAAACATCTCACCCTTACCACATCCAAAATGAACCTTTGATTTCTAGTGCCCTTTCCAAGAAATCCTCTGACTTGTCTTTCCTGTCTCAGCAAATGGCACCATCATCCAGTGTACATATTTCTGACCTAGGAGCCTATCCTATTAACTTTCTCCTTTTAGCAAGGGGTAGTATTTACAGACCCAAGTCTGAGAACTAGACTGCTTATTACTCTGGAGGGAAAGTAGTGTTTTTATATATTTTTAAACCCTTGTGTTATGAACATTTTCAGATACACCTAAAGTAGAGGTAATCGTGTAATGAATTCCATGTATTTAACTTCACCAAGTTTCAAACTCGTGGCTAATCTTATTTCATCTGAACGTCATTTGCTCCCGCCCAACACCTCTCCAAATGGTTTTTAAGCTAATTTCAGAAATCATATTATTTCATCATTGATATTTATAATATATAGAAAGCAGTGTTTTTAAATCATCAAACAAACAACTTTATGCTCTTGTGTTAAACCCTACCCTAGGTTCCCATCACTGTTGAAATAAAACCCAATTCCCTTGATACCATTAGTAGCAGCCCATATCTACCTCTCTAAACTGTTTTCCCTCATGTTGCCATCACCCTCATCCAATAGGCTTTTGACACTCTGGAATTCCTACTCACCTAGTTTTCCCTTTGCCTCCAAATTCTCCCACACAATCTTCACGTAGCTATCCCCTTCTTGCTATTTAGAGCTCAGCTTAAATACTAACTTCTCAGGACATTCCCCAACTATCACTGTAAAACCACCCAGACACTCTATCAGAAAACACTATTTATCTTTTTCATAATACTTGTCATGACTTTGGCTATTTTTTAACTTATTACCTGCTGTCTGTTCACTCTCCAAGATACAGAAAGAGAGAGAGGTGTTTTTTTTACTGCTACATCCTTATGTCAAGAACAAGTATCCTTTTCACAGCATGTGCTTAATAGATATTTGTTAAATGAATAGGCTGGTGAGCTTTCTATTACATGGACCAAAATCCTCAGTACTTTCATTGAAGAATTAAATCAGCTTCACTGAGTCATATAGTTTCCAGATCTTACAATATATTCCTGTCCAAGATCTAGAGCTACATAAAACAAGCACCACAGAAACAGGGGAATGCTATTCTGACACTTTAAGATTAAATACGTTGATAAATTTGTGTCTTATTTAACTGAAGAATGAGGTGTTAGAGCTGGATTAAGGAACGCACAGTACACTGAAGAGCAGTAAAAGACAGATCCTCTTGTGACATAATTTAAGACAGCTTGGACATAAAAATGAAAGATCAAATTTTTCCATTTTTGTTTTTGAGCCCTCCAGACATAAACTCAGCTCTACCATAGTCAAGAACTTCCTATGGATATTTTCCTTTGGTCAGCCTACTTCTCAACATAAAACCACTGTGAATCATCCTAACTAATACTTGACCAAATTTGAAGCAGAATATACTAGTGATTAAATAAAATATACAAGCAGTAAGCAGAAGGCGGCACACAAGGAGAGCTAATGATGAGAAGTGTTGCTACCAAAACCACATCTGGAGGTGCCATTGGATGGGGGATGATGAGTAAACCTTGGTAATTTTTCCATTTTCTCTATCCAAATAATATGGATATCCATATGAATGATATGTCAGTGTGCCATCTTTGCAAATGCAGCCACTTACCCATATTCCAGGAAGATTGCTTCATTTAAGCTCCTTGAGAGGAATTTAGGAGCTACCATTGGTTAAGGATATTATATAATTACAAAACCACTACTTAGAACTAAAAATTCATTATCTGGAAAGGATTTTAATTAAAAACGAAGTTTCTTTCTACCCATTTGAAATAGAGTAAGAACTTTCCAAAAATCATTTTCAAGTGGATAAATAGGCAGAGAGGAAATAAACTGTTCATGGCATCCAAACATGGCAGTAGAGAGAATTGGGACCCCTCTCCCCCCGCCCCCCACCAAACCTGGCCCTTTCAGATAAACCTAGCATATGCCAAAGGAAAACAAGGAGAAAACTTGATGCCATTTGCCAGTTTCCTTATCTTCCTCTATTTTGTCTTTTATAAACATAAAAAAGAGTTACTATGATGAATTCTATGTTAGGAAGAGAACTCAATCAATATAATCATAAGACTAATGTTGTAGGTGCCATATTTACAAACCCAACTATACAAAATAGTAATTTTCTTTATTTTCTATAACTCAACCTAGTTTCAATCTTAATCCCATTCTGCCCAGGAGGAAAAAAAAACATTATTTTGCTAATTCAAGGTAGACTCAAGGATTCCTCCTAGGGGTCAAATTCTCATGCAACCCCATTATATGATCCATGCCATATATGCTGCCACAAGCCGCCTCCAATTTTTTTGATTCACAATGTTATACCAGTATAATCAAACAAACAAACAAAACCAAAAAACAAAACAAACAACCTGTCTACGCTGTAAGTCTTGGTACATGGAGAACCCATTTAGCCATTTCATTTCTACATTCTCTTCTGCCAAGAAGACATACAGAACCTTGGCAGTACAGATCGTACTTAATTTCAGATCCCTAAAATTACGAGGGGATTCTACTTTGTCCCCATTAGTTTAGAATCAACTCAAGTGAAAGAGGAAGGGGTAAGAAACCCTTATCAGCACCTTGATTGCTAAACTCCTTCCTGGAGCTCTAAGAATCTTTCTCTTGTCTGGGGAGGGTTGTGGGAAAGAACTGTTTCTGTGAGATCATACACTTCTTCTCTAATTTTGTTGTCTTGTAACTGGATAATATCCTTTAAAATATAAAAGGCAAGAATGTTAGGTCCATACCTTTGTTCTGCTATTCTCTTAAGCCTGTCCTCCCCTAAACAATGGGCACTCCTTGTCTAGCAACCTGGAATGAGAAAGAAAAGTGCCTCAGTCTACAAGGAGACTTAATATTTAATACTTAAAATTTTTTCAATATTAGTCTTCAACAATGATTAGGTTAGTTTTCCAAAATTAATCATTTAACTAATGACAGCTTAGTATTAACCCTTTTGTTATGTTATAAAATTTCTTATAAGGATGTAGTTGGAGTTTGCTTCATGTAGCATTTTCCTTTCGTTTATATGTAAAAAAACATTGCTAATTTAAAGCCTGTCATACGAAAAATTTGTGCTATAATAGTGTGAGTAAATATGGGCCTATCAGAATTTATTCTTAAATGTAATTGATGTGTTTAATTTGCAAAATGGAAAGTGTTTGAGAGCTTAAATGAGGAATCTTATCATTTTTCCATGATATCAGTGGTATTTATTAATGAATAACTCACTCATTCAAATATTTTCAGTGAAACTGAGAATTATTCAGAATATTGTAGCCAAAGCAATTATCAAAGCTGTTTCATACCAATTATGATTTTATAGACAAGCTAGCACAAGCCATTGTGCTCCTTGCCATACAGAATACAAAAATTGAAGACAAAATCATCTTGTGAATTTATAATAAAAGTAATCTAGTCCATAGTAATGAGTAGATAGAATTTGGTTGATTTATCATTTTCAAGGTGGCTTTCAGGCTCAAGCTCATTCAACTATCACAAGTAACTCTGTGAGGTATGCACAATGTTTTTTTTTTTTTTAATTTAAGTGATAAGGAATTAGACTCAGAAAAGGTAAATTATTTACTTGAGGTCATAAGCCACAGATATTGAAAATGAGAGCTAGAACTATATGTTTTGAATGATAATGTAATGGTTTTTCTACCTCAGAATTACCTCAGATAATGCAATGTTTTTCTACCTCAGAACTGTACTTAGAGATGCATTCTGCATATTAGCAGGGCAACTTAATTAAGCACTCTTATAAAAGCTGTGTGGGGCTCATAGACTGTAATTTGCTGGGGCTTCAAAAACAGAGTGCTTTATTTTCTCAGTAATGTGTTATTCTAGACTATTTTAAAAGAAATATAGTCTGTTCTTAATAATTCTTCCAGTCTTATTTACACTGCTAAAATGCTTACTACTCTATTTTCCTGATATTTTGCAGAGATAAACATATATCTAGTTCTTTTCTGAAATAACATAAATCCTAAGTTAGTCAAATCATAATTAATGAGGATTCACTGAATACCAATGTATGAGTCTTCAATAAGTGATGCTTATTATTTTTAACTGGCCTGCATAATTCAACAATGAAGAATGGAAATGGTGATAAATAGCATGCTAACATGATAGAGATTTGAGTGACTGCCTTGTACTCACAGATCTTCAAAGATCTGAACAAATACAGAATTCATTACAGTAGTTCTTCAAATAAAACTAAAAAGGAAAAAAATATCAGTTCAATTTCTATAAGTAAGATATTGGAATTACTTGAAACACACTTGTAGTAGCCATCCTCTGGGGAGAATAGTCGTTAACTCAATGAATCAAGTCCTGAAATGGAGGGGGAGAAAAACAAACCAATCAAGCCTAATGGTTCCTGATGAACCCAGATTAAACACAGAGATTGGTCTGGTTTAAATACACTCAAGGGAACAGTCCTTCAGATAAGAGTATCAATTTTCACTCTGGGTCAATAGGATGAACAGTGTGTGGTTAAAAATCAGATACTGAAAATGTATACAGCTTGAGTCAGGATGCCTGTTAGGGGAAAAAAAAAACTTTGCAATCAGAAGACACTCTGAAAGTACATGAAGAATTGTAATTAATATAGTCAAATAAAAATTTTTTAATTAGAGAATTGAGAAATATCATTAAAAAATAAGCAAAACTCAGTAACTTTTCTATATATCTATCTTAGAAAATTGAAAAACTCATAACCATGAAAATACTTATGCATAAATTTTGTCCAGGATTAAAATTAAGAAAACTGCAAAAGTTCTGAATAATATAAATACTTGAATAAAGTAAGACACATCACTGTATATGCATGGTAAGTTTAAATATTGTAAAGATTTAATATTTTTCTCCATATAATTTATAGATTTAAAGCAAATTTAATAAAAATATCAGTATTATTTTTGTTATGTTTATCTTACAAAATGATAGTAAAATTTATTAATGGCTATTTTGATAAAAATCAAATAAATTAAATTAAGGATTTTTCTATAAGGATGTTCAATGCAGCATTGTTTAAAATAGCAAAAAATGCAATTATTTAAATATCTGAATTAATTGCACTGCAACTGATGACTATAATTTTTTAGGCATTGAACGTTTTTTTACAATAAATACATTGTTAGGTAAGTTACAAAATGGTATGTATGTTACAATGATGATTTTTACCTTGAAAATATACTGGATATATAAAAGAGTTATGTATATTTGTAGTTAGAGAAACATTGGTCCAAACACTCACTGCTGC
Organism: Mesoplodon mirus; assembly: GCF_964341445.2. Classification (NCBI taxonomy): domain Eukaryota; kingdom Metazoa; phylum Chordata; class Mammalia; order Artiodactyla; family Ziphiidae; genus Mesoplodon; species Mesoplodon mirus. The sequence continues at coordinate 117,434,212 of NC_138979.1, read as the reverse complement.
CCCCTGGGGACAGATAAATCTCCCAGGATGGGAGTGAAGAGGGCTCTTCACTATCTTGTTTGAAGAATAGTCTTTGAGCAATCTCCAACTGTCATAACTGGTCCCTCTCATACATTTCTTTGTTATGTTTCCTTCTTCAATATGATGCCATTAAATTTCTTCAAGGGAATAATTATAGTTTTTGTCCACTGTTCACCAATGTGAGTGTGTGTGTGTTTTTTGTTTTTTTGCATCAATCAACCTTTAATGTCCAAAAGAAGCATGGATGCAGAGCACAAGTGATGTGTGGCTGGGTCTCAGCCTCTGCTCCAGAAATGATGGAGAGATATACATACACATGTACACACACACATTTATTTATTTTTATATCTGTCATTGCTAAGGTTTTGAGATAGGAAAGGAGGTTGCAGCATGGGTTTATTCTGTAATCTCAAAACAAAATTGGAGAAAATATTGGAAATATATTTTGTCAACAGCAGTCAGGGCTTACTCCTATGTTGCAGTTGCAGTTCTCATTACTGGGGGGCAGAATCATGAATGACTTTTATTTTCTTTTTTGAGCTAATCCATGCTATCAGAATTTTCCACTCTTGGCACATATTGCTTTTGTAATTATAAAATCCACAATATATGTCATTGTTTTTATTATCCATAATAATATCTTCTAAAATAAAGAAAAACTAAATACATTTAAAAAATACTTTTACTTTTATTGTAAAATAAAATTATATAGATTAGTTACAGAAGGCAAATGGACATTTTTCTAGTAAGAAATACACTCAAATCTATGCCACTATTGGTTTATAATGCTATTTTATACTAATTGAACATAGTATTAGAGCATGCTCTCTTTGAGAGTAAAAACTGTGTCAAATGCATTTTGATACTCTACTGTAGCTAGCACAAGGCATTGTACACAGTACTTAATGAAACTTAAATTGACTTTAACTTAAGTGTTTTAAGACTGACTCACTATATACCTCAGTCCCATTTTATCAACTACCTAATATACCCTAGTTTGATATATCTGGGGGATATGTTTTAACTCTAAAAATATTTTTTAAAGATTTCTGAAAAAAAAGTGTATATTATCATGTTGAAGATAAGAAATGTGGGGCGTTTTGTGCACTTGTTAATTATAAACTCTCTGGTTTATTATCTTAAACAACAAACAATTAGCATCTAGCTCCACAATGCTCTGTGAGCAGATACATATGCTCAAAAGAATCATTACATGCTTGAGATCTGACTAATCACATTATTTGAATTTTTATTTTAAAAAATATTATCCTATCATTATTTCAGGAAAAAAAATGCACCCGAGATCTTACAGCATACAGCCCCATGTAGAACTTACTAGAATGTAGTGCTATTATCTTTTTATGTATTGCAAAGACACTGTGTTTTTCTCATTCACCAAAACACTAAAATAAATGTGGCAAGCTGGTTATTGGTTTCAGATTAGAGAGTCACACCTTCCCAAAGGGGACCCAAACTAGACTGCTGAGAAAAGTGGGTCACTGGGACAGAACTAAGCAGAGAAGGATATACATTTATGTAGGATTTTAGGAGACTTCTGGCTTTGTTGTTTTTTGTTTGTTTTGGGTTTTGTTTTTTTAGGATTCTGAAAATATGTAATATGAATGAGTTAGAACTTGTAACCTATCTCTCTATTCATTTTATTGATGTGGATCTGCTATAAAAGCAAAAAGTTTATATCTGCTGAAAATATGTACATTATACATAGGGTTCCAGCAACTAAGTATGAGAAAAAAATCTAATTTGACTGGATTGCTGATTGATTTCCTAAAATCACATTGCTTTCGATTTCTCAGTGATGACATACTTCCCTGCAGTCAATATGCATCTCTTAATTTGTTTGCAGGAAAATTGGCCTCTTTTGCCTTCTCAAATCACATTTTTAATCAATGGCTATGTTCTAAATGCAACTCAGAAATGTCTTTAGAAATCGAGAGCAGTTACAATAAATTATTTTTAGCCTGATGTCCCTTCTAGGAACTTATTATTACCATAGCATAGCAGGAAGTTATTTTTTTCTTCTTCCTTGCATCTGAAAACCAACACAAATTCTACTACTATAGGCCAAAATTTACACAGCTGTCACATGCTATGAATATATTTTGTTTAGTAAAATCTATTCCAAAATCACTTCTTGGAAACATACTGTAGTTACATTATCCTTGTGGTAGTTTCTATCTTTTAAAACACAGAAATTGATTCTTCAGTCATTTGGCCTACCTGATTAGTAAAGTAAATCTTCAATATCTGTACATGAAGTCTTAATTTTTAGGAAAACCAAGGGCCAAATGATACTATAAAAAGATCAAGGGTGAGTGACATACTTAGGCTTGGGATTTAAAGTCAAAATTAGATTACACTATTAAGTAGCAATTACAGCTTAGAGTAAGCTATTTCATTTATATTAAGTGCTTCTGTTCCACAAAATAGCAGATCTTTCCCAGAGATCATTTAGTAAATTATATTATTATTTTATTTGAAGCATGGTATATCTCTATCATTTCAGTCATCCACTGCTGAGGTAAACCTCACCAATAGATGGCCTAAACAAGCAAGCTCACTTGAGTATAGATTTCTGAATTTGAGCACAGTACCTTAGCAAGTCACCATTTTCAATTGGTCTATCCTACAAAAAACATCCCTTAAAAGCAACAACAAATGTCACAACCTCAAAATCCTATGACAGTGGAAGATCTTAGTTTAATGTCTACTTACAATATATTCCCACAGTTAATTCATTTGGATAAAAGACACAAATGAAGAAACAAGCAAAGCGAAAACCAGAATGAAGATACTGCCAGAATAATTACCATAAAGTATGGTTCAGGGCTCACTGTAGGGTCACTTAAGGTTGGTCACAGAGTTCACCAAGACTAAGGCTCAGCTAAGGAGCCACTGCTAATCACACACAGGTATGGTTAATTCACTCACTGACATATCCAATGCTAACTGGGCACCAGTGTTGCTCCAAGCACTGTTCTAAGATGGGAGGTCAGTAGTGAACCACCTGAAGTCCCTCTTCCCATGAAGCTTTCACTTTGGATGGAACACAAAAGACAAAAAAGGAAAGAAAAAAAAAAATATATATATATATATGTTTGCACTACATCTCTTGGAAATATACTTTAACACAACTTCAGTATAATGTTATTAGAGTTATGAAGAAAAGAATTTTGCAGAGAAAATTTATATTCATAATCAAGTAACTTTTTTGAACTTATTAATAGCAGGATTAGTGCAAGAGCCAACATTTTTGAATTCTAGGCTTGTGCTTAGATGCATGTCTTAGCTTTCAGGTTTCATTAGTCACAGGCAACATTTAAGTTAAAGGATTATATTATTACCTTAAGAAGAGTATTAGAATAAAACTCAGTGAATAAGGATTCCAGACATTCAAGAGATCATGAGATCATGAACAAATCTTAATCTCTTTGTGTTGGTTTCTTTCAACTAGCAAATTCAAACAAGCTCTTTCAAACAAATATAAAGGACTATGTGAGAATTTACATTCAATTTAATTCAATATATCATGTACAGGTACTGTGAAATGCACAGAGGTACACTGAGGAAAAAAATGAACACTAAATAATTCAATAAAGGTGTTAGAAAAGTGGAGACCTACCCCATTCTAGAAGAAATATAAGCTGCTCTAAAATTTAAGCATAGACTTGAAGGGTGAGTATAAATCAGTGCATTTACTAAGTGGTGTATTTGAACTCTTTGAGGTACTCTGTAAAAAGGCCAATGAGGATTAATTTGTATGATAACAGTAGCAGAAGTCTTATTATTATAACTTTATATCAGAAAATTTACAATTAAGCCCACAACCCAGTATAAATGATATATATGAAAATAAGTGAAGTCATGGATGTAAATATCTTGCCCACTAAGTTCTTGAGTAAAATATGAACCAACCAATTAAAATTTAAAACATGTCTAAATCTTACAGGTGTTTTCACAGGATGTTTTGTTAGCATTCTCCCTATCTCCTCCTTTGTCTCTTATTTCTTTAAGTTAATATTAGTTATTTGTTTATTAACCATTTATTCAAATAAACATTTACTAAATGTCTTCTATGTGTCAGAACTCTGATACAGCCCATGATAGCCAGCCATGGGAAAAAAATGCCTGCTTTGCCTTTGGCCCAGCAAAATAATTACTTCACTTCCTGATTAAATAATACTATCCTTTCTAGCAAACAGTTTGTGATCCAGCTTGTATATTCTCAGATCACACATACATTTGCATAAATGATGAAACAGTAAAAAATCACCAAATCTCAGGGTTTCCTCATTGAGGAGTTAGGTCCAAGTGTTTCCTCCAAGTTTTATCCAGCTCTTTTGGTTTGTCAGTAAACAAGGAGTTGTAGCATGTATGTAGCAGAGACTTTGAGTGAACAGCATGAGATGTAAATACACAGTGAATGGAAGTGACATTTATTTTTCTCTCTCAATGATGGTTTTTATTTTTTTTATTTTTAAATTTTTATTGGAGTATAGTTGAGTTACAATGTTGTATTAGTTTCAGGTGTACAGCAAAGTGAATCTGTTATACATTTACATATATCCACTCTTTTTTACATTCTTTTCCCATAGGTCATTACAGAGTATTAAGTAGAGTTTCCTGTGCTACAAAGCAGGTCCTTATTAGTTATCTATTTTATATATAGTAGTATGTATATGTCAATCCCAATCTTCCAATTTATCCCTCCCCCCAATAGCCTCTCTCAACAACCACACTAGTTACTAAGACAGCATGGTCAAAATAAAGTGGCACCTGAAATTGTTCGTTTTTGTACTGAAGCCATTGAAAAGAAAATAAATAGCTATAAGTGGTTTTCTCTTTATAAAGCCTTCTTGCTGTGAGAGAAAAGAAGAAACAATTTCTCTATGAACTTTGTTCTAAAATTTGTTTTCATATACTTTATAAGGCTGATCATTCCACCAAAAATACCCTTTCATTTGATTTAAATATCAAGTTTTGATGATGAATCCATATATATTACTGTGACAGAACAAAGAAATAAGATTTCTAGGGCTCACAAAAGCTACATCAATTTTCCATTAAAAGCTTCAGAATTTAGCTGATCTCATTTAGTAATAATCTAATTAATGAAAGTAAGGAAATAATGACACTCAATAGTCTATTATTTATTTTATATAAATTATATAGTGAAATTCATTTACAGCCATAAGATTACAGTTTATAAATGACTCTGATAATGTGTTAACACACTGAGAAACCCAATTTAACCTGTAAGTACATATTTCTTCACTGAAATTATACAAAATCCATTCACCCAAGTGTTTAATCCACATCCACTTCCTACCAGTAGGAAAAATGAGGGTAGAGGGGAAGAAGGAAGATGAGATGGGGAGAGAAGAGAGGAAGGAAAGAAAGAATTCCTGATATTATATTCCTGCACCAAACTTTAGGCTTTTCAAATAACTAACACAAAGTGGGAACCATTTAGTATGTTGTCATACTAAACATAACCAATAATGCTGTTGTTCTCAGTTTCAGTTAAATGCTAAGAAATATGATTCCTGCTTTTACCTTCTGATTTTCAACTAAGAGCTCCGAAGAGCCATTTCAAAATTATTGTTCTATTAAAAGCCTGGCTCAGTTCCTCTTATCTGCCTTATTTGCATTTATTTTGGGGATAAGAATTTCATGATACAAAATTTTCAATGTGCCCTGATAGTCTTTTGAATTCTCCTCAATAATAACTCACCTTATCTCCAAAAAAATGTAAAAGTCCCGGTCATGATCCCAAATGCCACAATTATCTTATTTCCTCCAAACCTTTTTTTTTTTTTTTTTTCAGTTAGGTCACACAGCCACTGTTCCAACTCCTACTTCCTTAAAGCTTTTACTTTCTATAGGAATAGAAAGCAGAAGAAAAGGAATAATATTGTATAAACATTGTAAAATCCTAAGTAGAAGACAGGTGTTACTATGTTTTGTGCTTTTTTGCTTTATTTGACATTTAACAAACCCAGAAAAATAGAAGATTTCTCCACCAGGAGAACATACTACACAAGTAGCTACAGTGAACTTTTCCCTCATGATCCTTAAAAGGAGAACAATTGCCAAGTGTTTGCATATAAGCCAAAGAAGCCTATCTCAACATTCAAACTGTTCGAAAGATCTATCTTTTTAATATCCATATAAAGTTTGCATTCTACTCCTTTAAATCTAGTTGCTTTCATTTATTAAAAAATCCCAAACCTTCTAATAATATTGACACTCCCAGGTGTCATAACTCTTGTGTTTAGAAGAATTTAGAGAATCCCTGGCACAATGCCAAATGATCCCAGAAGGCTTTATAGTTGAGTCTGAGATACATAAAGATGATATTTTGGATAAGGCATATTAATTTACAGAAAAGTTATTAAATGCATGGTATGATCAATTTTAAGAGGTCATATAGTCAAACCCCAGTTTCTGGTATAAAATTACATTTGGCATAGATATAGCAATCTACCCTTCTGTTTGAATATCTACAGAAGGGGAAATTACATATCCTGCTACATTAGTAAGTAGTCAAGAAATTATTCAAATCCAAAATGCCTTTCCCAGTTATAAGTCATCTGTTCCTATCTACCCTAAAATGCAATGAAGGACAGCTATTAACTACTACTACACCATCATTATCTCTTTAATGTTAGAACCTAAAGGAAGGTACTTTTTGCTAAGAAGCAGTTGATTTTTACTTTGAACTGTTCATGGCCTGTGAGATGATAATAGCAGTACACATAGCAATAGACTTGAAACAACATCCTCAATATCTCTGAAAGCTTAGGACAAACTAAGGCACTGTCCAGTCCAAGGTCATGCAGAATTTAAAAAAAAGAAAGAAAGAAAAGAGTCAATAGAAAACCAAACCAGGACTTTCAGTCTCCTGTTCATACTGCTTGAATAGTCTCACTATCTTTAAAGTTCTTTTCCCGACTTAGGTAAGACAGAGCCCTATGGGATTCATTCCCCCTGGTGCAGGTTGCTTAGCTGAGCCATACATTTCTATTGGCCCTATTGATTAGGCATCTGTTTCCTCTGTGAGGATGGTTTGCTCTTGTGGAACCGTGTTTAGCAGCTGTTACAGTTCAGATGAGTGTTGACAGGATGAAAATTAAATTAACACCCAATAACATTTTAACACCTGGTCCAACAACTGCAATATCATTGAATTCACCTTTTCAAAATTGCTTTGAGAGTTTATTCATCCTTACTTTGACTTTGACCTAAGGAGACACTCCTATCATTTTGCTACGAAAGACTCTCCCTTGACTGTTCTTTTGTAATTTCTGTGAACCTTCCCTCTGATTCCCATTCAATGACTGCATGGGCAGTCTCTGGAAAATACTCAGTAGAAATATTCCAATGGAAAATGTACCACTCTCTTGATTATAGTTGAAGAGTGAGCACAGACAGAAAATGCTAACTGAAGTATATTTTACTGTAACACAAGACAGACTGATCGGCAAATAACCATCTACTCAGGGACAATGAAGTTGGAAAGAATGCAGGATTCACACACTTATGACTTCTTGTCTTGACTGGCTTGTGAATAATGTCAAGGGGAGTATGTAGAGCATGGCCCTTATGCTGGTAGAATCTGGAGTCAGATGGCCTCATTTATTTATTTTTATTTTTGTTAACATCTTTATTGGAGGATAATTGCTTTACAATGGTGTGTTAGTTTCTGCTTTATAACAAAGTGAATCAGCTATACATATACATATATCCCCATATCTCCTCCCTCTTGCGTCTCCCTCCCTCCCACCCTCCATAGCCCACCCCTCTAGGTGGTCACAAAGCCCGGAGCTGATCTCCCTGTGCTATGTGGCTGCTTCCCACTAGCTATCTATTTTACGTTTGGTAGATGGCCTCATTTAAAAATTCAACTCTGCTACTCAAAAGCATGTGACATTGTTTAAGATACTTAAATCACTAAGCTTTAGTTTCCTCATAAAATCCAGTGAATAATAGTGCCTGCTTCACAGAGTTGTTTGACAATTATAAAATCCATGTAAAACACTTAAAGTGATAGTGTCCCACAGGCTGTGACACATACTAAGTCCTAAGTCTTAGGTACCATTATCATGTCACGGAGTACCTGAATTGAAAAGGAGCTTTGAGATCATTTAATCTTATCCTCTCATTTTACTGTTAAGTAAACGCAAGGAGGTTCAGTAACTTCTTCAAGGATATATATCCACATAATCAGTGCTAAGAAACAAATCCAGGTTTCCTCATCAGAACTCTCATTTTCTTTTCAGAAGACTGCCAACTCTTTAATAGTCTATTTATTTAGAAAAGACCCTGTGACTATTCCATATAACTCATTCACTTAAGCTCCTTCTATCTGTATTTCTCTTCCTCCTCTGGGAGAAAGAAATGTTATTTGTTATTTGCCAGGACTATTAAGATGCACAGATAATAAAGCTATCATGCTATATAATTTGATGTTTAGAATTCCTATCAGATGCTAGATGTTCTTCCAGAGGTAAATACAATACAGTGTCTAACCTACTAAAAGGCAAGGAAAAATATTAGCACACAACAGATATCGAGTCCAGTAAACAATTATTAGAAAATGATAATCCATTTAGTGGATTTTCCAAGATCTTCACTCCTTTTCTTGTTTCTGTTGCTTTCAATTTTATTGCTAATTATATGTGCAGGGAAGAGAAGCTAGCAGAAGGGAGAACTGCATCTTTTAATTTGGTTAGTGTTAGCATTTGTTAACAAATATTGTCAATTGTTTTGTATTTCTAGAGACTGATATTATAGACTTTAATGAGACTTTTGGATTAACTATAAATAGTATTTATTCATTCACTTTCCCCACTTGACTTTTCCCCCACCAGTACAGACTCAAGAGTTTTGTTCTTGTTGTTTTACGATAGAGTCTTCTCTCCTAGTTTGTTTTTGTTTTGTTTAATTTGTTTTGCTCTCTATCAAGAATATATGGGAGTCATAATATGAACACAATTTGCAAGATACAATTGGAGGTGATAATACTTTAACACAATTATATTTTTAAAAATATTTTATCTTAATTCTTTTAAATAAAATATCCCAATCTGGGGTTTGGAATTAACAGATACACACTACTATATGTAAAATAGATAAATAATAAGGATCTATTGCCTAGCACAGGGAATTATATTCAATATCTTGTAATAAGCTGTAATAGAAATATATATATATTATTATTAACTGGATTGTATATATATGTACATATATATGTATATGTATTAACTGAATCACTTTGCCATACACCTGAAACTAACACAACATTGTAAATCAATTATACTTCAATAAAAAATCCCAGGGACATCCCTGGCGGTCTAGTGGAAAAGACTCCCCACTTCCGTTTCAGGGGGCACAGGTTGGATCCCTGGTTGGGAACAAAGATCCTGCATGCCATGTGGTGTGGCCAAAAAGAAAAAAAAATCCCAATCCTATATTGTTAAATTTGCATAATTCAATATAAGCATTAATTTTTTCCAGAAAATGTTTTTGTAAAAGAAGATATAATTTCATGGAGAAAAAAAGAATGACAGAGAAGAGGGGTATATGAGGATCAACTATTCTAATCTGCTAGCATGAAAAAAGCAGTCTTCCAGAAGTGAAAATCAAATGGTGGGAAGTACTGAATGTTTTTAAAATGTTATATAATTGCTTAATTGCCTCATTCTCCTAAATGGTTCCCTCTGTCCCCTTAGGCTTTGTTACCCTAACTCTAGAAATGATCCCATAATCCTGGGGAGAATGTATATATAATTTGAAATATATAAGCATTAAAGATATATGATATGTTCAGCAACACATGCATCATTGATTTCTTTTATAGTTCCCAGATAAAGGTATAAATATCCTGAGACAGGTATGTTTTTCACTTTAGAAAGCCTAATAATAGTAAAAAAAAAGATTCTTTCTAGCCACCTGAGTATACACTTACAACAGGAAGACAGATTACAAGATTCTCAAATTCTCATAGATAGAACAGCATTTTTTATCAATCATTTGCAAGATTACTTAGCATCTGAAAGTACTCCTACTAAAATTAATACATTCACAGACTGCTCAGCATTAATATTTTAGTGTTACATGAGAAGTGAGAAAATTTTTATAAACCTTCAAGTTCAACTAAAGTATGGCTGAACATTCTTAAGACACCTTGACAGCAAGTGACACTTTGCTTTTGAATATTTTAATTATTCTATACTACAAAAGGTTGTGGTCATCTAGGAAAGAAATATTATTTTCCTAGGAGAAAGAGAGATGCAAGAGAAAAGAGGAGCAGAAATCAGGAAAAGTTCCCATCTATTTCAATGCCAATTTCAATATTATTATTATCAAATAATATTTCATAAAATCATAAAACAGGAAGGGTTCTTTCATTCAATCCACACCCATGCCTCCTGGAAGGAGACAGAAAATCAGAAAAAGAGGAAAAACAACTTTTGATCTTGAATCAAGAAAAGCAGTTCATCAGCCTCTGGTTTATTTATAAATATTCCAGACACAGGAAAAAGTCATATTACTTTTAAATGGTTATCAGGTTCATAATCAATTTGCTCAATTGTGTACAGTAGATTATTTTGGCAGCCAAAGGAGGCAGAACTCCTCTCTGCCATTCATCAGACACTTAAAAAATGAGTTAATTTATTAAAAATCTATAGAATCACAAACCTAGAATTAAGGCTGAGGGTCACCTGATAGGAGCACTTCATTTTACAGATAAAGAGACTATGACTATAAAAAGTGACAGGTTTTGCCCATGGTCACAAATATAGTCAGAAAAAGACCAAGATTCAAATGGAGGGACATTACCTGCCAGGTGAACATTCATTTTACTACACCAGGCTAATTGTACAGCTTCCTTTATTATTTGTTATTTTGCAGCAGTCTAAATGGCAGCAGAAACTAACATGGGTATGAAAACTCAAAGACCTTTTCCTCTACTTGCTAAGGGGAATCAAGATCTTACCCTCTGAGTTATGTGTCAGACATGGTTCAGAAGAAGTCATTCGTTCAGATGTTTGCCAGCTTGCCCTTGCAGTGCCCTCACCTGCTACAGCAGAAGATTGCTAATAACTATATGGAAGTCAAGAAAATTTTAGAGGTGCGTGTTCAAATTTATGATTTTGGTGCTAATATATATTAGCAGTAAAACTGTATGTACAGATCGGAGAAGAAAATTAATCAATATATTACTTCTGCATATGTAAATAACGTACTCACAGTTTCAACATAAGACATGTCTACTGTTGGAGCTCTCTAAATCTCTACTGTGGGTATTCTATAAGAAGGATGAGACTCATAACCTCTGTTTTGATACTGCTTTGCCCTCACCTCAATAGACTTTTTAGATATTTCCTTGATTTCACTTTTAATATAAATCCCATTAAGAAAAATAACAAACCAACATACAAGATTTCCATGGTACCTGGAATTCAATTTTGTCTAACAAAAATCACCAAGAAAGCAAAAAAGGACCCATATTAATCAGCATTTAGGCTAGGAATACCAAAAATAGAATGTCTTGACCTGGGAACTCTGTGGCATGAATGTTCTTTAAAGCAGTCTTGACAGATTCACCTAATCAAGATGTCATGTTGTTGTGGCACATCATACCGACATTCATGTGAAACACAACCGGTGGAAAGAAAAAGTAGAGAAAGACACACTCACTCACTCACTCTTAGGCTGATGTTTTATTTATTACATAACAACCAAATGTTAAGTAAACAGGGAAGCAGATTTTCTCTTATTTAAAACCATGAAAGGAAAAGTCCTTTATCTGGAAATTATGATTAAACATTTTATTATCAAACTGGGAATAAAAAGTGTAGTCATATTTGCTTCCAGAAAAGAATCAAGATTAATACATTTATACAAATATAGCCTTCCTAAGAAAACAGATATTGAAGCTGAGGCTCCTAGAAGTTCATAAAACTCAGACTGAAGGGAACTGCATTTAGAATCTTATACATCCAGGATGAGCATCAAAATGAACTAAGAAATTAGCAAATATATATATATATATATATAATGTATCTCTGAAATTATATTAAATATAATTTAAAAACCCAAAATACACATTGTCATCTAAGAGAAAATTTTACCAATTAAAATGTTTAATTATTGTGGTGAGTTCACAAAAAATACAAAATTATTTAAAATACTTCCCATCTAAGCTACTGATATTTTTATGGAAAGAATGAGTTGCCAAATATTTGAAAAATAATCACATATCCTGAACAAGCTCACAAACTGTAATATTATTACAGAAAGATAATAGTTGAATGCGAAATATGTGAATAGTTGATTTTTTCTTTGTTCCTGTTGCATTTTATTGGCATTGCTTTCATCTCTTTACAGAAGAATTCAGAATGTAGACCCTAGACCCTAGAATGTAGACCTTTGGAAAAAGGGGAAATGCTCTGTGAAGCAAGCTACAATGCAGGGGCAGATCCTAGGGAGGGGACAAAAGTGCCAGGGTTCCATACCAAAGAAACAGGTTAATTAATGATGGGCAATACTGGAGGGTCAGTGGAGAAAAGGAGAAAAAGGTTTGCTAACCTAAGAATACCACAACCTTGAAACGACTGCCCTCTAGAGCAAAGATAACTTTTTCTTATTCACAGGAGTATCAACAGTAAACTCAGGTAGCCTCTATATTGCAATCAACTTCCATTCCATATTTGAAAGCCAAAATGCATTTACTTACAAACACACATAATAAATGATGATTAGGAACCCTGTGTGTATTTAACCCATAATGCATCTAACCTGTTGAAAACTAGCATTAGGGATGGAGAATTAGATTCAGTGGTTCAACAGCACAATTTCATGGCTGCAACAAAAAGGGTGCCATTACTCAGGGAGAATGTTCACAGATATAGTCATTACACACACACACACACACACACACACACACAGACATATATAGACTCTCTTCTTAAAATTCTCTAAAAACTGTATTTCTAACTTAACTTCCAATATTATTCCATCTCAGGATCTACGTGAATTCACAGTTAAAAATGACTCTTGGAGTACCTTTACTTGTTTAGATTTAATTAATTTCTCCTACTCCTTTTCTCAGTGGAGATGGAAATCCCATATTCACCACCTTCAAAACAATTTCTAATTGTAATCTTTAAAGTCATTGTATTTGTTCAGGTCATCTGAGAAGCACGCACCGAGATGAGATCAGTCTTTCAGGAGACTTGTTGAAGAAAAACCGCCAAAGAATAAAAGGGAAGAAGCAGGAGTAGACAGAAAAAGCCTTCAGACTGCAATCCAGTCTGAAAGGAGAGAGGCAAGAAGGAGGTTTGGGGAGGTAGAGTCTCAGCCTGCAATACAGCTCTAAGAAAATCTCAGCCATAAAGATAAGGAGTTCCCAAGCCAGATGTGCCCAATAGAGGAGTCCAATATCCCATCAGAATGGGCCAACACTGACATCCTTGCCATACGCAATCACTGGCTGAGAATATCCTAGAGAAGTATGACTTTATTCTAGAAATGGTGGTGGAGCCAGAGATGTGGCAGTTGGAAGTGTCTTTAACTATGCTTCCCACAGCAGGAGTTCTGAGGTGTCTTTCCATGACTGCAATAGTAGTTTTTGAACTCTTCTTGCATTTTAAAAGAAGATCTGAATTGTGTCCTAGAATGTGAAGATGCTTGGTAAATGCCCCCAAATATGCAAGACTATGTATATCAATTTACCCTGCTAACTAAAGACAGGGATTCTATCAGTATCACAGTGACAGGGGAATTAAATTGACAGGGGAATTAAATTGTTAGTTATTGTTATAGCTAACAAAGCACTGTACCTGGATAAATATATATCTTAATTCACATGGTAAATTTAACAAAAACCTGAGGATCCGACTTCCACATTCAGAAGTATGTATTCTTATTTTTCACTTGATTGATGAAACATATCTTTGAATAAGTTTTTCACTTTTTCAGTAAGGGAAACATTCTCCTTCAGAATATGTATATCCAAGAATTCCTTTCTACTATTTTTGTAAAATCATACCAACTAGACTGAAAGGAGAGAAAGGAATTGTAGCTTACTTGATGAAAATGTGTCATAAGGTGGGGCCCATGTGTCTATCCTCACATAATTCTTTTTTTTTCTGATTTTTAAATTGTTTAATGATTGAAAATCTTGTCCCCAAAACAATATCATTAACTCCTCAAGGGAAGAAAACATGTATGTCTTCAACTCTTTATTTTTAATTTCTTTTATTGAGTATAGTTGACTTACAATGTTGTGTTAGTTTCTGGTGCACACCAAAGTGATTCAGTTATATATATATATATATATATATATATATATATATATATATACATATACATATATATATATATGTATTTTTTCATATTCTTTTCCATTATGGTTTATTACAGGACACTGAATATAGTTCCCTGTGCTATACAGTAGGACCTTGTGGTTTATCCATTCTACAATAATAGTTTGCCTCTGCTAATCCCAAACTCCCACTCCATCCCTCCCCCCTCCCCCCTCACAACCATTAAGTCTGTTCTCTATGTCTGTCTCCCCACATCATTCTTAAAAGACCAAGGTAGAACTATGGCATGTAAGGACATGGGGTTTGAAGGTGAGAAGTTCCAAGGCCACTAAAGAACAACTGGAGAAATGAACTTAACTACATAGAAACTGTGGTGGTTACTTGAATTTGTTTTCCCATACTTCATTTTACTCTCCTCTTGGAGAGATTTAGAAGGCTAAAAAATCATATAACTTAGAGGTCTCTGGAAATTGGTTTCTAGAAGTGAATTAGTTACATTCACATTGTATTTGCGAGGTAGTAGTGGCTAGCAAGCAAGCACTGACAAGAGTGTTTCTGCCTCAGGCTGAATGCTCTGCTCCCTCATCATTAGTCCTCTGGGTATAAGGTGGCAATGGTAGTAGGTGTGGCAATAGCAGGGTTTTTGCTCTGTCTTTATCACAGCTATGGTGTTGTGATTGTGTAACAAGAAGTCCAATGACAACCTCCTTACAATGCCTCTGTCAATACCTAATTTCCTCATGTAAACACCTAATTCCTGTAAACATCAAATTTCTTGTAGTAAGTCTCTTTCTTTCTGTTTGGTTTCATTTTCTTGAATGAAAACCTTAACGGATACAATGGTTATAACAGAGAACTACATGTCTAATAGGGAGGTAAACTGACTGAAACCATAAGGTGGAGGACTTATGACCATACGTGCATCGAGATGGAAAGTTACTATGGAAGAGCCATGATTTTGCTAAGGATCTGCCAAAGAAAGAGAACTTAGGTAGTAAATCCTGTGGAAGAAGATTCTTGGTAGGTAATACTGTAATGTTTAAAAACTCACTGGCAGATTCTGATATAGATCGGGAGAGGAAAGATTGCAAGGACCAGTTCCTAGCACTTAATGTTAATACCTCCTTGTGTTAAAGAGCACTTCAAAGTTTACAAAGTGGAACCATCTGAGCATTTTTCAGCTAGTGTTCTAGACAAATTGAGCTAAACACAAATATTATCTGTTTTGTACATAAGGAAACTGGGTCTCAAAGAGATTTTCATAACTGGCAACTAGTAGAATCTGAATAAAACTCTGTTTTTTGGTTTTCAGTATATTTTTATCCAGTACAGCACAGCCTCTCCACATAATAATCTCTCTCATACAACAGTAAAGTGGTTTTTTTTGTTTTTTTTTTTTGTTTTTTTGCGGTACGCGGGCCTCTCACTGTTGTGGCCTCTCCCGTTGCGGAGCACAAGCTCCGGACACGCAGGCTCAGCGGCCACGGCTCACGGGCCTAGCCGCTCCGCAGCATGTGGGATCTTCCCGGACCGGGGCACGAACCCGTGTCCCCTGCATCGGCAGGTGGACTCTCAACCACTGCACCACCAGGGAAGCCCAACAGTAAAGTTTTTTTCAATATAATTTGAACTCTTAGATGAAATACTTAGGTATTGTACAGAAATTAGAAAAAAAATCTGTAAATACGTTTATATTCTATACTCAAATAAATAATAAAAGAAAACACTTATCACTGACCTCTTAGCAGAACAACTAAAACTTGCAACAGCAGACCTAACAGCAACCTCATTTTCCATGTCTAATAGCACCCTGGAAGTGCATATATGCTTTAATTTTTCTCTTCTAAAGACACTATACTTCTTACTCTCTTGCGGTATTATCAATACCCATTTATTCCTACTCTTGGTGATCACACTTCTCTATTTCACATCCATTTAATAGAGATTCAGAGTTACTGAAAATTTATAACACTGTGTATCATTTAATGTTCATGCAGAATTTAAAGCACCAGACGGTAACATGCACAAAACAAAAGTAATGTGTTTTATGAGATATACTAGCACAAACGGGGTATACTTCAAGGTGAGCAACAGAATAGAAGCAAAACAAACAGAGCTGTGCAATCCATCTTATGGTAGGCTATCTAGCATGGTCAATCCTGCCTAAATGCTTTTGATTCTACCATTTGAAGTGTCCTGCAATTCACATTTATTCAATCCAAAAATTATTGCAATTTAATAAAATGTAACTAGAATTAAATCCATATATCATACTTATATCAAAGGAAATTTGCTGTGGGGAGGATTACTACATTTTGTATTTAGCATCACAAACACTAACATCATTAAACGGTTTTGCTACCATATAATGAGCATCAAATATGTGCCAGGAACTATGCTAGGTGCTTTACATAAATCATCACATTTATGCTTCAGAGTAACCTTATACAATGTTAAAATTTACATTTGTAAATAGAGTAACCTCTCAGCAAGTTTAAGAAATCTTCTTAAGAGCACATGATTAATAAGTGATAGCACAAAATTTGAAATTGAATAACTCTGTGCATGTATGACTAAGCCAAACAAGCTCTCTAGGCTCACACTGGAATAAACTGTTATACATTACATTAAACTAGGTCACCTGGTTCATTTTTAATCTAAAGCTCTCAGCAAATACTTTCTGAACTTCTCTTATGTTCAAGCTACCTAGAACAGCTGTGCTTTGAAAGGGTGAAATTAGTGAATTAAACACAAATCCTGCTATAAAGATGATGAAATTGGCAGGCAGGTAAGACCCATACTAACAATGATACAATGAGGAAAGTGATGTGAGCCCAAGAAACAGACAAATATAATCCTTTAGAAGTCAACAGAAGAAATTACTATACTTTGCTGAATCAGGAATGACTATGTGGAAGTGATGGCATATGAACCAGGCCTAGAGAGAGAGATAAAATTTAAAGTCAGATAATAATAAGTGTTGGTGAGGATGTGGAGAAATTGGAAGGCTTCTACATTGCTCAGACATGTAAAATGGTTCAGCTGCCTTGGAAAACAGTCAGTAGTTCCTCAATGGATTAAACATACAGTTACCATATGACCCAGAAATTCTACCTCTAGGTATATACCCATGAGAAATAAAAACATATGTCCATATAAAAACTTGTACAGAAGTGTTTATAGCAGCATCATTCATAATAGAAAAAAGATAGAAATGACCCAAATGTCCACCAGCAAACAAAGGGATAAACAAAATGTGATATATCCATACAATGAAATATTTTTCTACTGTAAAAAGGAATGGAGTACTGATACATGCCAACAACAGAGATGAATCTTGAAAACATTATGCTTATGTGAAAGACACCAGTCCAAAAGTCACACATATTATGATTCCATTCATTGGAAGGTCCATAATGGAGAAATCTATAGTGATAGCAGTTGCTTAGAGCTCGGAAGGGATAAGGAGATAAGGGTATTATAGGTAAAGGGCATAGGTTTTCTTCTTGAGGTGATGGAATAGAGGAAAAATTTTTCCAGACACAAGAAACAGCATAAGCCCACAAAAAAGATTTAGCAATTTTGTTTTTACTTTCCCTTTTGCTGCTACTTTTTGTATGATGTTGTTTTAACATAGTGTTCATATAAAAAAATTTTACCATCCACAAACTGACATTTTTTCTTACTTGTACTATTAAGGCATAACCAAACTTAAAATGAACATAAAATCCTCCCTTAGACTTTTCCTTCCATGGCTAAATTACAGTTATTCTCTTACTGTTTGTTTTTTTATTTTGATTTATAATTGTGTGTCCTAGTACATTAGTTTTCTATTGCTATGTAACAAATTACCACACATTTAGAAGCTGAAAATAGCATCTATGTGTTATCTCACAGTTCTGTAGATCAGAAGTCTAGGCAGACATGTTAGGGTTATCTGCCTCAGTATTTTACAAGGCCAAAATCAAGCTATCAGCCAGGCTGGGTTTTTATCTGGAGGCTCTAGGGAAGAATCCACTTCTAAGCTGATCCAGGTCATTTGGCAGAATTCAGTTCCTTGATGTTGTAGAACTGAAGTTCCCATTTCCTTGCTGGCTGTTGGTGGGGAGATACTCTCAGCAACTAGAAGCTACATTTTAGTCTTTGCACATGGTCCCCTCCATTTTCAAAGCTGGTAATATAACAGCATATCACATCCTTATTATACTCTGAATATCTCTGACTTTCCTTCTGCCACCATCAGGAGAAAACTCTGCTGCTACAGGGCTCATATGATTAGGCTAAGCCCATCCCTATAATCTCCCTTTTGGTTAACTCAAAGTCAATTGATTAGGAAAAATCCCCTTTTCAATGTATGGTAATATAATCAGGGTGTGCTGTCTCATCACATTCAAATTCCCAGGAATGAGGGCAGGAAATCTTGGTGTTCCATTTTCGATTTCAGTCTACTACATCTGGTTTAAATGGAAAACATTTTATGAATAAGCAAACTTTGGAAATACTAAGAAATAATAAATATGTTTCTTTTCTCTGTACAATATCTCCACAGGCTTTACCAGTTTATGTACATCATGATTTTTTAAGAAGGTAATACTTTGTGCTGGTATTTTTCAAATTGTGTACCATGGTTCATTATATCACTTTAGTTCATCATGACCAGCATTGGTCATAGGAAAATGAAACTGAATAGAAAATATTAAAATCAATCACAAGAGGTTATTTTTGTGAATGATTTCTTATTCATCATACATACTGTGTGACACATGTTGTATTGGCTTCTTCTGTACAGCAGAGTGATTCAGTTATTTATATATATGTGTGTGTGTGTGTGCATATATATATACATTTTCATATTCATTATAGGTTATTACAGGATATTGAATATAGTTCTCTGTGCTGTACAATAGGGCCTTGTTGTTTATCTATTTTATATATAGCAGTTTGTATCTGCTAATCTCGAGCTCCCAATTTATCCCTCCCACCTCGCCTTTCTCCTTTGGTAGCCATACATTTGTTTTCTACGTCTGTGAGTCTGTTTCTGTTTGTAAATAAGTTCATTTGTATCATATTTTAGATTCCACAAATAAATGATATCATATGATATTTGTTTTTCTGTCTGACTTATTTCACTTAGTATGATAATCTCTAGACCAATCCATGTTGCTGCAAATGGCATTATTTCATTCTTTTTTTATGGCTGAGTAGTTTTACATTGTATACATATATTACATCTTCTTTATGCATTCATCCATTAATGGACATTGAGGTTGCTTCCATGTCTTGGATATTATAAATAGTGCTGCTACGAACACTGAGGTGCATGTATCTTTTTGAATTAGAGTTTTTGTTTTTTCTGGATATATGCCCAGGAGTAGGACTGCTGGATCATATGGCAACTCTCTTTTTAGTTTTTTAAGGAATACCTATACTGTTTTCCATAGCAGCTGCACCAATTTACATTCCCACCAACATTGTAGGAGGGTTCCCTCTTCTTCACACCCTCTCCAGCATATATTATTTGTAGACTTTTTAATGATGGCCATTCTGATCGGTGTGAGGTGATACCTCTTTGAAGTTCTGGTTTGCATTTCTCTAATAATTAGTGATGTTGAGCATCTTTTCATATGCCTATTGGCCATCCGTATGTCTTCTTTGGATAAATGTATATTTAGGTCTTCTGCCCACTTTTTGATTGGGTTATTTGTTTTATTGTTATTGAGTTGTATGAGCTGTTTATATTTTGGAAATTAAGCCTTTGTCAGTCACACCGTCTGCAAATATTTTCTTCCATTCCACAGGTTGTCTTTTCATTTTGTTTCTGGTTTCCTTTGTTGTGCAAAAGCTTATAAGTTTGATTAGGTTCCATTTGTTTACTTTTACTTTTATTTCTGTTGCCTTTGGAGACTGACCTAAGTAAACATTGGTACAATTTATGTCAGAGAATGTTTTGCCTATGTTCTCCTGTAGGAGTTTTATGGTGTCCTGTTTTATATTTAAGTCTTTAAGCTATTTTGAGTTTAGTTCTGTGTATGGTGTGAGGGAGTGTTGATTTACATGAGGCTGTCCAGCTTTGCCACTACCACTTGCCAAAGAGACTGTCTTTTCCCCATCGCATATTCTTGGACTCTTTGTTGAGGACTGATTGACCATAGGTGTGTGGGTTTACTTTGGGGATCTCTATTCTGTTCCATTGATCCATATGTCTGTTTTTGTGCCAGTACCACACTGTTTTAATTACTGTAGCTTTGTCTGAATTCTGGGAGGGTTATGCCTCCAGCTTTGTTCTTTTTTCTCAGGATTTATTTGGCAATTCTGGGTCTTTTGTGGTTTCATATAAATTTTAGGATTATTTGTTCTAGTTCTGTGAAAAATGTCATGTGGAATTTGAGAGGGATCATATTAAATCTGTAGATTGCTTTTGGTAATATAGCCATTTTAACAATGTTAATTCTCCAAACATGATAGCATGAGATATCTTTCCATTTTTTTGAATCATTCTCAGTTTCCTTTATAAGTATTTATAGTTCTCAGCATAGAAGTCTTTCACCTCCTTGGCCAGGTTTATTCCTAAGTATTTTATGTTTTTCATGCAATTTTAAATAGTATTTTTTTTACTATTCCTTTCTGATATTTCAGTGTTAGTGTAAAGAAGTGCAACAGATTTCTGTGTGTTAATCTTGTATCCTGCTACCTTGCTCAATTCATTTATCAGTTCTAGTAGTTTTTGTGTGGAGACTTTAAGGTTTTCTATATATAGTGTCATGTCACCTGCATATAATGATAATTTTACCTCTTCCTTTCCAATTTGTATACCCTTAAATTTCTTTTGTCTGATTTCTGTGGCTAGAACTTCCAATACTATGTTGAATGAAGACATGAGAGTAGGTAGGAAATTCTCTTTTATAATTAGGTTATTTTTGCCAAACTATTTGTATATAATGGTTTATATACGTGAGTTCTCAAAATACATCCAGTGAATTCTTATGTCATTATTATTGAAAAATGTTTTGGAAGAATATAGACATTTAATGTGAATCCTTAAGAATAACCTTAGTTTTTATCCTAATAAAATAAGCAGGTAAATATTAAAGACTATATCAACTTAATTTTTTTAGTCCTCTTAAATCTATGGATATCCACTAGATTTATGAGAATTTGTGTTCATGAAAACATACCTCAAAAGCTGTGGTTTAAAATGATATTCTTATAGAAACCATGTTACTATAGAAAGTCATTTTCCTGACTAAAAACTTGATGTCTAACTTCTAGAAGAAATGCTCAGTTACACTATACATGATGAGTTGAAAATAATATCACCTATACTTTACATAGAAAACTTCTAAAGAACAAACACATCAGTTAAATAGGGTGGTGAATTGCTAGTCTTACACTTAATTAATGAATTAAATAATCAATGGCAGTGGGTATGCAGGTCAAAGACAGGAGGTGGGGACAGGAGAAAACAGCCAGAGTGAGTGTCAGTAGATAGAAAGTTTCTATAACAGAGTCAGGACCTGTCAAGGCTCCATGGCAGAAGCATGTGGTACTGATACAATTATTAAATCACTATTGGTCATACCTTTAATATTTAAAAAAAATTTGAACCTTATCTGAACCCATCATATTGTGGATGTGTATGCATTTTGTAAAAAGTACATGGCATTTTTGTCTGTCTGTATATATACATGTCCTTTATCTTCACCTAAATGCTTTATATTTTTTCCATTTCTATTTTTTAACTTGACACTATGTTTTTAAGATTCTTCCATGTTGCTCTAAGTAATTCAGTTCATTGCTTCTAGCATTGTTTAATATATTAAGGTATATACTTAATACATTTTACTCTTGCTTCCATGAGTATAATTGAATCTGGGAAATGAGATTTTCTTTATCTCAATGAATTCCTGGTCTGTTTTATAAATCTAAATAATCACTGAAGGTTATCTGAATCTGAGTTCTTTCCAGGAAATACTGAAATAATAGGGACCATTTATATGGATTTCTAAAATATTTTTGCAACAGTTGTTGTTACAGACTTGTTTTTATTAATATCTCAGAATAGTTAATATCTGAAAGAAAATTCCCTTCTCTATGCAGGCAGATCAATGATAGGTTACCCTATAGAAGTTGAGTTATCTATAGGTCCCAGCCTCTATTATTCTTTGATAATTCACTTCAATGCTACATCCTTGAGAATATGATTATATTCTCTCACATAACAGAAGAGTATAAGGATAATACCATCAAGACAGTTGCTTTGACTAGAGAAAGAACAAGCAAAATGCAAAGTTAGTAGAAGGAAAGAAAAACCAGAAAGATCAGAGCAGAAATAAATGAAATACAGATGAAGAAAACAATAGAAAAGATCAATGAAGCTAAAAGCTGGTTCTTTGAAAAGATAAACAAAATTAATAAACCTTTAGGCAGACTCATCAAGAAAAAGAGGGAGAGGGCTCAAATCAATAAAATTAGAAATGAAAAAGGAGAAATTACAATGGACACCACAGAAATACAAAAGATCATAAGAAACTACAAAATACAAGTAACTATATGCCAATAAAATTAACAACCTAGAAGAAATGGACAAATTCTTAGAAAGGTAAAATCCCCCAAGACTGAACCAGGAAGAATTAGAAAATATGAACAGACCAATCACAAGTACTGAAATTGAAACTTTGATTTAAAAACTCCCAACAAACAGAAGTCCAGGGCCAAATGGCTTCACACTCAAATTCTATCAAACATTTAAAGAAGGGTTAACACCTATCCTTCTGAAACTATTCCAAAAAAATCGCAGAGGAAGGAACACTCCCAAACTCATTCTATGAGGCCAACATCACCCTGATACCAAAACAAAACAAAGATACCACACACACAAAAAAATTACAGGCCAATATCACTGATGAACATAGATGAAAAAATCCTCAACAAAATACGAGCAAACCCAATCCAAAAATACATTAAAAGGATTATACACCATGATCAAGTGGGATTTATCCCAGGTATGCAAGGATTTTTCAATAGCCACAAATCAACCAGTGTGATACACCACATTAACAAACTGAAGAAGAAACCACATGATCATTTCAATACATGCAGAAAAAGCTTTTGACAAAATTCAACACCCATTTATGATAAAAACTCTCCAGAAAGCGGGAATAGAGGGAACATACCTCAACATAATAAAGCCATATATGACAAACCCACAGCTAACATCATACTCAACTGTGAAAAGCTGAAAGCATTTCCTCTAAAATGAAGAACAAGAAAAGGATGTCCACTCTCACCACTTTTAGTCAACACAGTTTTGGAAGTCCTAGCCACAGCAAACAGAGAAGAAAAAATAATAATAAACGGAATCCAATTGGAAAAGAAGTAAAACTGTCAATGTTTGCAGATGACATGATACTATTCACAGAAAATCCTAAAGATGCTACCAGAAAACTACTAGAGTTCATCAATTAATTCAGTAAAATTGAAGGATACAAAATTAATACACAGAAATCTGGTGTATTTCTATACATTAACAACAAAAGATCAGAAAGAGAAATTAAAGAACAATCCCATTCACCATCACATCAAAAAGTATAAAACACCTAGGAATAAACTTACCTAAGGAGGCAAAAGACCTGTACTCTGAAAACTATAAGATGCTGATGAAAAAAATAGATGACACAAACAGATGAAGAGATATACCATGTTCTTGGATTTGAAGAATCAATATTGTCAAAATGTCTGTACTACCCAAGGCAATCTACAGATTCAATGCAATCCCTATCAAATCACCAATGGCATTTTTCACAGAACTAGAAGAAAAAAATCATAAAATTTCTGTGGAGACACAAGACTCTGAAGAGTCAAACCAATTTTGAGAAAGAAAAACAGAGCTGGAGGAATCAGGCTCCCTGACTGCAGAATATACTACAAAGCTACAGTCATCAAAACAGTATAGTACTGACACAAAAACAGAAATATAGATCAATGGAACAAGATAGAAAGCCCAGAAATAAATCCACACACCTATGGTCAATTAATCTATGACAAAGGAGGCAGGACTATACAATGATGAAAAGACAGTCTGTTTAATAAATGGTGTTGGGAAAACTAGACAGCTAAATGTAAAAAAATGAAATCAGAATGTTCTTTACCACCATCCACAAAAATAAACTCAAAATGGATTAAAGAACTAAATATAAAACTCTTAGAGGAAAATACAGGCAAAACACTCTGACATAAATCGCAGCAATATCTTTTTCAATCCATCTTCTAGAGCAATGGAAGTAAAAAAATAAATAAACAAATGGGACCTAATTAAACTCAAAAGCTTTTGCACAGCAAAGGAGACCATAAATGAAACAAAACGACAACCCACAGAATGGGAGAAAATATTTACAAACGATGCGAGTGACAAGTGATTAATATCCAAAATACACAAATAGCTCATACAGCTCAATATAAAAATAAAAAAATTGGGCTTCCCTGGTGGCACAGTGGTTGAGAATCTGCCTGCCAATGCAGGGGACACAGGCTCGAGCCCTGGTCTGGGAAGATCCCACATGCCGCAGAGCAACTAGGCCCGTGAGCCACAACTACTGAGCCTGCGCATCTGGAGCTTGTGCTCTGCAGCAAGAGAGGCCGCAACAGTGAGAGGCCCGTGCACCACGATGAAAAGTGGCCCCCGCTCACTACAACTAGAGAAAGCCCTCGCACAGAAACGGAGACCCAACACAGCCATAAATAAATAAATAAATAAATAAATAAAATAAATATAATAAATAAATAAATAATTTTTAAAAAGAAATTAAAAAATGGGCAGAAGACCTAAGTAGGCACTTCTCCAAAGAAGACATACAGATGGTCAAGAGGCACATGAAAAGATGCCCAACATCACTAATTATTAGAGAAATGCAAGTCAAAAGTACAATGAAATATCACCTCATACAAATCAGAATGGCCATCATCAATAATTCTAAAAACAGGACTTCCCTGGTGGCACAGTGTTTAAGAATCTGCCTGCCAATGCAGGGGACATATGTTTGAGCCCTGGTTCGGGAAGATCCCATATGCCTTGGAGCAACTAAGCCCGGACACCACAACTAACTGAGCCTGCGCTCTAGAGCCCATGAGCCACAACTGCTGAGTCCACATGCCACAACTACTGAACCCCACGTTCCTAGAGCCTGTGTTATGCAACAAGAGAAGCCACTGCAATGAGAAGCCTGCTCACTGGAATGAAGAGTAGCCCCCACTCTCCACAACTAGAGAAAGCCTGCACGCAGCAATGAAGACCCAACACAGCCAAATATATAAATAAATAAATTGATTTAAAAAAAAAAGAGTAAAGGAATTTTTATTAAATATACAAACAATAAATGCTGGAGAGGGTGTGGAGAAAACGAACCCTCCTACACTGCTGGTAGGAATGTAAATTGGTACAGCCACTATGGAGAACAGTATGGAGGATCCTTAAGAAACTAAAAATAGAGCTACCGTATGATTCTGCAATCCCACTCCTGGGCATGTATCTGGAGAAATACATGGTTCAAAAGGATACATGTATCACAATGTTCACTGCAGCATTGTTTACAATAGCCAAGACATGGAAGCAACCTAAATGTCCATCGACAGAGGAATACATAAAGAAGATGTGGCACATATGTACAATAGAACATTACTTAGCCATTAAGAAGAATGAAATAATGCCATTTGCAGCAACATGGGTGGACCTGGAGATTATCATACTAAGTGAAGTAAGTCAGACAGAGAAAGACAAATATTATACGATATCACTTACATGCAGAATCTTAAAAAGTGATACAAATGAACTTATTTACAAAACAGAAACAGACTTACAGACTTAGAGAACAAACTTATGGTTACCAGGGGGAAGGGTCGGGGGGGGGAGGGACAGATTGGGAGTGTGGGATTGACATGTACACATTGCTGTATTTAAAACAGATAACCAGAAAGGACCTACTGTATAGCACAGGGAACTTTGTTCAATACTCTGTAATAACCTACATGGGAAAAGAATTTGAAAAAGAATAGATACATGTATATGTATAACGGAGTCACTCTGCTGTACACCTGAAACTAACACAACCTTGTTAATCAACTATACTCCAAGATAAAATAAAAATTTTTTTAAAAGACAGTTGCTTTGATTTGGAGGAATCCTTTCACAATATATATGTGTATCAAATTATCACAATGTACACTTTAAATATTTTAAAATTTTATATGTCAAATTATATTGCAATAAAGCTGAAAACTTTTAGAAAGACAGTTGCATTGAGTCAAGTAAAGTCTTATGAACAATATTTCAAAGATAAATGTGATCTGGTACACCAGGAGATAGATATGCCAATCTGCTGTCTTGCAAGCCCTTGGATTAATGTTCATTTTGGTAGATAACCTTCAGAAACAAACCACATTTTCATCAATACTTTCCTTAATTAACTCTTGTACAGTTTGTCTATTCAGATGCATTCTACAGTGCTATCTTGCAAATTGACTGAAGAGAAGGACAATTGATTGAAACTCAGAGAAACAGGCCTTCTTTTTTTTTCCTTTTTTTTTTTTTTGGCTGCGTTGGGTCTTCTTTGCTGTGCACGGTCTTTCTCTAGTTGCGGCGAGTGGGGCTACTCTTCATTGCAGTGCACAGTTTTCTCATTGTGGTGGCTTCTCCTGTTGTGGAGCACAGGCTCTAGGTGTATAGGCTTCCGTAGTTGCAGCACATAGGCTCAGCAGTTGCAGTGCATGGGCTCAGTAGTCGTGGCTCACGGGCTCTAGAGAGCAAGTTCAGTAGTTATGGCACACAGGCTTAGTTGCTCCGTGGCATGTGGGATCTTCCCAGACCAGGGATTGAACCTGCGTCCCCCGCATTGGCAGGCAGATTCTTAGCCACTGTGCCCCCAGGGAAGACCTAACAGGCCTTCTTGAAACAAAAGAATTTATAGACCAAGAGATCAAAAAGTTCTAAAATATTCCAGATATTTTAGCACAGATTCAGATAGAGTTTCAGTTAAGTAAGATAAGTTCTAGAAATCTGTATTACAACATTGTACCTATACTGTATTGCACCCTTAAAATTTTAAGTGTCAGTCTCACATTACGTGTTCTTACCACAATGAAATACGAGTGCTTCTTTGTGAATACCTCCAGCATTATTTAAAGCCAAATTCCTCTAAAGACTTGTTTACTTTAACTTTCATTTTCCTTCTCCTTTTTGCCATTTGCTCTTTATTTCCTTATAATTCTGGCCGTAGAATTTAAACTGTTCTCTTGAAGTTTATCAATAACTTAGTGATCAACTCAAATATATTTTTTTCTTTATCTTCTTCCATGACCTTTGATCTTCCTCTGGAGGCTCTCTCTCTGCTTATGACTGCCTGACTCTGTCTCTTTCTGATTCTCCTCTGAGAATTCTAGAACTATTTCTTCTCCTGTTGTTTTTACTGGCTCTTTTTCCTTAAACAGCTTTCCAAAAATTCTGTTCTTATCCATTTTCCCCAATCTCCTCCTCTTTTATTATTTATTTTTTCTTTTTGCTTAACTATCCCTCACTAAATTTCAAGGCTTTTGAGACAGAACTAATAGGATGTGTGTACATATCCAGAGAGAGACAGAGAGACAGAGATTGAGAGACAGCGACAAAGAAACAGAGACAGACTGACTTAATATATGGAATTGGCTCACACAATTATGGAGGCTGATAAGTCCCAAGATCTTCAGTTGGTAAGCTGAAAACCCAGGAAAGTTGATGGCATAGTTCCAGTTTGAGTCTGAAGGCCTGAGAACCAGGACATCCAATGATGCAGTTCCAGTACAAAGTCTGGGAAAAACTATCATAGCTCAAAGGCAGTCAGACAGAAGTTACTCTCCCTTACTTGCAGGAGGATCAGCCTTTTGGTTCTATTCAGGCCTTCAACTGACTGGATGAGGCTCACCCACATTAGGGAGAGCAATCTGCTTTATTTAGTGTACCAATTAAAATGTTAATCTCATCCAGAAACACCCTCATAGAAACAATCAGAATGATGTTTGGCCAAATATCTGGGTACCTTATGACCCAGTCAAATTGACACATAAAATTAACCATCACAGTGAGGATGTAGGAGTGAGCTACACTATATAGTGTATACAGCGTAAATAATGTGTATATTTTACATATACACTTTTTTTTTTTTTTTTTTTCAGTACACGGGCCTCTCACTGTTGCGGCCTCTCCCGTTGCGGAGCACAGGCTCCGGATGCGCAAGCTCAGTAGTTGTGGCTCACGGGCCCA
The DNA here is from genome assembly GCF_964341445.2 of Mesoplodon mirus. Lineage (NCBI taxonomy): Eukaryota > Metazoa > Chordata > Mammalia > Artiodactyla > Ziphiidae > Mesoplodon > Mesoplodon mirus. Next base: position 117,405,550 of record NC_138979.1, on the reverse strand, counting down.
GCTGCTCCGCGGCATGTCACTTAATCACTAAACCATTTCTCTAAAACCAAACTCAACTCCTTTCAATCTAACCTACACTATAATGTAGATCAGTCTTTTTTTTTTTTTTTTTCTTTTTTTTGCTGTACGTGGGCCTCTCACTGTTGTGGCCTCTTTTGTTGTGGAGCACAGGCTCCGGACGCACAGGCTCAGAGGCCATGGCTCATGGGCCCAGCCGCTCCGTGGCACGTGGGATCTTCCCAGACCGGGGCACGAACCCGTATCCCCTGCAGGCAGACTCTCAACCACTGCACCACCAGGGAAGCCCTAGATTAGTCTTCTTAAAGCACCATGTCACTCTGTGCAAAGTCCTTACATAGTTTTCAGTGTAATAGTGTCTATGTTATCTGTGTAATCTACTACTAAACCTTGATATATGTTACTAACAATCAAAGTAAAATACTCTCTGTTCTTCATTCATACATTGCTCATCCTATTCCTTTTTACTATAATGTGACAATCCTCCTTCCCCATTTTACACTCAAAATCCCTCCTATTCTTAGGACTCAATTCAAATGTTATTTCATCCATGAAGTTTTCCATACTCAAAATAATCTCTTTGTTTTACATAAAACAATCCCTGTACTTTGCACATGCATTACTCTCTCCTTGGATGGACCTAATATTGGATGTTCCATGGTTCAGTCTCTGATCATCTCTTCTTCCTTATCTGCACTCACTTCTTTGGTGAGTCATCCAACCTCACAGCTTTAAATATCACTTATTTTCTGGCTTCCCGGGTGGCGCAGTGGTTGAGAGTCCGCCTGCCGACGCAGGGGACACGGGTTCATGCCCTGGTCTGGGAGGATCCCACATGACGCGGAACGGCTGGGCCCATGAGCCATGGCCGCTGAGCCTGTGCGTCCGGAGCCTGTGCTCCACAAGGGAAGAGGCCACAGCAGTGGGAGGCCTGTGTACCACAAAAAAAAAAAAAAAAAAAAATCACTTATTTTCCAAGAACTCCTAAACTGACTTAACCTACCCACTCTTCTCTTCAATGTACCAGACCTATGTAACTGTCTACTTGATATCTCCACCAGAAAGTTTAATAGACTTTTCAAACATAACATGTCCAAAACTGAACTCCTGATCTTCCACCCAAAATTTCTCTTTCCTCTCAGAGGTATGAACGCTATCCTTGCAGTTGCTCAGACCAAATAATTGAAATGTCTGTTTTCTCACACAAACCCTTCCAATCTATCAGAAAATCCTTTTGGTTCTACCATCAGACTTTATCCAGAATCAAACTACTTCTCAATAATTCTATCACTATCACCTGGTCCCATCCACCATTATTTCCCTGTGTGGATTTTTTGTAACAGCCTCTTAACTCATCACTAAGTTTTTTTCTTATCAATCATGGATGCAGTACAAAGTAGTATGCAAAGACCTATGTGAATCGTCATTTTCATTACTTCTCTAACCTCACCGTTTACTCCTTTTTCCCTGTACATTCTACTGAAGCTGCACCCATATCTTCACTATTCCTCACATATACCAGGCACACTCCACTATGGGGAATTTTCAGTGACTGGTTTATCTGTCTGAAATCTTCTTCTTCATGATAGTCTCATGACTAACTTCCTCACTCTAACAAGTCTTTACATAAATACCACCTTTTTCCTGATACCTGCTCTGAACCCCCCTATTTAAAATTGCAACTCTCCTCACCCTACACTCATGATCACTTCTACCTGTTCTATTTTTTATCTATGGTCCTTGTCACCTTCTAATATGCTATAACAGGTATTCTAATATGTTTTGATCACAAACATATCTCAAGTGCCTAGATCAGTGTTGAATGAATGACTCTTCCCCCGTTTAAGCTAATTTAATATATTATACACTGTAGTGCAGTAATTTGTATACAGTAGTCCCTCTTACCAGAGCAGGGATATGTTCTGAGACACTCAGCAGGTGTCTGAAACTATGGATAGTACCTAACCTTATATATACTTTTTTTTCCCCTATACACACATAACTGTGATAAAGTTTAATTTATAAATTAGGCACAGTAAGTGATTAACAACAATAATTTATAATAAACTAGGACAGTTATAATAACATACTATAATAAAAGGAGAATGTTATCTCTCACTCTCAAAATATCTTATTATACTGTACTCACTCTTCTTTTTGTGATGATTTGAGATGGTAAAATGCCTATGTGATGAGATGAAGTGAGGTGAATGACTTAGGCATTGTGATGTAGCATTAAGCTATTACTGACCTTCTGATGATAGGTCAGAAGGAGAACCATCTACTCCAGTTGATCCTGGATCATCAAGAACATCATGACAGTTTCAATGATTAGACATCAGGAGCAGATAATGTCAATGGTTGGGGATCCTGGGCCATACAGAATGGGAAGGTGTGAGATTTCATGACAGTACTCAAAAGAGCATGAAATTTAAAATTTATAAATTATTCATTTCTGGAATTTTCCATTTAATATTTTCAGACCACAGTTGACCCTGGTTAACCGAAACCACGGAAGAGGGGGAACTACCATGTATCTTATTTCCCATATCAGTTTGTGGTCTCCGTTAGGGAAAGATCAGTGTCTAATTCATATTTGTTAACCACATCTCAATCCACAATGCTCAGCATATTGCTTTGCACTTAAGAGGTAAGTCTTAATACTATTTTGGTACAAAGAATACAAATTCAAGCAAGTTTAAATAATTTTAAATGAAATGAATACATTTTTAGTGTATGAGTGTTTCACTAAAATGAGGGTTACCAGATACCTTCCTTTCCACACTTAATAAATGATAAAAACCAGGGACTGGAAAGCCATTGAGAAAGGCAGGGTCTCCTGCTCACCTTTCTGTGGGGCCAGGTTGTTATTCACCTCTAGTTCTCTGCACATCTGCTGCACTTCTGGCAGTTTCTGCCTCTCTGTCTCTCCACCTCTTCTCCTCAATCCCCAATTCCACCCTTACCTCTCACTGCTTCTTTGCATTCACAACAAAAGATGTCTACCCACAGCTCCCTAGTTTAACTTTCCCTCAAAGAACATGTGACCCACTTCAGTTTCAAGGGCTTTGGCCTAGCTAATATGATCCATAAAAATTTAACCCACCAAATTTTATTCAAGCCTTTCCTGACCATTTAAATGACTCTTGCTACCGGTCCAAATCTCCTACTTCAGGAAACCTGCCTAGTTCAGCAGATACTGCCAATGGAACAACCAAACTCACTCAAGCAAGTAATAAAAGGAAGCTTGACTAGGTTAAAGAATTCATTCGGACTAATTAAATTGATTCCTTTGTCCCATTCATCATTCATTCTCTTTAAATAGCTATGCCAATTTACTTTGTCTTAACTGTAAGATTTATAACCTTGCATGTTTGTAGTAGAAAGAAATGGAAAGACAAGTCTAAAAGACTGTTTCAACAGGCAAAAATTATATCTGTCCAACTTTCACTTACATCAACATTAAACATTTAGGCAAGATATCTTAAGTTATAGTTTTTAAAAAATCACCATGGATTAAATATTCACCCCTTTCCCCCTCTAAATGTTCATTTTCTATTCATTACCTCTGGTTGTCATAAAGATACCAGATCCTAGTTTTCTACATAAACTCTAGGAGAAAACATTATTTAACAAAAAAAATACGACAACATTTTAAATACAGAGATCTCTTCTCTTTGATGTTTCTTTTCCTTTTTTTTATTTCTTCTAAATGAAAAATGTTTAATTAGATACAACAATAGAGAAAACTTATGATTAATATCACTGTTCACCTGGAGTTTGAACTATTCTCACTGTCTTCTTTCTCCACTCCATCCCACTCTGATGCAGTTTTAAAACACATCCATAAATTCTTTGACACTCTTCCCATCGATAGGCAGGATCCTTTTTCTCACCCCTTGAATCTGGGCAAGATTGTGCCTACTTTGACCAATATAATACTCTATGTGACTTCCAAAGCTAGGTCATAAAAAAAAATCTATGTAATTTCCATCTTCTTTACTGGAACACTTGCTCTTAGAACCCTGAGCAACTATGTAACAAATCTATTACAAGACTGCCATGCCTGAGTGGAGTCAAGCAGATCCACCAATCAACATTTCTAGCTGAGCCCATTCTTCTGTCATCCCAGTCTAGGTGCCAGGCATGCAAGTGAAGAATCTTGAAAGGGGATCTTCCAGCCCAAACTCTTTCAGCCTTCAGAACTTTGAATCAACCCCTGTCGTTGAATCATTCCATGAACATAATAAAATGGTTGTAGCTATATATTCGGGTTTTGTGGTCGTTTGTTATGTAGGAACACATCCAAAGGCAGGAGCTGTTCTTTTGACTAAACAACCTTTCCACTAACAAAACATTTACAGCCAGTTCTCTTTTGTAAAGGATCTGATAAACTTCACAGTAAGGTATTAATAGGTGATAACTCATTATAAGCCAGTGAGCCTCCAACTTCCTCATTATAACATCAAGGGTATGTGCTTTGCAATCTCCTGTGTCCCTTTCACTTTTGGCCTTTTTAGCACTCAGGAGCAGTGCATTAACGTAGAACAATGAAGCACCAATGGTGGTACTTGTGGGGATATAATTCAATTTCTAAATATTCAGCTTAGAGTCTCTCAAATATATCATTAGGTTGTCATCTTCACCAGTTTTCTCCAAGATTAACTCTAGTCTAGAGACGATGTAATTCAACATTTCTTAAGAGATATTTACATCTCTTCCTTAATTGCTCTTAAATAAGGTGTGTAATTTCTTTGGATGAAAGATCCAGATACTTCCCATGTTCACAATAATATATAGAAGCAGTTCTCTCAGGATCATACTAACACCATTAAATGGGTAGAATATTAAACAGAGAAATATTTCTGGTTATTCGCTAGGGGAGGCAAAAAAAAATGTCTGGAAAATTTACTAAAGATCAAATTTTCTCAAGTAGTATTTTGCCCGAACACATCCTTTTGTTCATCCCTAAAAATTGCAATATATTGCTGAATTTTTTCTCCCTTAAGTAAGTAATTCTTCTCCCTAGTTATTTTTCTTTTCATTTAATCAAGTATTAGTTAAGATAGCTAAATAACTTCCATCCAGATTTTTCAATCTCTCCCTCCTACTGGTAGACCACCAGCCTTTAGAAACCAGTGAATTCGGGTCATTTAGGTCTAAATGGAAATACTGTGACAGTTAACCAAGTTATATTAGCCATTAAAGCTTAAATCTGTGCTTTTCTGAAGATTCTGAGGTAACCCACACATCACAGATTGCATATGTTTTTTCTTTGGAAGTGGAGAATGACATTAGAATAACTATGAAATTATTTTTGACTGAGATCATATTGAAACTTATCATTATCCAACTCTGGTGCTTTGACTAAAATGTAAAACACTTTTACTGAAGCACCGAAGCTCTCATTAAGTAGCCTTAGCTTAGTCAAAGCATAACTGTTGATCTTCTGTGCTTAAGGCATGTGCTGTTCCATGCAGATAGAGGCTTTTCTACCACATGCCTCTTGATGGGTGTGTAATGGGAGCAACATGTGCATATCAGGAGGAGAATAGACCTTAATTTGGAATATTAAGTGGCATAGGCACATGAAAAGCCTTCATTAGAATATTAACAGTGTGCTAAAACCATAAGAGCTAAGAGACGTGTTCCTATGGGAGGAAAATTCCAACCTCAAGCTCCCTCCTTATCTCAATTTCCGACATTTGTTAATAAGAAAGAACGCTAACTTAGAAAGTCACTTTTATCCAGTGACTGCTTAAGTGCTACTAGACTACCAAATGATTAGCTCATACTTGGCCTGTTGCAGAACACAACAGAACAGTACAATAAACAATCACTGTAGCCCTGAAACTTACCAAACCAGACAGATGTAAGGCTCATTTTGTCATCCTGAGCTAAATGGGAAAGTATGTTCTTACAAGAACTATTTTCACTGAGATATTGATAACCTCCTCAAGGTTTTGACATTATAGCTATGCCAGTGGACAGTTGAGCGCTCACACTTTCCAACAGTCCCTTCTCCCCCAACATGTGTATACACTGACATCAATAGCAAGTGTTTGAGATGCAAAACCATCCAAACTACTTTTCTCTTAACCAGTGAGGAGAAACTGACAGATCTCAAGTGCTATGTATCCATCCTTTATAATAGAACCTAGGTTCTAAAGAGAAAAGAGAAAAGTATTTGTAATATTTTTCAAATTTTAAGATTTAATTTCAACAGGCATCAGGGTTTTATGGAAACAGGTCTGGGCCATAATATCAGAATTCTGGGCCCTACTTTGTCAACTGTTAATTCTAAGACTTTGTATACATCTTAAACTATTCCAGCCTTGCTTTCCTCATTATATGAAGGGAGTAGGGTGGATAGGAGAGTGTAATATCCATTCTGCCTATTTCAGTATTCAAAGGAATCAAATGAAATACTGGCCAAACACTTTGAAATCCTTAAATATCATACAAATGATAGTTATTGTTAATCTTATCATCAGAGAGAGAAATAGTATAATTAAATAAATTTATAAAATGACTTGCTCATGACATCAGAGTCAAGTTTGAATCCTGACTACATCACTTACTAGCTATGTGAATTTGGACACATGAACTAAACCCTTTAAGATAATTACTTTATCTGAATAATAATCTATGTATTTGTGTAAAAATAGAATAATATCAACTCCTAAAACTTTTGACAGAACAACAATGATGAGAACAGTACGTTAAATATTTAGTTTGGTACATGGTATTTAATAAGTTCTCAGTCAATGGAGGCCATATATCTGTCAGGTCTCAGTTCAAAAACTATCTCCTGGGGCTTCCCTGGTGGCGCAGTGGTTGAGAGTCCGCCTGCCGATGCAGGGGACACGAGTTCGTGCCCCGGTCCAGGAAGATCCCACATGCCGCGGAGCGGCTGCGCCCGTGAGCCATGGCCGCTGAGCCTGCGCGTCCGGAGCCTGTGCTCCACAGCAGGAGAGGCCACAACAGTGAGAGGTCCGAGTACCGCAAAAAAAAAAACAAAACAAAACTATCTCCTGTATGAAATTCCTCCTAAATGATCTTGAGTTCCTTTCTCACTCTACCCTTTATACCTCCACTGCATTCTTGGTAGAGCTTTACCATAACAGGTGTAGTTCATCAATGCACTTACTGGCTTACATCTGTCTCCACTTTTTTAGACTATTCTCACCTTATTTAGAAGACTTCTTTTTCATCTTTTTAACCTCAGATTCTAACATGTAACAGATTTGATGTCTGAATGAGCTCAGAGACAGGTGGTAGGAAAAGTTTCCAGGTGAAAAGGAAACATTATTACACCTGTACTGTACTCAGGATGCACGTAATATACCCTCCTGATATTAAATAAAATAGATTACAGAAAATAGACTAAGTTTGAATCCTACTCAACCCTATTAAAACAAAATATTCTAGGAAATATACCACTCACTCCTTTTCAATCAGTAGTTTCTTCTTAGAGCTCTCTCCAGATGTATAAAAGGACTTTGGTTAGCCAGTCTTAACAGAGTAACTGCCAAAACCAGCTCTCCAGATGGTATTGAATACATGAATAGTGACAGCATGGAAGTTTTCATGCTGTCCTTCATTTTCTTATACCTGAATGAACCAAAAAAAAGAAAGAATGTCAACTCTACCCTGCTGTGGCCTAATTCTTTCAAATGCACAATTTACAATAGATGAGCCAAGTGTTAAAATAAGAATATTCTTGCCTTGAGGAATACTGACCAATCATTAAAAACTTTATTCTACCCTCAGAGATAACTCTTTTGATCTCTCAATTATATTGTTAACAAGGAAACACACATAAAAGAAGGTGAGAGATCTAAATAAATTTTAATGGATACAGTATATCATATTAAATATTTATTGATTTCAACAAACCATGCACATTCATTTAAATGGTATACATTCAGATACCATTCAGGGTAGAAAGGCCAGACTAAGCAAAGCAGAAGAAAGGTGACTTGTGGCTTCAGAATTTGACTTCTCTGAAGGGTCTTTTTCCCTCCTACCTTTCCCGCCACATAATAGATACTCCGTTATATTTTAAGGTCAGAATACACCAGCTGAGAATAATTGACAATGAACTGCATAGTGGAGTTCTGGAGAGCTAACCATGACCCTGAGTTTTGTCCATATCCACAGTTTCCTACTGAATGAAGTTGTCAGAAGCTAGCCAGCAGACTAGATGGTGTCTTGAGTATTTTGAACTTGTTAAGGTCACAATAAAATTGGCATTGACTCTCCAACCCAATTAGAAAAGGATCAGAGAGTAAAGGAATTTAAGAGACTCACAGAAATAAATAAGCAAGACCATGAGAAAGTAGATATCATAAGTAAACAGAAGCCAGGAGGTAAAAATAGGAAAACAAGAAATGGATACAAATGAAAGCAGAGAAATAAACGGAACAGCAGAGTGACTAGAAAAGGTAGCAATGGACTCTTGACTCTAATGGGACAACTAAAAGTTTCTGGGGACACTCTAAGAACTGCTCTAGGCCTGAATATTTGGTTACTGAAGCAGCTGCTTGGGCTTCCCTTCTTTTCCTGTCAACCTATAATGAACTCACATCATGAGTGGAGATCCAAACATGTTGGTTTCTTACCTCCTAGAAGTACTTTAATAATGCAGTGGGAAAGCACAAAGAAGATACATGTGTTTGTGATGGGAAGAATTTACAAGTCTATATCTCTCTGGAATCTAACCAGGATCAAGGCTCTGGGCTCTTAACCATCAGAATCAGAATCATCTGTTTTACCTTTTCAAATTACTGTTAATACACTGTTAACTCTGATTTTTCCCCAGCATAGGTCAATATCCCCAAGTAGTACTTAGCCTATCAGAAAAACGTGACTTCTTAAAATAATATAATCTATTTTGGGTAAGTGAACATACTCTTAGTTCATTAATGTAAATCAAAATAAGTGTATTAAATCACTAACTATAAAAAAGCAATGTTCAAATCAAAACACAAATGAAATGAGATGGGTTGTCTCTAATATACTTTCTGCAAACAATATTTGCTCTTCTGTAACTCTCAGACTTAAACTGATTGACATTTCCTGCTTTGAAAACCTCCCATCACATCTTGATGAGAGACTCCATAACTTGATGTGAGATTGGCAAAGTCACATTGCAGAAGAGCACATAGGATGGGAGATATGGTCGTGGCCATCTTTGGATGACACAACCTCAAGTCTCCAAAATTACAATATAAGCACAGATACATGTTAAAAAAATATTTTCCACACCTTCTCTATTCCTGTGGTGTTAACACAATACTAAGCACACAGTGGATATTTTTATACATTTTATTTTATTTTCCAAGCAAGCTTTGAGATATTCCTAGTACCAAATCAAAGTATACAAAAGGCAGGGGTACATTTCTTCTTTGGGGTAAATATAGACAAGTAGATGCTCCCTATAAAAAGTGGTTTCCTGCAATAAAATTATTGTCTGCCTCATGTTTTCCTTCATGGTAGAAGAAAATTCTATTCTGGGCACTCCAGCTTCTAAAAGCCCCATCTGGTAAATATATTTTCATTATTACATGACTAAATTTGATCCCTGTGTGTGGAAAATGCACATGCTTAGCCTAGGTTGATTTGTCTCTTCCTCCAAAAGTCATAAAATTTGTTTTTTTTTAAAAGGTCCATGTAACACTTTCATCAGGTAAGTTTGTGTTTGGGAGAAAGAAAAATAACAAACAAAAACAGCTTTCAATACTCTAGATAAAGGACCTCCTTTCAATTGTTGTCAAGGAGACTTCGTCTGAAGCTTCCCTCTGTGCTTGACATGCATTGGCTCATATTCACCACTATTGACAGTCTCATATATGTCACTGTCCAGCAAAAATCCTATCTGTTACTATTAATAAGCTACCCTTTGCCATATTGATTAGTTGCTTATCTGAGCTTAACAGGCAACAACCTCCCTGCTTGTCTCAGAAACCTCATGTTAGTCAGCATGGTACCTCTAACCCTTTGCTTCCTATCTTCATGACTTAAAGTACACAAAGCTTTGACTAGATATTTTCATTGTACCTCTGTCTTAGCACTTAGACATCTTCCTGTAACTTGATGCCATATTAACTCTCAGAGAACTAAACTTTGCTCTGTCCATACCCTTCCAGTGCTCTCTGGAAGTTGTTTATGGATCCTCTACCTAACCTAAAAAAGGCAAAAATGTCCTAAGCTAAAGTGAAATGTCTCTCCACAACATGCACTGAAGAACTGTTATGAGAACATAGTCAAAAAGCCCATTTTTACACAATCTAGCCCCATGTCCTGATAATAATAACATTCATTAAATGGAACAGGCAAACAACTACTGGATCTGGTATGGTGCATCAGTTTATATAACACATGAACTTCATATTAGGAGAGAAAGGAGGGGCTTGTTCTCAGCTTAGCCATAAACTGTGCTCAAAGAACAATTCAGATATTACTGAAACTTCCTAGAGAACTAGTTGAGCCCACCAGGAATTTATTTCATTGGCACCTCCCCCTAAAAAAGCACTTTACCCTAAAGAATGAGGCATGTCAGCTCAATTTCAAGTTAGGAGGAGGAGGCGGTTATGAACAGGTGCTTTATTCTTTAGCCCAGTCTTAGCCTCACAACTGTATTCTAGGGAAATTGGCTTCAAGAGAAAATAAAAGCTATTTTCACCAAATCTCCATGAGATGTTGGGAGGGTGAAGCAGCTACAGTCTGGGACACATGTATCCAAGCATACGCGAAGATGAGAGAAAGGGCTTCTCTGTCTCTAAGCACAGAGCAGAATGGCCACATGGAGCTTTCTCAGCATCAACCATAACTGTCACTTTGTCCCATCAGAGCAGCTTCAGTTCAGCATAGCCTTGATATAATTCAGGTCAGTGCCTATCATCGAGAGACCATCACAATCTCAACAACCTTAAAGTTCCTGTGAAGTACTGTGTGGGCACTATTTTAGCAGTATCTTAAAAATATGGAGCAAGAACCAGAGCAAGAAGAAGAAAAAAGTTATGCCAGGTGTCCTGAAGTAATTGTGGAAACTTTGAGAAGGATTGCAGGTTCCACAATAAGAAACTGAGGGGGGCTTCCCTGGTGGCGCAGTGGTTGAGAGTCCGCCTGCTGATGAGGGGGACACGGGTTCGTGCCCCGGTCCGGGAGGATCCCACATGCCGCGGAGCAGCCGCTCCGCGCCCGTGAGCCATGGCCACTGAGCCTGCGCGTCCGGAGCCTGTGCTCCGCAACGGGAGAGGCCACAACAGTGAGAGGCCTGCGTACCGCAAAAAAAAAAAAAAAAAAGAAAGAAAGAAAAAAGAAACTGAGGGAAATACAAAACAAAATACTATTTTTTGTTTTTAAGGGTTTTTTTCCTGTATAAAAATAATCTAAAAAAACAAGGGATGAATTAAGAAGCATAATCCAGAAAACCCCCAGCAATGTAGAGAATACATGAATATTTGGAATAGGACACAGCACAATCCACACCTGGCTTAGTCTGCTGATCATATCCTGGCAGATAGCAACAGGGTCAAAGGAGAGTCTTCATCCAATGCAATCAGGTAAAATGGTTTATACACATAGCACAGTGCCTACAGTGGAGGAGGGTGGTAAATATTGAATGTTGGCTTCCCCACTCCTACTCCTTTGTAATCTCTTCTCTGTCCACTTCTCCATCTTTCCTATTTTGTTTATGAATATTCAGAATATTGGATAGGACCACTGACCTGTGCCTTTACATAAAATAGACCTGATATATACATATGAAATAGGTAGAGAAAAATTATTTTTAAATATACCATGCATAAAATTAGAAGAAAAAATTCCCGTAGCCTATTCAGCTCAAGTTGCTGTTTCTTATTTAGGATGCTATTATAGCTTCTTTGCTAGAATGCTGATTTTCTAGAATTGTTCACTGTTAGCAATTCACCATAAAATTCCAGAAGTATGTCATATGAAATTTCATCAAATGTAAGAGATAATCAGATTCTTTTAATTTTCTGCATACATTTTCTCAAAATAACACATACTACCCTTAAGAAAATGAGCTCTAAAATATGATCAAAGTAAAAATAATCTGTTCCCTATAGAAACACAAAGGCTTTAGCAAGTACCTTTCCAATTTATAAAAACAAGACAAATAGGTTAATTTTGTTTGTTTTTTTAATGGCTCTCAGCCACGATCTAATTTATACACATTTTTTTAAACCCTCTTTTAAAAGGGTGTTTCCTCAAGACAAAGAAATCACATGGTATAATTGACATGAGTATGTTATGTGAAAACTGAATTATGTTAGCCAGCATTCCTGAAAGTACCATTTTTTCATTGGCATCCATTTTTCAACAATAATATTAGAAAATAATACCTTCGGGACAAGGACCTGAACTTTATGCAAATATAGATTAGAGAAATCCAAATTATTTTTTAATGAGCTATATGTATTATGCCTGCCTATCTAGAGTTCATCTGGACCATGGTATTAAATAAGCTTAGAGTTAATTAAGCGTATTATAACTATTCCTGGCTTCTGCCTTTATTAGTATGAATCTACCAGTTCAGGGGCACTCAGCAAACATGGAAATACTTTATCAACACCCACTCTAAAACACATTGAAATATTTTCAATCCTGTCTTATACTCTTGGGATAATTCTAGAAGCTCAAACCTATTGGACCTTTTTCAAAATCCATTACTTTTCTATTTATATAAATATAAATTGCAGGAATAGAAGAGGCTTTCTCTGTAGATTCTGATTTATATTAATAAGAACTATAATCAAACAATTGCTCTCAAGCACATGCACACATGAAGGTACGATATCTCTTCCTGCAGAGATACTGGCTCAGGCATCAGCAGATTAAATGAATAGATTTGCTTTGTATTTTAGTGTGCTAAATTGAATACAAATTATAATAGAAAATCTCAACATGCAAATGAAATTAGAAGAGCTTTTCTAATTTTCAGTAAGAGAATGAGAGAATCAATCTTTCAGTTAAAAAAAGAAAATCTGTAAACCACTCATTAAGAGCTGATCACATTCTGGTAGCAGCTAAACTAATTTAATGTATACCTACTCAGGTTTTGTTAGTTAGAAGAGCAAAACCTTTTGGAACTAACCCTATTAAAATCTATCCCAAATTTGAAAGAAACGTTACTTACCTGAGATAATCCTACAGAAATAAAACACTATGAATATCAACAGAAAAGCAATAGACATTCATTTTCTACTAGAAATTTAGCAGGGAAAGAAAAAAGAGCAGAGTCAAGATGTATTTTCCATGGATCTGGTTCACATTCTATCATATACCCTAAGGCCCTATTTCCACAGCTGTAGCAAAATCCTTTACAGGAGAATGATTTGACATTTTAAGAGTTATCCCTCCAGTCTCTTCCATGTAATTCTGTGATGAAATAACAAACTCAGACACCGGGAAAGGGGGTGGGATATCAAAAAGGCAATGAATTTTGGATTCAGACAAACTAGACTTTAATACGAGCACTGCCATTCATTACCTGAATTACCTTGGAAAATCAATTTACTTTTCGCAGCCTCAATTCTTTCTACGGTAAAGATAATTCACTACCCAAACAGAACCATTGAAGGAAAAGAATCCAGCAGATTTTCTGAAAGATAATGGGACTCAATAATTATTGGTTCACTTCTCTCTCTTTCTTCAGGCATTATCTCCACTCTAACTTTTTATGCTATCACCCGTTACTCAAAAATTGGGGGTTCCTTCATGTAATTTGGGCTGTAATTTCTTTATATTCCATTTTACCCCTAGGTTTTCACAAGTTTTGACAACATAATCTATCATTTGGAAGTCCTTAATACTTTCTCTCCCCCCCACCTCATTCCACTCCTCCCCTAGGTTTAGGGGGGAAAAAAGAACAGTGGTCAATAAAATCAACATTATCAAGCTTTTGTACTAGAAGGTGGAGCCTCTGTTGGAAAAAAAATAAAGGAATTTTAAAGACAGCTGGACCCAAGTAACATACTCTTGGCTCTCTTGAATAAGTTTTCTCTAGAAATACTCTCCTTCTTTAAATTCCTTTTGGCTGGTAGTTTCCTTTCCTTATTAGAATTGTTCTCCACAATTATTGGAAGAGGAATTGTTCTCCACAACCACAACTGTAGAGGAAGAGCCCAGGAGAAGGGAACTAAACAGCAGGCTGCTAAGGCCTGACCATTGTTTAGGCCAAGGTAGTCCTCATGATACATAGAAAGTACAACTTTGTTCTCCAGAGAGCTGGACACATACACATTTCAAAGCCAACTGAGTAATTAATTCTTTTTCTTTTCATGAAATGATATATCTGTGTACATGATACTCAGGTTAAGATGGGCATGGAGGGCTACAAACTGCTGTATGAGACAAGTAGGAGATTCAGAAGTTCAAATCCTGTCCACATACTATCACTATACCTGCAGTAGTTATACAAATGTAGGCCAGTTTTCTTGAGTTACATACAAATTACCTTACAATATTATGCACTATAATTTTATTTCTTAACTAAAAGCATAAAGATTTAGTACCTCATAAAGAATGGCCTTCTTTTCCAAAAGTAAGTATAAAATATCTGATCATATAATTTATATCATCTCTCTTAGATTACATATGCAGACAATTATTTATGAATACTAATTTTTGATGGGCCAGTGTGGTAGGCTGAATAATAGCTCCCAAAATATCCATGTCCTAATCCTAAGAACCTGTGAATGTTATTTTATATGGCAAAAGGAACTTTGCAGATGTGATTAAGTTAAGCATCTTAAATTAGTGAGATTATCTTGGATTATCCAGATAGACCCTAAATGTAATCACCAGTGTCCTTATATGAAGGAGGCAGAGGGAGTTTACTACAGAAGAGAAAGTGATGTTACCATGGCTTTAAAGATGGAGGAAGGGACCATAGGCCAAAAAATACAGGGAGTGCATCGCTAGAAGATAGAAAAGCAAGGAAAACAGATTCTCCTATAGAGCCTGTCTAGGAAGTATAACCTTGTTGGTACTTTAGTTTTGGCCCAGTTTGGGGGGCTCATTTTGATCTTCTGGCCTCTAGAACTGTAAGTGATACAGTTCTGTTGCTTTAAGCCAATAAATTAGTGGCAATTCGTCATAACAACTATAGGAAACTAATACAATCAGAAATGTCTAACCAAATATAAACTTACTGAGGATCAAATAATTTGGGGATGTGAACAAAAACCAAAGCTTTTCCCAAATTCTAGAAGCTGTTAGGTGTCTCTTGTGTTACGTACTCCCACAGCACAGCATAATCTCCTATCACTGCATTTTTCACCTACTCTGGAATTAAACTATTTAGTTGACTCTCTTTTCCACAAAACAGAAAGTTCATGAGAGCAGGGTTGGTGTCTGCCTTGTTCATTTCTGTATCCTTGGAGTCAAGCACAGTGGCTGACATATAGTACTATCTGATAAATATTTGCTGAAAAGATGAATAAGTGAATGAGAGAAGGAAAGAAAAAATTATCTAAGAATACTGCCAAGCACAGAGAAACAAGGTGAGGTAACACAGGAAAAAAAGAGTATTACCTCAAACACTTATCAAATTGTTAGGCAGAGTAGGGCAGAAGAGTCAACTGATTCAGGGGATTGTTTCATGTTTTGCTTGGTCCCTTTCATTAACTTTTAAGAAACAAAGCACAAAAAGACAACCAGAATGAAACCAAGGTTTTGTATAATTCATAAACTTTTAAACAGACTTTAAATAATGACAAAATGTAAGTATTTATAGATGAAAATACGATAAAACTAATTTACATCTTTAAAGCAATCTATTTAACTCATTTTACATTATATTTAAAATGCATTTAATTGTATTATGTATAATAAAGATATTATTGTTATACTGTTATATGTATTATTACATACACTAAACAATGATCCTTAGTAACAAATTACATATACAGTACTATTACCATTTTACAGAAGCCAAGAATCAATAGCTGAATTCAAGAAGAAATTCTTTTTTTTTTTTTTTTTTTGGTGGTATGCGGGCTTCTCACTGTTGTGGCCTCTCCCGTTGCGGAGCACAGGCTCCGGATGCACAGGCTCCGCGGCCATGGCTCACAGGCCCAGCCGCTCGATCCTCCCAGACCAGGGCACGAACCCTGCATCAGCAGGCAGACTCTCAACCACTGCGCCACCAGGGAAGCCCCTCAAGAAGAAATTCTTAACTTTAGAGCCAAATCATCTCCCAAATGGTTCTATTTCCCTTCTCTACACAGGAAAGACAAACAATACTCACTAGAGTTTTATTCTCTTCAACAATTAGCTTCAACAATCAACTTCTGTTTAAAACACACTCACACATATAGAAATATGAAATTCTGCTCTGACAGCACTGGATCACCTGTCTGGTAAACTAATTTGTCCAGTGACTTGCTTGTTACATACTGCCCAGTCAGAAGGGCTACATTTTCCTCTCTTAATCATTTTAATCTAACATATGTGAAAACCTTATAAAAGTGTTGACTACTACTACATGCATTTATGTATCCCAAACAAAATGCTTCCTCCGAAAAGAAGTATATATCCTGGTATCTTCTGCACCTGTTAATCTGAAAGTAAAATTTGGATCTGAAACTTTATTTTTTTAATTTCATTTGAGCAGTTTTGTGCAGCTGTTCAAACTAGTATGCTATTATGAAAATCAAATATCATTTATTCAGAAGGGGAATTAACTTTTTTAATAACACACATTTCAGAAATTCCCCATGTAGATAAATATTGTTTCTCCCTCTGTTTAGATTCCCTTTACAAAGATTTGTTCTGTGTCACTGAATTCTTCTTGTCTCTAGTTTGGGAGTGATATATGAATATGCTAATAAGCCAGAACAGTAGAATCATTCAGTGCAAACTAATAATAATACTAATACCACTAGTATCTTACAAAGAATTTCTCAAAGTTAATATATAGTAATATGTAGTATAGTGAAAGGCCAAGGAAAGAATCCTTATTGGAATGTGAATGTGTATATTACTATAAAAGATATAAGTCCAAATGAAGTATATTCTCAGTTGCATATTAAATATTAAAATACGCCTGCCTCAGTGTCAACAAAGGTGAATATGAACATATTTCCAGTACAGAATCCAATTTCAAACATTTCCAATACTCCACAAACAGAAATTAAGAGAATGTAAGAAAATGCAGTTTGAAAGGCTTCTAGTTCATACTGTTAATGCAGATTGAAAGGTTTTTCTCTTTCTATTTCACAAGCTTGCTTAATTTCCCCAGCATCCCTAAAAAGGAAACAGTTTTGTCCTACTGTATACTATAAAGATTTTGTAAAAACCATACGGTTAAAAGTATTTCAAATGTTTTAGACAGAAGTTTAATTACTGTTTAGGATAGTCCTGTTACCATATTCCCTTGACTCTAAGATGCACATATTTTCATATTCTAACATTTCTACGTTTGTATAAAACTTAGATTCAGTGGCATTTCACAACTGAACAAATACTTTTCTTTTTTTATTAGTGATACATAATAATGGTGCATCTAACAACTGATGTCACCTTAGATTGATGAAATATAGTAAATTATTTGACATAAGATAAAGCAAATATAAGTCATCTTTTATTATATCATACAGTATACAGAAAAATAAATCATAAGCTAGTATTAAATATTAAGCAATCATAACCTAGCATTACATACTATTAAATATTAAGCAATCATAAACTAGCAGTATATATTAAGAAAGGTATTAAATAAAAGTTAGATGCTATTTTCGTGAAGTGTTAAGATTCACATACAAGGAGAAAGTAATAGCATATAAATGTATAAAGATAAAAGATCTGTAGGTCAATATATGCCTATGTCCAGTCCCTAAATCTGAAAGCAGGTTGATATATTAGAGACAGAAAAAGTATCTGGTACTTTCCTTTTGATACCAAAACAATTTTGTAGGTTAACAACTTCCTCACAAGTCTAAAAATCACTCTGTAGACGGGTGTGCCTCTAAAAGAAATGGATGGTGCTTACTTACAAAAGAAATATCATTTTTAAAACACTAGTAAGTATGAGAAAAGGTAAGCAAGCATCCATCTGTGTCAAAAGATTATAAAGGATCATGGAAAGCTGGAACTTACCATAAATCTATGCCTAAATTTCTCTGCCACAGTGCCTTAGATCCTCAATCCATCTGGTTAAGGCATTGCTACTGAAATGCTGTTGTTATCAGAGATGGCTCATTCCTGAACTGCTATTAGCCATTAACACTCTAGGATAAAATAGCCTAAAAAATTGGTTGGCCATTAACAAATAATTCCCTAAGGAACTACACATATTTTGATCAGGAGCAAGGAAATGTGGCCAAAATTGCAAAGAAGATTCGTATCAGAGTCTAATTTCAATTACTTAGTCAAGTTAAGAAATATCGATGAATGATATCAATGAGAGGTGAGTGATGAGAGAGCTCCAAGTACACTAAGAGATATGGATTCTGGGCTAAAGTATAGGAATGCCACAATCAAGACTTGGTACTGAAAAGGAAAGAAAAAAAAATCACAGAATGGTAACTTTGACTTAGTGATTATCTGCTAGAATACTTGCATTAAGATATTACTTTTTAAGGGTTAAAAAGATCACCAAATTCTTTTCTCACTCTAGTGCATCATGCAAAAATGACCTGGATTATACTCCCATTAAGGCTACATCTTTACAGGAAAATAGATAAGAAAAAATAATTTAATTTGAAAACTACAGTACTTATAAAGGAAGAAAGAAAGTGTATTAAAAACAACCTTCTTTCCTTAATGGGCAAGAGAAGAAATATGACAAGCTAATTTGGAGCTTGTGAAGAAATGATTAAAAACTAATCAGTCTAGGGGCTTCCCTGGTGGCGCAGTGCTTGAGATTCCGCCTGCCGATGCAGGGGACACAGGTTCGTACCCCGGTCCGGAAGGATCCCACATGCCATGGAGTGGCTGGGCCCGTGAGCCATGGCCGCTAAGCCTGCACGTCCGGAGCCTGTGCTCCGCAACAGGAGAGGCCACAACAGTGAGAGGCCCGCGTACCGCAAAAAAAAAAAAAAAAAAAAATCAGTCTAATTTTGAACGAGGACTCTATAAATATATTTGAGCTGCTGCAAACTTTGCCAGATTTTTGTGGTCTTTAGTTTCAGTATGGCAACTCTAATGTTCACACAGACTGTTTCATAATGAAATCTGCAAAACAAAGAAAGATCAAAGTACATTTAAATATGTGGGTGAGGCTGAAGGATTTGTCAGTGGAAAAGATTTCCAAGATAGAAGCTGTGATCTTTAAAAGACAGCTACTGTTCACCAACAGAACCCAAACAAAATATCGATTTGGTCCAAAAGATGAAGCTGAAGCATTTTTGCAATTAGGTTTGGATTATAACTTGATAATTAATTTCTGATTTCCAGTTCTTGATGAGAACTGTTTCTAATCCATTTCTTGAAGAAGAATATCACATGATGGAAATTCAAATGTATTAAGAGGTCAATGTTAGAAATGGACGGAACCTTAGAATTCATTTAAAAAACCCACCTCATGTTACAGACATAGAAACTAAGGCTTAAGAGTAGGAAAGTGACTTTCCAAAGATTACACAATCTTTAAAGCAAAAGAAGGAAACAAATTCCATATGTCCTTACTGTCAAGGGTTCTTCCCCCCATATCACAATGCATCCCCCTTAAAACACAACAAAACCAACTAATGTGAGGGAGTGATTTACCATATATCATATTTGAGTTTTGGCAGCATCTCACTA
This sequence comes from Mesoplodon mirus, assembly GCF_964341445.2. Lineage (NCBI taxonomy): Eukaryota > Metazoa > Chordata > Mammalia > Artiodactyla > Ziphiidae > Mesoplodon > Mesoplodon mirus. The sequence goes on along the minus strand of NC_138979.1, from coordinate 117,385,753 downwards.
TTTTTTAAAGCCAGTTATCTGAGTTACTAAAGATTGACAGTACTATTTCAGTGAAGTTTATTGTTCACACGAAACCATTACAAAGGATAGTAAGAGATAGAACAAATTTGATTTTGAAGTTGACTTTTTGTGCTTAGAGCATGTGATGAGAGAAAATGCTCTGACAGTTCAAGCTTACTCAAGCTTAATGACAGATCTAAATTGGAGCTTGGAGATAAAAGAAATTCTTTAGTGATGCCTCAGTTGTCATTGATTGCTATGAGCAATTTTAAAGCTATTCAAGATGCGAATTGCCAGCTTGGTTCTGAAAGAGGAGAAAGTGGTATATAAGATTAGAGGCTGGTACAAATGCTATCTTGGTTTAAAAAGAGAGGACAGTTTTGTATCACATACATAGGTGACAATCGTGATTACATATAGACATTTATCAGCAGGAAATGACTCAATGGATGTTGAGTAGTGTAAGCACCAGCTGTGCTAAGGAAGATGAAAATGAAAGACAGCTTGCCTTATATGGATCACCAGCAGCAAGATGGCTGGGAAAAAAAGCGGTTGCTAGAGCCGAGAGCTAATAAAAAATAATAATAGAAAAACTATCTTCATAAATTATAGGACATCTCCCTCCTACTTGCTGAAAATCTTTGAATTAAAAAGATATAGAGTTCATTTTGAGAAATTCAATTTCATCAAATAGAAAGTGAAGGCATCTCCAATTCTACATATATACAGAAGCCTTCATGCCCCATTTGCACTACTCTTATTGAATCTAATAAGTTTCTACCTATTGAGTCCAAATAAATGGCAGTTATCAAAATGTTCCATTTTTAACTGATCTTTAAAGTCACTCTCTCCCTAGTATTTTAAAATACTAGAATATAAAATAAAATATCCTTATAAAATATGCTAATTCCTTAAGACTATTAATTAATAGATGTGCTTTCCCCTAAATAAGTTAATACTATCGTTAATTTTAAAGTAGGACCCAGAAATGGAGAAATTCAGCAATCACCAAAATAGTTTTCTCAAAAAGGATGCTATGGGGCTTCCCTGGTGGCGCAGTGGTTGAGAGTCCGCCTGCCGATGCAGGGGACACGGGTTCGTGCCCCGATCCCGGAAGATCCCACATGCCGCGGAGCGGCTGGGCCCGCGAGCCATGGCCGCGGAGCCTGTGTGTCCGGAGCCTGTGCCCCGCAACGGGAGAGGCCACAGCAGTGAGAGGCCCGCGTACAGCAAAAAAAAAAAAAAAAAAAAAAAAAAAAAAGGATGCTATGGGCTTCCCTGGTGGCGCAGTTGTTGAGAGTCCGCCTGCCGATGCAGGGGACACTGGTTCGTGCCCCGGTCTGGGAAGATCCCACATGCCGCGGAGCAGCTGGGCCTGTGAGCCATGGCCGCTGAGCCTGCGCGTCCGGAGCCTGTTGTGCTCCGCAACGGGAGAGGCCACAACAGTGAGAGGCCCGCGTACCGCAAAAGAAAAAAAAAGGATGCTATCCACAGGTAGATGATCCCAGAAGAAGAAAAAAAAAAAAAAAAAAACAGCTCCAATAGGCATTTTTCTCTGGAACACTTATCTCTTAACTGTCTGTCATTCCCTGAATACACCGTGCATATTCACATTTAGTGCTTTCTTTTTTTAAAATGGAGTTGTCCATCTATATGAAATAACTTTTCCAGTATACTTTATAGTGTCTGTAATGCATCGTCCAAGCGCTAACTCCAGTGTCACTTCAGTGACAGAAATCTTTGTCATAGAGAATGAATACTCCTGCCTCCATATATTTCCACAACACACACCTCCCCAGCATAGCCGTACCGCATATCGTTTCTTTGCCTTCTTCCTCCACTACAGGATAGGGACTGCCCTATAGTGTATTATTTGTCTCTGCATATGTCCCAATACTTATAAAGTGACTAGGACATAATAAATACTATAAAATATTTGTTGAATAAATAAATGAAAATGGACCTTATCAACAGGGTTGTATGCTTCTTTGCTCCCTATGGTAACTACAACAGAATTTGAAATTTAGCTACAGACAACTCTGCCAGTGATTTTTTTTCTTTTACATATTTCACAAAAGTTTACATTTTACTCTACTACGTCCTATAGAAAAGCATTTCGTTATGTCATGTATTGTTGACAAGGGAAAATGCACTGCAATTGTATGAGAGTGTTTGTATTGTGAGATAGATAACATTTCTCCCCTTATTTTACAGCAATATAGAAGAATTCACCAAAAAGGATATTTCCTGTTGGTCTAGACTGAGACTGACAATGGAAAGATATAATGTTACAGAAATTTCATAATCCACTTCCTTTCAGAATTATATGTGAGGGGGTGGGGAGGTACATCACTGACATCCTCACCTGTAATATTGTAGCTAGCATGATATCAGGAAATACAGCCACATTACCTCATTATATCATGTTGCCTGCCAACGTATTTCCAAACACAATTCTATTATAGGAAATTTTAAAAATCCTCTATTTATTTTTGTTATTTGAGTGGACCTGGGCAGAAAAATCCAGATGATCTTGGTAAAGTGAGGTGGCAAAATCCAATATAAATCTCCTAACAAACAAAAGCAAACATTTTAAATTCTAAATTATGCCACATCAGGGGAAATCTCATAGTCCACAGATGTTATAAATTTACTAATAATATGTCCAATCCCAACAGTCTAGATATTTTCACTTGTTTGCTTGTTTCTTTGTTGACTAGAAATAATCCAACTGGTAAAATGCTGTTGTTGTCAATGCTGAACTGGGGTCTGTAGAGTCTTTCATTACTTTACAAGAAAGACACTACATTCCTGCTCATTTTCTCAATTTGCTGTAATAAGAGAGGGAAAAAAAAGTTCATTTAAATAAACTCCAGTGTGGGTATTTGTTCTCTGTGAAGGTATATGTAATGACATTACCTTGAGCAAAAGCAAAAATAGTTCTGACCTTCTCAAGATATAATCAGTTTAAAATGTATAATTACACTTAATGTGCCCTATTTTTATTCAAATAGACATGAAAAGAGTCTAATATGACATATGAAATTCTACCATAGGAAATTTTACTAGAAAAAGTATTTTGTAATGTTTGTTTACATTGCAAAATTACTAAGAAGCAAAACATTTCTAAGGTGACAGTAGAACACTATAATTCACATTTGTGTAAATATCAAATGTTTCTCTTTTTTACTAATCCTCTAAAATTATTTCAAGAATGATATTGATGCTATAGAAAAGTGATGCCAAAATTGATAAAGTGGGGCTACAATTTGGATCTTACAATAATAAAACCGTCCTGTGGTTTTCTGATATAATGAGGTGGAGTCTTCCAGTGCCCAACCACTCCAAAAGAGCTTTGGAAAGAGACAATCATTCCTACAAATGATTCCTACAGGCAATTTAGTAAATTTAAAGAGAAGTGCTGAATATTATTTAGAAGCCTGAAAGAGACAACCTATGAATGTATTTCCAGGAACAAACTTAAATACCAGTTCTATACATCACTAACAATTAACAATAAAAAGCTTCTATTTTCTGATACATTTCTGATCACTGCTTACCATTTCAGTTTGTGCCCTTGACTAGCCTACCATACAACAGGCATTCAATTAAGGCACTCATTCAATGGAATGACTGAATGATTGATTTGGGCTGTGTTCCCTTCATTAGTCTGCATATTCTGAATATTAGTCTCTATACTTTTACTTACCCTGAAATTGATTCATAATTCAGAAATTCAAAAGGTCTGGATTATAATATTTAACGCATCAAATAGTTTTTTGTTTTTTTTCTGTTTGTTTTTTTTTTTTTGCGGTACGCGGGCCTCTCACTGTTGTGGCCTCTCCCGTTGCGGAGCACAGGCTCCAGACGCGCAGGCTCAGCGGCCATGGCTCACGGGCGCAGCCGCTCCGCGGCATGTGGGATCCTCCCGGACCGGGGCACGAACCCGTGTCCCCTGCATCGGCAGGCGGACTCTCAACCACTGCACCACAAGGGAAGCCCCCAAATAGTTCTTTTAATAAATGTTTCTTTAACTTTGAAAACATAACAATTATATTCTCAAAGTCTTTGTTTCACTAATACTGCTAAAAATGAGACCATTTTTTTAAACAGTAAAACACTGTCAATTTATAGAGAGCTCATTTTTCATTATTTGTTTTGCCCTTGTTAATTAAAAAATAGAAATCATTTACTTTGTTCATTTGCTCTTATAATAGGTATTTTTTCTTGTTTATTTTTTAATTTGAATAATTATACAGGTAAATTCTTAATCTCAAGCTTCCCTCTAAAATATATTAATATACATATTTTCATGTAAAAAAAAGGAAAGTACATTCTATCATGTCAAAATACATTCATATCTTTAAGATTCTTAAGTTTACCAAAACCCAAAAGTCATCTGATTTTTACACTTTCAATGACCAGGCCTATATAATCCTCAACCTTCTAAACAGTAATATACTTCTTTTTAAATCTAAAATAAATTAAATGACTAAGGTTTATAAATGAAACAAGCCTATATCAAACCTAGAAAAACTGGATTTATAACTGTAACCAAATGAAAATCTGATATAAAATTGGATGTTTAGGGCTTCCCTGGTGGCACAGTGGTTGGGAGTCCGCCTGCCGATGCAGGGGACACGGGTTCATGCCCCGGTCCGGGAGGATCCCATGTGCCGCGGAGCGGCTGGGCCCGTGGGCCATGGCCGCTGAGCCTGCGCGTCTGGAGCCTGTGCTCCACAACGGGAGAGGCCACAGCAGTGAGAGGCCCACGTACAGCAAAAAAAAAAAAAAAAAAAAAAAAATTGGATGTTTAATTTCAGTGGAATTTAATCTTTAGTTCATAAAACAGGTAGTATTCAAAATTCAAGTTTATATGTAGGTATGATTAAAGAGATTGTTCTGGGTGAAAGAAAGCATTGTAAATAACAATTATCAAGACACTTCTGTGAGTGCCTTTTTATATGGGAAACTATTGTAGAAACTTCACTATATTCTGGGAGCATTCTCTAAAGAGTACATTGAAGGATGTTCTCTTTCAAGAAATACTGAAAGAGACCCTGGAGTTCGTGATCTTTTACTAGGTCATTAGTTTTGGTTTGTTTTGCTAGTGTTTCTGCCTCATTTTTGCATCAGTATATAATAGATATGAAACTTTGGTCATAAAATCAGGCATCCAAAAAACATAACTTTCATTTTCCATAACTTAATATTTTCTATGTAGACAGTTTCCATCATTTCAGAGCCACACTGGCTTGAGACAATGCTCTATGAAGTTTAGAGTCATATAAATCTGGGGTTTGTTGGGAGACATCTAATCCTAGGTTGTTATCACATTCTCACCAAGGTGTACATCCCCTCATGAGGAAGCAGTAGATATAGTGGTTAAGAGTGTAGTCAAGTGGCTTAATGCCTCCATACTTCAGATTCCTCTTTGGTAAAATAGAAATAATAAAGTGTAGCCTACATAACAGTGTTGTTGTGAAGTATCTGTGAGAAAGTACACAGAAAATGCTTAGAATACTTAGCATCTGTCAAGTAAACAATAAATGTTAGCTATTGATAGCTATTATCTTAGCCTATACTAAATCTTCAATCCACACAAATTGGTGACAGGCCCCTATTCCTGATTTCACATTGTCTTCATTCATTTCTTGTCCAACCCATTTAATGTAGATCTCACATTCCTGAATACAAGGCTTCTTGAGTTGTGCTTTCTCTTAGCTACGTCTGATCCTTTTGGACATACAGAAACCATTTGAAATTCTAAGGCTGTCTCAGGCTGACTTCCCTAGACATACCGAGTATTCATATCTACTCTACTATCTACTGTCACATTATGTGTGGTAAAGGAAAGAGACCAAAACCATGTTGGTAGTTTGGCTAGTGTGAAGAAGAGGATCAAGGCAAATGTCCCTTTTCTAAACACATGCACACATACACACCCCTAAGTGGTCCTCCCTTCAACTACTCCCACTCTGTTCTCCAACAGGCAACAGAATTTTTATTTGATCTGGGAGGGAGGGAGGCAAGAAGGAATTGATACTGAATTTTTTTTCAAATATATTGTTTATGGCATGAACTTTATGCCCAGAGTTCTTGGGCTTAAGTATCTGAAGGTCAAAAGTACCATGTTTTAACATCTCTAAAGAGGCTTCATATTTTCAAAATCTACAGTGACTCTCTTTGAGGCAGTGGGTGTCTCATAACCCCACATGGGACAAAGGGGAATGTAGTTCTAGGTAGCATAAATTCCTGGGTAAAACACAGTGTTAATATATTAAAATTTTATCCTGTCAGATACAATATGAAAGTAACACTAATAATGCTCTTTTATGTTAAAGAAAATATTTAAGAATTAAGATGATATACTTTAACCCAATAAAAATCTCCATTCCAGGATATCTCTAACTAGTAAATGATTTTCAGAACTTAGATAAGCTCAAGGACGTTATACACTGTTGTATTAAAAACTTTCAAAACTCTCAAAGTTGTAAATATACAAAAAACATGATTCAATAAAAATGAAGTTTCATTTCCAAACACAAAATTCTATTTTTACAAAGGAAATATACAAATTCCATAGGTTAAAGATTGCATGTTTTATTTGCCAGGAAATCAATAAAGAAAAAAGGGGAAATAATTTACTTATGGCTCTTCCTTAATAAGAGTTATTCCAAGATTTTAAGTTAAAAAATAGGTCAATTTTGGCAATATTAGGCCTCCAGATCCACGAGACTTTCATAATCAATGTTGCCCTATAGCTCTTTAAATTATGATATATTTTAAGAATGTTAGCATATCTCTTCTGGAAAGAATATGAGAAAGATGCAATATTTTAAGTAATTAGTATCAGTTAAACATTGTGAATGACTGTAAAGCAAGGCAAAAGAATCTCTATCATTAGAGTAAAATTTAAACTTTAATGTAAGTTATTTTTCTTCTTTATATAGAAAAAGAAAAGCTATGTGTGATTTTTTTAAATTTGGAATAAAATCTAGTTTAAAACAAGGGTTTTTTTAAAAAAACATCTTTAGTGGTGTATAATTACTTTACAATGGTGTGTACTAGAAAGAAATGACAACACCAATGCAAACGAAAAAAAGTTAAGTACTCAAAACTATTTTAAAGTACCTTGTATTGCAAGGCCCATAAAACTGTTTGATCCAAAGTTTTATTATAAAAATATAAGCTATATGAGGACACAGACCTTGTTCAACTTCTCCCCTACTTAATCTTCAGTTCTCAGAACATGGAGTAAAATATGAAAATCATTCCATAAATTCTAGTTGAATTAAAGAAAATATATCATTTTGCTCTCACTACATACTTGTTACACAATGAAGGGCTTATTTTCACATATTTCTTAAACAGAGATGGTGAGTGATTTTTTTTCTCAAATAATATACAGCTGTTTAGTCGTAGACAGGGATGTTACAAAGTTTCAAAGTCCTAATTCAGGGAAGGGTTCTTTCCTCAGGAGCAGAGCAAGATTTCTGACATTACTAAAGGCACATGTATGTTACTGAATGACTTGAAACTGTCACTTTAACTCCATACAGAACTTGAAACTTAGATTCAGAAATAATGACTTTTTTTTTTTTTGCTTTATATGGATGTGTATTGAAGGACAACCATCATGTCTTCCTAAGTTGTCTACACATCCATTCATATAGCCATCCTTTTCATCTTAATGATATCACTCACCACTAAAATAAAGTATCCATAAGAATAAAATAAAGCAGATGGAGTCTAAACTGTCATGATAAATAACCCAACTAACCATGTGCTTAAGGAACACCATGACTTTTTCATGCTTTTGAGCTTTTCATGGAGGGAGATTAATATGCCACATTGGTTTGGTTGTAGGAGGACCAGCAAAGCCTCAACAGTTTAATCATTTCCTAACTTCCCACCACTCTCCATAATTTTTCAAGAAACTCCCTTCTTCCTTCACCAGGACAGTTTGATTAGGCAATTCCCTCAATCTATGACTGCAGAATTTCATTCATTCCTGGAATAAGAGGGTAATACTTTAAGAAGAATCTCGCCAAACTAAAGCTGATTTATCTGTGAGCTCAGGATCGTGAAGGGAATTAAAGTCATGCTGAATGAGAAAACGTTAAAGGAATCGAGGTATTTAGCAGTGAGAAAAGTCTAACAATGAGGTGAGGCAGTGGTCTTCAAACATTTGAAAGATTATATGGTTCCCAAAAGGACTATATTTGTACCAAGGATAGAACTAGTACTGTTGGCTAAGGATAAGAGTACATGTTTCAGCTCAATATAAGGAAGTCAGAGCTATTCAAATATAGCATGGGTTATACAACTCAGCCCACATGGACATCTTCACTATTTTTTGTCACTGGACTTATCCGATAAGTGTGGGTTAGAAAACCACTTGGTGAGGTTGATGTAATCCAATTCAATCATTACATTTAGGTTTGGACTTCATGACCTTTAAAGTCCATTCCAGCCCTAAAATTCACTGAGGCTCTGAAACCCACTCCACTGGGAGTGCTGCTTGCCAAATTAGTCTGTGCAGGAAAGGCACAAAATGATGTCAATTGTTGCAGCTGCAGTGAGTCAGCTGGAAACTGCTTTACAAAGGCAAAGTTCAACCTAGTTACTAAATCCCAACTAATTTTAAATGATTTTAGCTTTCTTAGATGGTTCCAGAATTACACACTCAATTAATGCTGTTGATTTCATCCAAGTCTCCACAAAAATAAGTGGAAAGCAAGGCAAGTATTTGGATGAATCAAACCATAGAAACTAGATCTTTCTGTTTTAATGCTATCTTCAGTGATCCTAAAAACTCAGATTAAAAGGATCTCATGATTCAGGACAAAGAGGGTTGAACTGGAAAACAGGAACTCTTAGTTGTAGTCCCTACCATATTTCACTATATTTGTAAGAACAGAGATCTCAGAGTCAGGTCTGGATTGGAGTACTGGTTTAATCATTACTAGCTCTGGGGCTTTGGAGAAGCTACATACCTCTGGATCTCAACAGTCTCTTCTACAATAACAATAACAGCAACTACTATTTATTGGGAGGTTGCCATGTGCCTGTAACTATACTAGACCTTCAAATGCATACTTATATTTACAAAATTTCTATAAGATGGGCATTGTTGTTAACATTTTAAAACAGAAGAAAATGAATCTTAAAGAGATAAAGTAACTTCCTCAAGCCACATAATTAGTAGGATTTTTATCAAGTTGGACAGAACCTTTTTGCATTTCATGTTAAGTTCTAGCAAGTTGAAAATATACTATGGTCCTCCAGGAGGATTCCTTGAGGGAGCGACCATGCCCTTCTTGTCTTCTTGTGTCCTTCCTCCATCCTTCAGTCTAGAAGACGCCTGTGATAGGTAGTATTCTAGTAACTGCCTAGGGCCACGCCTAGGAATGAGGGAGTCATGAACTGAAGAGGCTGGGTCCCTAATGATTTTGTGGAACCACCATATCTGTTTTAAGCAGCCCATAAATGAAGCTCTTTAACATGAGGGAGAAATATTCTTCTCTCATTCTAAACTATTGAGTTTGGGCTTCCCTGGTGGCGCAGTGGTTGAGAGTCCGCCTGCCGATGAGGGGGACAAGGGTTCGTACCCTGGACCGGGAAGATCCCACATCCCACATGCCATGGAGCGGCTGCGCCCGTGAGCCATGGCCGCAGGGCCTGTGTGTCCGGAGCCTGTGCTCCGCAACAGGAGAGGCCACAACAGGGAGAGGCCCGCGTGCTGCAAAACAAAAATAAAACTATTGAGTTTTAGTTAAATGTTGCTGAACTTGATCCTAAGTGATATACCATACATCCAAATAAATTCTATTTCTGTGTCAGAGGTTCATGCTGGCTCATAATATGAGAGAGATTTGATTAAACTGTGCATATAGTAACTACAGAAGCTGAAAAGCTACGTAGCAACTAAGAATTGCTGTAGGTTATTAAGCAGCAGAGCGCCATAAATTTGCAGGCAGTTTAAGAAGCGGCACATATACAAAAGAGGTTGGAGTTGAGGAAAAAAGTTTGTCTTAATAAACTAAAATGCTGACAAATCAATCTTTACTATGATCATCCTCTAGAAACAGATAATAAATAATAAACTAGTCATAATTTCATATTAGAGGGCAATAAACTCAGCCTTTGTTTGATTCACTAATTTAAATAATTATGCCATATTCCTCTCTGTGCCTGTGCCTGCTATATATGACCAAGTCCTACGAACTGACTGAAGAACACAAAAATCAAAAAGTGTGATCTCTGCCGTCTACTGAAAAAAATTTAAACAGGGACTTGCCTGGAGGTGCAGTGGTTAAGACTCGCACTCCCAATGCAGGGGGACTGGGTTCAATCCCTGGTTGGGGAACTAAGACCCTGCATGTCAAATGGTGCAGCCAAAAAAAAAAAAAAACATTTAAACAAACAAATACACAGAAATAAATGCTGTGATGGAAGTATGCACAAGACACCTTGGAAGCCCAGAGAAGCACTTCTTACATGGATTATAGGGACAGACAGAGATTAAGACTTCTCAAAAAAGGTGAACGTTTACCTGAATCCTCAGCAATATATAGGAGTTAACGAGGCATAGAAAGAGCAGAGGGACACTCTAAGACAGTGTAAACAGGATATACAAATGTATAGAACTGACAGCTTGGCACACCTGTGCTGGTGTATAATGTGATATAGAGGGAGATAAGATTGAAGATATAAGAAAAGGGTCGGATACTAAAAGACTATATTGACCAGAAAGGCTTACATTTTATCCTTAAAACATCAAAGGTTTTTAATGAGTACTGAAATGATCAAACATGTTTTCAAAAATTACTCTGGCAAGAGTTTGCAGGACAGACTGGAGGTGACAAGAATAGTAGCAGGAAAACAGTTTGAGGCTATTTGTATAATTTGCTTAAAGGAATTCCAAGAACAGAATGAAAGCAGTTGTATTACAGATGTAAATTGAAGGACACTTTAAAGGTATTTAAAAGAGCAGTGAAGGATCTACCAAATTTAGCAACCTAGAGGCCATGTGGTTCCATAGTGAATATTTCAGGAGTATGTGAAAGCAGACCTCAGACTGACATGAGCAGAGGACTGAATAAGCAATGAAGAAGTGTAGATGAGTAGAGGCTACATGGTAGCTCCTTTTCCATCAAAGTCAAGCTTCTCAAATTGGGGCAAAAGTAAAAAAGATGTTCCAGGAAGGAAAGAGAAGGATGCCTTTCTTCCTAAAGTGGAAAGGACTGAGAATGTTTATATTCTGGTAAAGATGGGGAAGTCCTAGAAGAAGGGGAATAATAATTGAAATGAAGACCATGAGGAGTTTAAAAAGAGTAAAAAGGATTCCACGCAAAATATCCAATACGTAATATGGTCAGTGAATTGAATTGTGTGTGATAAGGAATCCCGGACATGAGGGAAGTGTTCAGTTTAAGGCAGCTAAGGACTTATACCACTTGCCTCCCCATCCCTTAAAGACCTTTTGTTTTCACCCCTAGGTTGACTGGGGCAAAACAGCCCATTCTACAGAACTCTAACCAGTGTTTTTAAACATACAACCACAACACACAAAGGAAGGGGATTCTTAAAGAAATGGTACTTTTCATAAAGACAAACATGGACGACACCGTCAGATCAACAGTAGGAAAATGAGGACTCACACTGAGAGATTAACATCTGGCAAAGAAAAGCCTCAGGATTAAATCCCAGAGATTAGGAACTGCATTCTATAGATGCAGTTGTAATAATGGTGAAGACTAGCACATTTCCCACCACTGTGTCCTCCGTGCCTGACACTGTGACAGTTAACAAGCAGTCATGAATTACTCCTATTTGGATATCTGAATGGAGAGTATAACATGAGCCTCATACCTCCTCCAATATGTGTCACTATCTTCTCGGTATAGGTAAGTGTGGGCTATCAGCTCTGTGCTACTGTCTACGATGAAAGTCAACAGCTTTCTGAAGGTGCTAGAGATGCAAGAGTCTAGATTCTCCAAAGAAATGCTCACTTATTTATTCATTCATTCAAAAACCATTTAGTGGGCTCTACTACATACCAGCCCTGGTATTAGAACCGGGAATACAAAATCAATCAAGTTGCAATGTTTGTTTTCTACCCAGAAGCTCCCAAAGAAGACAATGACCAACGGTGAATGGGAGGCATGAAACTGCTTCTCTAAGATGACAGAAACTGATGTGGATCTTGCAGAAGCATAAACTGTTTAGAGCAGTACTTCTTAAAGTTAAATGTGCACATACCTAAGGATCACATTAAAATGCAGACCCTGATTCAGTAGGTCCAGCGTGGGGGTCCGAGATTCTGCATTTTACAAGTTCCCAGGTGATTCCAATTCTGCTGGTCCATGGACCATACTTCGAGTAACAAGCAGTCATAGTAACTTAATATAGGTGATGCTAAGCAGGGCACATATTTGGGAATTTTGTTTCTAAAATTTTTCTCTTCATAATATTCAACCTTTTTTGTTACATCTTTTCTTAGTGTTTTTTGATTTTTTTCTACTGCAATGGTTAATTATGGTCTCAATTGGAAATACACTTTGGATGCATTCCTTCAGACAAAGGCATACCATAAATCACTGATTACTATGAGTATTAAAGTATATTTTTAATATATTTGGACTCTAAATAGCATATAACTTAGTTCCTTCCAGAAAAATTCCCAATGATCTATTTTCTCTGATTATTAAAGCATTATTTTATTAGGATTAGGAAGAGGACATAAACGCTTTCTCATGTTCTCTCGACAACTAAACTGTTCTTTTTTCAGTATTTAATTGGAATGATCTTAGTTATCATTGGAGTAATAAACTTGTTACCAGTACTCTGTAAAAACTAGACTAGATGAAACTAACTGAAAACTCTTATATTTAAAGACTATATCTACAATTTCTAAAAACTATCAAGAAGCTTACAGTGAGATACTCTTAGATTTTTCACATTGAAAACAAAACAAGGGGACTTCCCTGGTGGCGCAGTGGTTAAGAATCTGCCTGCCAATGCAGGGGACACGGGTTCGATCTCTGGTCCAGGAAGATCCCACATGCCGCGGAGCAACTAAGCCCGTGTGCCACAACTACTGAGTCTGTACACTAGAGCCCACGAGCCACAACGACTGAGCCCACGTGCCACAACTACTGAAGCTCCTGCACCTAGAGCCTGTGCTCCGCAACAAGAGAGGCCACTGCAATGAGAAGCCCTCGCACCACCACGAAGAGTAGCCCCCACTCGCTGCAACTGGAGAAAGCCTGCACGCAGCAACGAAGACCCAACGCAGCCAAAAATAAATAAATAAATTTATTAAAAAACAAAACAAATCCAGGTATAGCCCAACCAACCACTGATACCTAGTATCACAATCCTCACACTTAAAATGATGGTATAATACTCAGTTTGATTCCCTGCCCCTTTAGCCCCCTAAGTTTACACTAGAATTACTAACTCTCCCCTGAATATTCAGTTGCCCTACTTTTTAGAACAAGGCACAGTGTAAGAAGCCCTAGGTCAGTATTAGTATTAAATTATCTTGCCTGTTGGTCTGTCTTAATTTTAATAGCAGATTCCCTGGTTGCCAGATGCCTTAGTCTTTACCTCATACTTCTGAACACTCATGGATTGGATTTCCTAACCCTTAATTTGAATGTCCTTCGGATGAGAGCCATAACATTAAATAACATAACATATAGATCATCACAGTTAAAATCTTTTCTCTTCCCTGCTATGTAGATACTCTTAATTTGGATTTAAATTGAATTTTTGGCTAATCCTTACAATCTGCCTGCATTTTCCATCATGAACTGAATTTAACAGTTTACATTTAGTCAAAAAAAAAATTAATGCCCAAATTTTCCATACTCTGGTATAAATTATTTACCTAATACTATGGATATGCCAAGATTTCTAATCTTGGCCTCCTCTTATCACCAAATCTTATCACCAAATCTATCCCATCCTTCTGTCACTCCATTCCTGATTCTGATAATGAGGTCCCTCCTTTTTCATTCCCTAAAAAACTTTTACTGAGCACCTACTATGTCCAAAGAACTATCCTATATACAGGGATACAGAAGAGAGTCCCCAACTATGCAGAGCTTATTCTTCAAATATTATGACTCATTCTACCAGATTTGCATATAAGTTAAAACAACTTTGAACTTTATTCCAACTGTATTTTATTCTTTATTTTTGAAAAGTTCAGGAATGAATCATTTTAAACCCATCATTTCGTAGAAATCTAACTATTATTTTCTGATATATATTCCTAGATTTCTGCAAAATGTATGGATTTAAAAAATTCTTAGAAGTTTAACTACTTATTCTACTTATATAAGAAAATAGTCTATAATCATTATCATACTGATAGAATCCTATATTGGAGGGTTTTTTTAATATTAGAAAATAACTCATTCAACACTTCTTCTCAAGTAAAGAATACATTGCACAGTGTCAGTATACATTACCTAATTTTTGCTCAGATATCCAGGAATTGGGAGTTTGTTACACAAGGTAAGCTCACATTGTTGGTTCTCTAATCTGTACCATTTCTGCTCTCAAAATCAAAAAAGGAAAATGCTGTCATAAGACAACTTCCAAATATTTGAATACAACCATCCTGTGTCCCCTTAATTCTCTCTTTTCTAAGTTGAAGAGCTCTAAATTTGTGGCAGGGTTTATTACAGATCCTTCACCCTCCTGATCCCTGTCCTCTGTATGCACACCGCTTGCAATGTTTCATCAAAAACAGTAGCACTCTTAATACAACAAGATAATCCAGATGGGCCAACACAGGACACCACAAAAACTCCTGAGACCTGGATAATCTAAAATTGCAAGGGTATCACATCTTCAGTTCATACAGAGCTCATGGAAACTAAATCTTTTTTTCACATGAGATAGAAGCCAGATATCCCCATATCTTAAACTTAACTAACCAATTCTTTATGCCTAGATAGAGTAAATTATGTTTGTCCTTGTTAATATTTTATTGTTAGTTTCAACCCAATATTCAGTTCTAGGGAGGTTGAAACTTGACTCAATTTCATTATTAATTATCCCTCCCAATTTTTTTCCATCTGAAAACATGATAAGCTTGTCATATATGACTTCACCCAAAGAATCCATAGAACTTTTTAACAGTATAAAAGCAGAAGACAACCTTGTGGCACTCCTAGATGGCAGCAAGCCATTAATCTTTTTCTTTTCTATTTGTCCCCTTTGTAAGTATTTGAAACTAACACATGCATGCTATAAAATTTTAATACAGAAATGGATAAAGTAGAAATGGAAGCACTCCTATTGCAATCCTACTCTCCAGAGGTCAAAATGTTTAATATTTTGGTACATGTTTATCTATCTAGATAGATCTATCTACCTAAGTTTTTATATATTTTTTGAAAAGTAGGTAAGCACTGTATATGTTGTTCTGCAACCTTTTTTTCACTTAAATTGTAATTATCCTATTTTTTATACATTCAAACATTTCAAGCCTCCTCATTCTTTTTAACAATTGCATTGTATGCCATCTTATAGTTGTACTACAATTTGTTTAATGAGTCTCTCCTTGATTAACCTACTTTACTTACAATTTTTGGCGTTACAAAATATACTACCATGTATATTTATTGTAATGTACAAATTTGGAGGGCAATACTGAGAGAATTTCTGTAGGATTCATTCCTTAAAGTAGAATTATTGGTGAAAGATGATGAAAATTTTTCAGATTAAATAGATATTCCAAATTACCCTAAAAAGTGATACTGAATTATACTGAATTTAACATTGGTTGAGGTATAATATGTATGTCCATTTGCATACATCTTTGCCCCAAAATGAACATTATCAAGCTTTTAATGTGTGCCACTATGACAGGAAAATGCTTATCTGGATTTATTTAGGTTTTTTTAAATTTATCAGTGAATTTGTGTTTTAATACTTGACAGTCATTTAAATTTCTTCTATTGGTTGTCAGATTCTGTCTTTTTCATGTTTTCCTATTGGGGTGTCTTTTTTTAATGATTTTTAAGGGCTCTTTGAATTACAGAGGTCATAAGTCTGTGATATATTTCCCCAAGTCTGAATATGTTCTTGCTTCATTTCTGTGTTTTTGTTGTCATATAGCATATAGTTAAAATTTTAACTTCTAAAAATCATTTCTGAGTTTTATATTATACCTTGATAAGCCTTCCCTACTACCTAAGTATTAAGGAAAAAGATTTTTTTCAATACTTTGTGATTTCATCGTATATAAGTACATGTTTAACCTAACTAAAATTTGTATAGTATATTAAATCTATAATGTATTAATTCTTCCACTTAATTAAATATAAAAAATACCTGTTATTCAAGCACCCCCAGTGATCTCAAGCAATAATTTTTCATTACCCAGTTACTGACAACCTCTTAAATGAAACTACTAATTTTTAAGAAAGTTAATATAGAACAGGTTTTCTTCAAATCTAGATGACCACAGTATCCTTAAAGGAGCTTAAAAAAAAAGAAAACAACAAAAAAAACAGATCTCTGGAGCTCACCACTGAAGATGCTGTTTTAGTATGGATGGCATGTGGCATTGATGATAGTTTTAAAAAATATTCCAGGTGATTCTGATAATTTGCCTAAATGTTATATATGTTCTTTACCCATTCCTATAGAATTTATACTTCAGAGTCTTAGACTACCAACATTAGATTTTCTGAGGAAAACATTTTAAATGCATATAACTAGGCTGTGTTCCAGATACACTGACTCAGAATATTGAGAAGGACCTAGAAATTCCAGTCATAATTGAAGTATCAGTAATACTAACTCTAATACTAAGAAGTATCATTGAAGAAGAATGCAGAAATAGACTGATTACAGTAACAGTAATATTTATTTATTCTACACTTAGTTTAAGCAAAACAGTCTCATCCATTATCAATTTTACTGGAGTGTGGTTTTGTTTCTATCTGATTTGAGGTATGAATATATAATTTTCAAAGACCTAACATTTAAGTCATGTATACTCAGTCATAGATTAAAATCTATTTAAATACAATTACAGTAAAATTAATCTAGGATGACACTGAAGATCCATGAGAAATTGCTTTTTCCTTAAAAAGCAGACTTTGATTGCCAATTGGACCTTTGATTGTCAACTGACTATGTCTACAGTGAAGCCACTCAAAAAATGGACAATTATGCAATGAGTTAAAGTATTATCTATTATCACCTTCCAGGATGTAATGGTTAATTTTATATGTCAACTTGGCTAGGACACAGTACCCAGATTTTTGGTCAAACATTAGTTTATATATTGTTTGAAAATGAGAACATTTAAATCAACAGACTTTTAATAAAGCAGACTACCTGTAAAATATGGGTGAACCTCATATGACCAATCAGCTGAGGGCCTTAAGAGGAGAAAGACTGACATCCTCAGAGGAAGAATGAATTCTGTCTGCAGTCTACGTTTGGAACTGAGCTGCAACATCATCTCTTCCCTAAGTCTCGCACCTACTTGGTAGATTTTGGACTTACCATCCTCAACAATCATGTAAGCCAATTCCTTAAAATCTTGTTCTCGTGGGCGACCTCCCCCACCCTCTCTCCCTACATATATGTATATAATATATATGTATATGTGTACATATACATATATATACACATATACATATGCACACACCACACACATCCTATTTATTTTGTTTCTCTGGAGACCGCTAGGTAATACACAGAAACTACTGCAAAAAACAAACTCCACATTTGCCAACTCTCAGGCTTCAATGTTCAGACACAGTTGTACTCTCCCTCACTAGTATTTAATAATTTTGTTTAAGTTAAGAAGGGGCTTACCACTACAGTATATTTTGCTCCCCTTCTCCCCAAAATGATCCAATGCTTACTTGATCAAAGTGGATCAGAATGGATGTCATTTGGAAAAAATGAGGTTTGAACTGTTTTTTTAAATTACACCAGATCTTCAATTTCCTTCTCTCTAGTATTATCAATAACTCTAGGAAGTTCTACAGTTTCTTTAAAATAATTAATTTTGAATTTCAAAGTTATCAATTTATTGCTATGTTCCAGGTAAGATGGACTAAGTACACTTCTTCCTGCATCACTGAACACAAGTAGAAAACTCAGACAGAAAACATAGAATAGATTTTTGAGAACTCTAAAAATTAGACAGTAGCAGGTAGAACAGAGAACATGAGAATTATAAGGGCCACCAAACTAGTGATAAATTTACCTCTTTTTTCTTTTGACATCCCCTGGTCAGAACAATAACACAGTAAGATACACAAATGTGAGCACTGTACTACAAACAGAACTCCAGGGAAAAAAACTTCCATTTCTGACTCAAAGAACAGGGAATAGAACTCCTAATGTTCAGAAACAATGCAGAAATCCCCCTATTCTTTTCTTTCCTCTGTTCTTTCATACTCCAGCCCCCAACAAACCCATGGCAGTGGTGACAGTTGTAGCCAGAGGAACCCAAAAAAGTCAAAATTCTGAGGGACGGGAACCTTCCTCTCTGGTGGAGCTGTGGTTCAAAGTGGGTGGGGAAACTCCCACTATGTTTTTCCTTTCTCTATCTTCACATCACTAAGTCCTTGATGCAGAATCAAAAAAGGAAGTGTGCAACAGAATAACTAGACTACCAAGTTTCTGGCCTGAGGCCTAAAAGGAAAAGCCCCAGAAAACTGGGGAGTTCCAGGGTGATGACAGAGAGCAAAAAACTCAAAGAAACAACCCAAAATGGTTGTTTAGAAACTTCAGGGCTCATTCCCAGCTGCACAGGTATAGACCTGAACCTAATTAGCATAACAAAGATTTTGAAAACTGAATTAATGAGCAGACCACCAGCCAGGTTCCAACCAGAGCACTGGGTGGTACATAGCCAGGAAAAATCCAAAAAGTACTATAAAAGCTTCCGAAACTGAACTGATATTAGAAACATGGCCCACTGAAGACCATGTGGAACTTGTGGCCTGAACATAAGCAGGTTGATTTTCTGCTAAAACATAAGGATCAATACTCTCAATAGGATTAAACAAGACCAGAGTCTCATTAAATATTCAAAATATCCAGGATACAATCCAAAATTAATTGGCATATGAAGAACCAGAAAAACTGCCACTCATGTGGGAAAAGACAAACACAGATGCCAACATCAAGATGACACAGATGTTGGAATAATCTGACAAAGACTTCAAAGCAGCCATTATAAAAAGTGTGAATTAGTAACCTTGAATACTCTTAAATGAATTTTAAAATAGAATGTCCCAGTGAAGCAAAAGAAGATATAAAGAAGAACAAAGTGGAAATTTTAGAATTGAAAAATACAATAACTGGGTGAAAAACTCAATGAATGGACTCAATAGCAGAATGGTAATAACAGATGAGAGTCAGTAAATTCAAAGATAGATCAACTGAAATTATTCAATCTGATCAATACAGAGGAAAAAGTTTTCTTAAAAATGAGAAGAACTACAGAGACTATGGGACAATAAAAAGAAAAGTTTAACGTGTGTCATCAGAGTTACAGCAAGAAAAGAGAAAGTGCAGAGCTGAAAAAATATTTGAAGAAATAATGGTCCTAAACATCTCAAGTGAAGCAAAAGGTATCTATAAATTCAAGAAGCTGAGCAAGCCTTAAACCTAAAGAAATCCATGTCCATGTGTATCATAATCAAACTACTGAACACTAAAGGCAAAAATAAATCTTGAAAGCAGCCAGAGAAAACAACGTATTAACTATGGAACAATGACTCAAAAAACGGACACTTATGGAGATTTCTCATCAAAAACCATGCATACCAGAAGAAAATGGAACAAAATTTTTTAAATTCTGAAAGAAAAGAAGTGTCAACTCAGAATTCCATATCCTTCAGGAATGAAGCTGAAATAAAGACATTCTCAATTTATGTATATATAGTTTATAAACAAACTACAGCATAAATGGGAAGTAATAAGGTAGTAAGATCTCTACATTCCAACTGAAATAGTAAAATATTGATTCTAAGTAAACTGTGAAAAGTTTAGTATATTGTAATCACCAGAGCAACCACTAAAAATAAAAAATAAAAAAAATTAAATGAGGGGCTTCCCTGGTGGCGCAGTGGTTGTGGCCTCTCCCGTTGCGGAGCACAGGCTCCGGACACACAGGCTCCGCGGCCATGGCCCACAGGCCCAGCCGCTCTGCAGTATGTGGGATCCTCCCGGACCGGGGCACGAACCCGCGTCCCCTGCATCGGCAGGCGGACTCCCAACCACTGCGTCACCAGGGAAGCCCCATAATCTTGTTTTGTCTGCTGTCACTGCAGAAAATCCTGCTTCACAAAGATAGGATGTTGGAAATGGAAGCAGGTTTTTCAGTGCTTTAGTGGCAATCTCAGGATATTCCACCTTGACTTTAATCCAGAATGTATGGAGATTTGAAGTTGTCTCAAACATACTTTTAAGGCCACCGTCATTTGCGATCTCAAGAAGTTGATCCTCTTCTAGCATGGACAAAGTTGATTCACTGGGCTTATTCACAAGTGGGTCACAGATCCATTCCTTACCGTTTCGGGGGACTTTTGCGGTTGGGAAATAATGCTCAAACTCTTTTGAAAGCTGAGATAGGTGATCATGCACCAGCTGGGAGAAAGAAGGCCCTGGCTCAGCCTCTTTCAAAATCTCTGCTAATGTTTGAAACATGTCAAAAATCCCAGTGTTCACTCATCGCCTGCATAATTCCAGTTTGGCTTTGAATGCAGCCACTCTACCTGCTGACTTGAACACAGCTGTCATTCTCCCCTGAAGTGACAGATTGTGTTCGTTGAGCAGGTTGAATATGTCACATAAGTAAGCAAGTTTTGTGACCCATTCTGTGTCACTGAAATGTGCTGCCAGCGGTGACTGTTTTTTCTAAAAGAAATCTCTGGAGTGGCTCTCGTAACTCAAAAACTCTGGCCAGTGATCTACCTTTAGAAAGCCATCTCACTTCTGTGTACAAGAGAAGACGTGTATGTTCTGTGTCTATCCCCTCACAGAGCTGCGTGAACAGACATGAGTTAAGGGCATGTACTTTAATGTGTTTGATAATTTTAATCACATTCTGCAAAATGTTGTTAAGTTCAGGTGACATTTTTGGCTAGCCAGCATTTCTCTATGGATGACACAGTGCACAGACTCACATTCAGAAGCGACCCCTTTGACCCGAGTAGTGAAACCAGAAAGCTGTCCAGTCACAGTAGCCGCTCCATCCGTGCATATACTGACACAAAATGACCACTTCAGTTTTCCTGATATGTAATCATTCAAAGACTTGAATAGGTCTGCAGCTGTGGTGTTGGTTGGCAACAAAAGTGCACATAACATAACCTCATGCACATCCTCCTGAAAAACATATCGCACAAAAACAAGCACTGTTGCTTTGCTGTCAACATCAGTAGACTTGTCAACCTGAATTGCATACCATGGTGACTCATTAATCCTCTCTAACAATTGTGCCTCAATATCCGCTGCTATTTCATCAGTTCATCTAGTTACGGTGCTAGCCAAAAGAGGAACGAACACATGCCACCTTTTGAACTGCAGCCTCTCCTAAAAGTTCACAACAAATGTCCTTAGCAGCAGGCAGGATCAACTCTTCACCAACAGTCAAGGGCTTCTTAGCTTTAGCAATGCGGTTAGCCACTAAGAATGATGCTCTCAGTACAGACACATTCGATGAAAGGGTGGCCTTCAATAATTGTTTCTGTTCTTTGTGTTCATGTTTTTTTTTTTTGCTTTTGAAAAATTCCAAAAGCTTGTCTTTTAATTCAGGGTGCTTGGTTTCCATGTAGCAAAGCATTTTGGAAGGTTTCATGGCTTCATTGGATAGCCAGTTGCCACATATTATACAAAGCAGGCTTGGAGAATGTGAAGCACTTGTTGCAATGAACACATAATCTAAGTAGGACTCTTGGTATTTTCTTTCAAATGCAGCTTTCTTTTTGTTGGCAGTCTTCGAGACTTCTGCTGTCTCATCATTGGGTCTTTCCCCCATTTCAAAAAAGCTCTCCAGCGACATTTGTTTTTTTACTCATTTTGGCTAGGGTTAGCTTGTGAACTTACTGAAACTGTGACAGACAAGTGCGCAGTGTGGGAAAGAGGCATGGACGGAAGTGGTAAATAAAATAATGGGCAGGCTGCGTGTGGACTAAATAAGTGTCAGATTCTGACTTAAAGCCTGCCACCAGATGCAGCTGTACAACTGAAGTACATCAACTCACTTGTCACTCTACAGCCTGCCACCAGATGCAGCTTAATTGTCACTTGCCACTCACTGATAGGGTTTTGATATGAGTCTGCAAGCAACTGACTTATTATGGTCTCTGTGCAGTCAAACCTCTCTGCTAATGATAATCTGTATTTGCAGCCGCTCCCCAGCATTAGCATCACTGCCTCAGCTCCACCTCAGATCATCAGGCATTAGGTTCTCATAAGGATCGTGCAACCTAGATCCCTTACGTGTGCAGTTCACAGTAGGGTTCATGCCCTATGAGAATCTAATGCTGTCGCTGATCTGACTGGAGGTGGAGCTCAGGCAGTAATGCGAGCGATGGGGAGCGGCTGTAAATACAGATGAAGCTTCCTTTGCTCACCTGCCGCTCACCTCCTGCTGTAGGGCCCAGTTCCTAACAGGCCACAAACAGGTACCAGTCCACCTGGGGGTTGGGGACCCCTGCTTTTGAGTAAAAACGTTACCAGGGATAAAGAGGGGCATTCTATAATGATAAAAGTTTTAGTCCATCAAGAAGTTATACCAATCCTAAATGTTTATGCACCCAAAAACTGAACTACAAAATACATGAAGCAAAAACTGACAGAATTAAAAGAAATAGATAAATCCACAATTACAGTTAGAGATTTCAACACTTCTCACTCAGTGATATATAGACAGAAATTCAGTAAGAACTGAATAATGTCACAATTCTACAGATTTCTCAACTGACTTGTGGAACCCCCTGGGAGTATTTTAACTGTACCATTCTCCTCTAACTTAAACTACTTTCCTTCACCCCAACTCACAAACCTTCTAAATCTACTAGGAACTACCAGTACCAAGTAAAGAAAAGTAAATTTTTTAAAAGTTTTATATTTTCCTGCATAGCTTCATTTTAAATGTTTTTAATTTTAAAATATTTCAAAAATGTATACAAAATTTGTAGGTGAATTATGAAAACAGTTATAAACAACTTGGGTTTTAGAAATAGAATGTTGTCTGTTTGTCCCTCCCTAAATATACCTCTCTACCTTCCAACTATAGATAAACATTATTCTGTTTCCTATGAATAATTCATTCTTGTTTTGTGATTTATGAACCGTAAATAGTAGTTTGATTCTTCCAGGTTCTCAAGTGCATAAAATTTAAATCATACTGCACCTATCCTTTTAGACTTCCCTGTTTTACACATTATTAGGTATATGTTCACCCATATTAGGAGATGCATCACATATTATTCTATTTTATGAATATACCAAAATGTTAAAATTCTGATGGACATTCCAGTTGTTTCCAATTTGGGGTTATTATTTTAAAAAGATACTATGAACATGTGATACATACATACAAGATTTATTTTAAAATATACAAACAACAATGGGGTTGCTAAATCATAAGATACGTACATCTTTAACTTTCCTAAATAATGCCAAACCCATATTCCACAGTGGTTGCACCAGATTACAATCCACCAAATTCCCATTGTTTCATATTCTTACCAACATTTGGTATTTCTGACACTTTAATTTCTGCTAATTTGATGGATATATTATGATAGCTCATTGTGATCAAAAATCACATTTTTCTGATTACTAATAAGGTTGAGAATCTTATTATATGTTTATTAGCTGTTTGGATTTCCTCTCTTGTCACTTAATTACTCTTAAAATTCTTCTAGAATCTTTGGTTTTACCCTCACTCTTTCCCTGGCAGTTTCTCTGAAAATAAAAATTGCCATTGATATTGGCTTTCGTATCTCTGTAGCCATTTAATATCACCTCCAAAAGTTCATAAAAGAGTTGCATTCCCAAGATGCACCAAGTGTTCCCCACCTAACCAACATATCTAATTTCACACCACTATACAATCTCCTCTAGAAATAACTGAGCATCACCTTCCAACAAAACACCACCTCACTCAATGGTATCTCATTCCATTACACGTTTATTTCTAAAGAAGACATAAAAGGATCTGAAGTATTCTGTAGAATAAATACCTTGAAGACTGAAGGATTAATGGAAATAATTCATTTTCTATCCTTATCATCTCACTTTAGACAGGAAAAATAAAGACTCAGAAATATAAGCAAAACAAGATTTAGAATGTAGGATTATTTCTTTTAATGATCTTTTCCAAAATTCTAGATAAAATGGGAAAATTATTTTTCTAATTATGAAAACAATAAATATTGATATAGGGACTTTAAGCAATAAGAAAATAAACAAAGAAAATGCAATTCATCCAGTTTCCCACAAACTGAAAAGTAGCCAGAGTATATTTTCTTCGAATAAACTTCTAAATATCTTTCTCTATCTCTCATTCTTTATCTGGCAATTAGGTAATTTCTAACTCTATTGTAAACATTATAATAAATGTTCTCTGACATATATCATTCCACATTTATTTCACGTTTTCCTTATGAAAAATTTGTGTTAAAACACACTCATATTTTAGTAGTTTATGCTCATTAACAAACTTCCCTGTAGAAAGTACTAGTTTACTATAAGAGTGCTGGTTTCCTCATGCCCTTACTTACTCTGAATATTATCAATCTTTTTAATATTTGCCAATCTGACAAGCAAAAATGTGATAAATCATTGTTTTGTGTGTATTTCCTTGAATACCAGTTCTGTCAACATATCACAATATGTGAAAATGTGTCTCTCTTGACATGCTTTAGCATCTAGAATTAAGCATGTGACACAATGCAGCCATTTAGTAGCTGCTATCCAGAAAAATTAACACGGGGGAGTAACATAGAGTTAATGATTTAGTTTGAGGGTCTGTGAAGCAGCTACCAAGAAGCTGAGAAGCAAGTAGTAAGGAATACAACAAATATCCAAAGATGTGCAGTCCAGCAGCATATGAGCTAACTGTCCAATGGTATCAGGTACAGCAGTGTGACATACCCAGTGATAATTATGACAATGGTGATAACCTAAGCAAACACTTCCCATAGCAAGACCTTGGCTGTTCAGACTTCCTGAGATCATGCCCAGTCCTAGTTCTCATCCTTCATGTTGATTATGTGAGGTACCAGACACCTATTTCACGATTAATTAAGCGGAATCAACTACCATCCACACTTTCACTTCCTAGTTCATTACATGACTTTCTTTCTTTCTATTTACAAACCCTCTACCATTTGATTATATAATTTTTATCTTTTTGAATTAATATATAAATTAATAAAAAACATCTTCACTTCTGTCATTAATTTGTATAGCAAAATTTCATAATTCTCAGATACATATTTGATTAATTTGCTTCAAGAAATTATTAAACAACTAAGAGATTAAGTCTGCAGTCACAGATGCCTTAATAATTTTAGATTTGCAATACAATTTTCTTTTCATTTTAAAAGGAAAAATATGATTAACTAAAAAAGTAAATTTTTTATTCACCTACCTTGTTAATAAAGAAACATGAAAGCATTATTTAAGATAGGTGCCAGGCTTCCCTGGTGGCGCAGTGGTTGGGAGTCCACCTGCCGATGCAGGGGACACGGGTTTGTGCCCCGGTCTCAGAAGATCCCACATGCCGTGGATCGGCTAGGCCCGTGAGCATGGCTGCTGAGCCTGCACGTCTGGAGCCTGTGCTCCGCAACAGGAGAGGCCACAGCAGTGAGAGGCCCGCATACCTCCCCCACCCAAAAAAAAAACATAGGTGCCATTCATACGCATGTTGGAAGCAGCAAAGACACTGCTGTACTGGAAAGACAAGTACATAACTTTATTAAAAGTAAGTTTCCCAGGGGCTTCCCTGGTGGCGCAGTGGTTGAGAGTCCGCCTGCCGATGCAGGGGACACGGGTTCGTGCCCCTATCCCGGAAGATCCCACATGCCGCGCAGCGGCTGGGCCCGCGAGCCATGGCCGCGGAGCCTGTGTGTCCGGAGCCTGTGCTCCGCAACGGGAGAGGCCACAGCAGTGAGAGGCCCGCGTACAGCAAAAAAAAAAAAAAAAAAGTAAGTTTCCCTCTATAAAATTATCAACTACAAAATGTCACGAATTTTGAAGAAAGAAAAAAATGAATGATTCTTCAATTAAAAACCCCACATGATGAAAAATAATTTGCAAGTTTAATTTGAAACATTTGGTAAATTTAG
Organism: Mesoplodon mirus; assembly: GCF_964341445.2. NCBI lineage: Eukaryota > Metazoa > Chordata > Mammalia > Artiodactyla > Ziphiidae > Mesoplodon > Mesoplodon mirus. Next base: position 117,359,387 of record NC_138979.1, on the reverse strand, counting down.
AGAAGTTTCACTGGATGTTTCAGAACTCCTTACTGCATATTTCTCTCTTTAAAAGCAAGGAAAATCATTATTTACAATGACATTTTCTCCCAATAATTAAAACTAAAATCTTACTTTTAATAACATTTAACTGTACTATACTTTTTAATAATAATTATCTCTTGGTAGGTACAAAATTCCAAAAAGTTATACCAGCTAGACAAGGTGGGGGGAACCAGGCTGCACAGCAGGAGGTGAGCAGTGGGCAAACAAGCAAAGCTTCGTTTGCTGCTCCCCATCGCTTCCCTTCCCATCACTTGTGTTACCACCTGAACCATACCCCTCCCCACCCACCCCCGTCCATGGAAAAACTGTCTTCTACAAAACCAGTCTCTGGAGCCAAAAAGGTTGGGGACCACTGAGTTGGAGAAAAAGGCAAATTGACTTTCTTCATTAACATCCTAATTACCCAGCCCAATTAATTTTGGGCTTAGCTATGTGATTTGCTCTGGCTAATGGAAGATGAGTGGATGTAACATATGATGAACAAAAAGCTTTAAGCACTTGTGGCTGGGCTCACTTACTATCTATCTTACTTATACCATGAGAACTACATGGCCCAAACAGAGACCACTTCTTCCACCTAAATCCTCAAATGAAAAAGGCACATGAAAAAAGAGCAGAGTTGTCACTGACCAGCAGTAGCCTGAAGCTAACATGTAATGAGAGTAACCGATATAACTTTGTTATATAAAAACATTGCTGTTATAACAACTGACTTTTAGAGATGTTTGTTATACATCATAACTTAATGCAAACTAATACATGTGGTACTGGCCGTCATTGTGATTCACCCTACCTAACAGAACAGATAATGCTATGTATTACTTGTTTAAAAATTAATAATAGACATCCACAGAAAGTTAGACAAGATGAAAAGGCAGAGGGCTATGGAACAGATGAAGGAACAAGATAAAAACCAAGAAAAACAACTAAATGAAGTGGACATAGAAAACCTTCCAGAAAAAGAATTCAGGTTAATGACAGTGAAGATGATCCAGGACCTCGGAGAAAGAATGGAGGCAAAGATAAAGAAGATGGAAGAAATGTTTAACAAAGACCTAGAAGAATTAAAGAACAAACAGAGATGAACAATACAATAACTGAAATGAAAACTACACTAGAAGGAATCAATAGCAGAATAACTGAGGCAGAAGAAAGGATAAGTGACCTGGAAGACAGAAAGGTGGAATTCACTTCTACAGAAGAGAATGAAGAAAAAAGAATGAAAAGAAATGAAGACAGCCTAAGAGACCTCTGGGAAAACATTAAATGCAACAACATTCGCATTATAGGGGTCCCAGAAGGAGAAGAGAGAGAGAAAGGACCAGAGATAATATTTGCAGAGATTATAGTCGAAAACTTCCCTAACATGGGAAAGGAAATAGCTACACAAGTCCAGGAAGCGCAGCGAATCCCATACAGGATAAACCCAAGGAGAAACACGCCGGGACACGTAGTAATCAAATCGGCAAAAATTAAAGACAAAGAAAAATTACTGAAAGCAGCAAGGGAAAAACGACAAATAACATACAAGGGAACTCCCATAAGGTTAACAGCTGATTTCTCAGCAGAAACTCTACAAGCCAGGCCGCAGTGGCATCATATACTTAAAGTGATGAAAGGGAAGAACCTACAACCAAGATTACTCTACCTGGCAAGGCTCTCATTCAGATTCGATGGAGAAATCAAAAGCTTAACAGAAAAACAAAAGCTAAGATAATTCAGCACCACCAAACCAGCTCTACAACAAATGCTAAACGGACTTCTCTAAGTGGGAAACACAAGACATGAAAAGGACCTACAAAAACAAACCCATAACAATTAAGAAAATGGTCATAGGAACATACATATCGATAATTACCTTAAACGTGAAAGGAATAAATGCTCCAACCAAAAGACAAAGGCTTGCTGAATGGATACAAAAACAAGACCCATCTACATGCTGTCTACAAGAGACCCATGTCAGACCTAGGGACACATACAGACTGAAAGTGAGGGGATGGAAAAAGACATTCCATGCAAATGGAAATCAAAAGAAAGCTGGAGTAGCTATATTCATATAAAATAGACTTTAAAATAAAGAATGTTACAAGAGACAAGGAAGGACGCTACATAATGATCAAGGGATCAATCCAAGAAGAAGATATAATAATTATAAATATATATGCACCCAACATAGGAGCACCTCAATACATAAGGCAACTGCTAACAACAGCTATAAAAGAGGAAATCGACAGTAACACAATAATAGTGGGGAAATTTAACACCTCACTTACACCAATGGACAGATCATCCAAAGTGAAAATAAATAAGGAAACAGAAGCTTTAAATCACACAATAGACCAGATAGATTTAATTGATATTTATAGAACATTCCATCGAAAAACTGCAGATTACACTTTCTTCTCAAGTGTGCATGGGACATTCTCCAGGATAGATCACATCTTGGGTCACAAATCAAGCCTCAGTAAATTTAAGAAAATTGAAATCATATCAAGCATCTTTTCTGACCACAATGCTATGAGATTAGAAATGAATTACAGAGGAAAAAAATTAAAAAAAACAAACACATGGAGGCTAAACATTACGTTACTAAATAACCAAGAGGTCACTGAAGAAATCAAAGAGGAAATCAAAAAATACCTAGAGACAAATGACAATGAAAACACAACAATCCAAAACCTATGGGATGCAGCAAAAGCAGTTCTAAGAGGGAAGTTTATAGCTATACAAGCCTACCTCAAGAAACAAGAAAAATCTCAAATAAACAATCTAACCTTACACCTAAAGGAACTAGAGAAAGAAGAACTAACAAAACCCAAAGTTAGCAGAAGGAAAGAAATCATAAAGATCAGACCAGAAGTAAATGAAATAGAAATGAACAAAACGATAGCAAAGATCAATAAAACTAAAAGCTCGTTCTCTGAGAAGATAAACAAAATTGATAAACCATTAGCAAGACTCATCAAGAAAAAGAGGGAGAGGACTCAAATCAATAAACTTAGAAATGAAAAAGGAGAAGGGACAACAGACATCACAGAAATACAAAGCATCCTAAGAGACTACTACAAGCAACTCTATGCCAATAAAATGGACAACCTGGAAGAAATGGACAAATTCTTAGAAAGGTATAAACTTCCAAGACTGAATCAGGAAGAAACAGAAAATATGAACAGACCAAACACAAGCAATGAAATTGAAACTGTGATTAAAAATCTTCCAACAAACAAAATCCAGGACCAGATGACTTCACAGATGAATTCTATCAAACATTTAGAGAACAGCTAACACCCATCCTTCTCAAACTCTTCCAAAAAACTGCAGAGGAAGGAACACTCCCAAACTCATTTTATGAGGCCACCATCACCCTGATACCAAAACCAGGCAAAGATACTAAAAAATAAAAAAAATTGCACAACAATATCTCTGGTGAATATAGATGCAAAAATCCTCAACAAAATACTAGCAAACAGAATGCAATAACACATTAAAAGGATCATATACCAGGATCAAGTGGAATTTATCCCAGGGATGGAAGGATTCTTCAATATATGCAAATCAATCAATGTGATACACCATATTAACAAATTGAAGAAGAAAAACCATATGATCATCTCAATAGATGCAGGAAAAGCTTTTGACAAAATTCAACATTGATATTTGATAAAAACTCTCCAGAAAGTGGGCATAGAGGGAACCTACCTCAACACAATAAAGGCCATATATGACAAACCCACAGCAAACACCATTCTCAATGGTAAAAAACTGAAAGCATTTCCTCTTAGATCAGGAACAAGACAAGGAAGTCCACTCTCACCGCAATTATTCAAAGTAATTTTTGAAACCACGGCAATCAGAGAAGAAAAATAAATAAAAGGAATACAAATTGGGAAAAAAAGAAGTAAAACTGTCACTGTTTGCAGATGACATGATACTTTGCAAAGAGAATCCTAAAGAGGTCACCAGAAAACTACTAGAGCTAATCAATGAATCTGGTAAAGTTTCAGGATACAAAATTAATGCACAGAAATCTCCTGCATTCCTATACACTAATGATGAAACACCTGAAAGAGAAATTAAGAAAACCCTCCCATTTACCATTGCAACAAAAAGAATAAAATACCTAGGAACAAACCTTCCTACGGAGACAAAAGACCTGTATGCAGAAAACTATAAGACACTGATGAAAGAAATTAAAGATGGTACCAACAGATGAAGAGATATACCATGTTCTTGGATTGGAAAAATCAATATTGTGAAAATGACTATACTACCCAAAGCAATCTACAGATTAAATGCAATCCCTAACAAGTTACTGATGGCACTTTTTATGGAACTAGAACAAAAAATCTTAAAATTTGTATGGGGACACAAAAGACCCTGAATAGCCAATGCAGTCTTGAGGGAAAAAAACGGAGCTGGAGGAATCAGACCCCCTGACTTCAGACTATACTACAAAGCTACAGTAATCAAGACAATATGGTACTGGCACAAAGACAGAAACATAGATCAATGGAACAAGATAGAAAGCCCAGAGGTAAACCCACGCACCTATGGTCAACTAATCTATGACACAGGAGGCAAGGATATACAATGGAGAAAAGACAGTCTCTTCAACAAGTGGTGCTGGGAAGACTGGACAGCTACATGTAAAAGAATGAAATTAGAACACTCCCTAACACCATACACAAAAATAAACTCAAAATGGATTCAAGACCTAATTGTAAGGCCAGACACTATCACACTCTTAGAGGAAAAGATAGGAAGAATACTCTTTGACATAAATCACAGCAAGATCTTTTTTGACCCACCTCCTAGAGTAATGGAAATAAAAACAAAAATAAACAAATGGGACCTAATGAAACTTCAAAGCTTTTGCACAGCAAAGGAAACCATAAACAAGATTAAAAGACAACCCTCAGAATGGGAGAAAATATTTGCAAACCAATCAATGGACAAAGGATTAATCTCCAAAATATACAAGCAGCTCATGAAGCTGTATATCAGAAAAACAAACAACCCAATCCAAAAATGGGCAGAAGACCTAAATAGACATTTCTCCAAAGAAGACATACAGATGGCCAAGAAGCACATGAAAAGCTGCTCAACATCACTAATTATTAGAGAAATGCAAATCAACACTACAATGAGGTATCACCTCACACCAGTCAGATGGGCTTCATCAGAAAATCTACAAACAACAAATGTTGGAGAGGGTGTGGAGAAAAGGGAACCCTCTTGCACTGTTGGTGGGAATGTAAACTGATACAGCCACTATGGAGAACAGTATGGAGGTTCCTTAAAAAACTAAAAATAGAATTACCATATGACCCAGCAATCCCACTACTGGGCATATACCAGAGAAAGCCACAATTCAAAAAGACACATGCACCCCAGTGTTCACTGCAGCACTATTTACAATAGCCAGGTCATGGTAGCAACCTAAATTCCCATCGACAGACGAATGGATAAAGAAGATGTGGTACATATATACAATGGAATATTAGCCCTAAAAAGGAATGAAATTGGGTCATTTGTTAAGACATGGATGGATCTAGAGACTGTCATACAGAGTGAAGTAAGTCAGAAAGAGAAAAACAAATATCGTATATTAACGCATATATGTGGAACCTAGAAAAATGGTACAGATGAACCGGTTTTCAGCACAGAATTGAGACACAGATGTAGAGAACAAACGTATGGACACCAAGGGGGGAAGCACAGGGGGATGGGGGTGCTGGTGTGATGAATTGGGCGATTGGGATTTACATGTATACACTGATGTGTATAAAACTGATGACTAATAAGAACCTGCTGTATAAAAAAATTAAAATAAAATTCAGAAATTAAGAATAATAATAATGAGAGCAACTATCTTAATATCAGTCTTTTCAACAGAATTCCTGTTATTTATTGTAATTGGAACAGATTAAATCATATCCTATCCCTGAATTAGGTGAGGAATATGTAATGAGATACATATTTTAAGCCTACATACTCCACTCCTGGCATCTAGTGTGGAAGTATGTTCTCTAAAACTGCAAGGACCTCTGAATCAAAATTGAGGCCTACTGGAAACTGAGAAGAGGGAAATAATTTATCAGAAAATAATTAATAGATATTTTTTACACTATGAAACAAGATATTTTTTAATGCCTCATAAACAATATTGAGAACTTTAAAGAAAATGTAGGCATAGTTTATATTTGAAAATGCTTAAAACATGGGTAGAAATGTAATTTAGATTAGTGGTCATTAAATGACTCATTAGTCATCTGTAATATGACTGTACTAATTTCTATAAGAGTAAAGAAGTGAAATTTCACAAGGGCAGGATTATATATCAAATTGAAACAATATATATAAATATCAGAGTTACTGGAAAAAGGAAAATGCCAATGAGTTTAAAAGATATTCCAGCATTATTTCCACTACACACATAATCACTAAAGGGTTACATGATTAGTCTGAGACAGAAGTCACTAAAAAATATTCTTTAAACAGTGGGAAGGTTATGAAGGTTATCTTGATACTCGTACACTTATTTAAGTCTGTGGTGCATTTCAAATTAACTAATGGAGATAGCTAACAGAGAACATTTCATCACTTGCATCTTCAAAACATATATTGTCTTACACCAAAATTAAATACATATACATCATGCACTATGTCTATTTCACTTTATTTATTTACCAGTATTAGCCAGAACAAGAGTGTATGTATTTTTTTTCTACTTTTAAGTTTACTAGACTGAGATTTTTAACTACACATAAATGTTCACATGAAAATGGGTAAGTATAGGGCTTCCCTGGTGGCGCAGTGGTTGAGAATCTGCCTGCTAATGCAGAAAACACGGGTTCGAGCCCTGGGAGGATCCCACATGCTGCGGAGCAACTAGGCCCATGAGCCACAACTACTGAGCCTACACTCATCTGGAACCCGTGCTCCGCAACAAGAGAGGCCGTGATAGTGAGAGGCCCGCGCACCGCAATGAAGAGTGGCCCCTGCTTGCCACAACTAGAGAAAGCCCTCGCACAGAAACAAAGACCCAACACAGCAAAAATAAATAAATTAATTAATAAACTCCTACCCCCAACATCTTAAAAAAAAAAAAAGGGTAAGTATAGAGTTAGAAGGAGCAGTTGGCAAAACATACTACACAAACTTAAAGAATTGAAAGTGTCCCAGAAATACATAAATGATAAATCAGATGAGGTACCATTAAGGATGGAAAGGGATACAAATGTAGGTGGCAATAGTGAAAGCTGGTAGAAAAGTAGCTGCCTTACTCCCCAACAAGGATTAAAAGCTGGGAATACTAACTTTGGAAAAAGTCAAAAGTTCCTTTTCCCTTAAAATATATCATATCAGAGTCTTTCTCCTCTTTCTATAGGATATTATTAAAATTTTTCAGAAAAACATGGAGTCATATCAATGATATATAATTATCTTATGTATTTCTAAAAGCCCATAATTTTGAAGAAATCTATAGGTAGAAAAAAAAGGAAGAAGGTTATCATTAATATAGCCTTTCAAGACAACTGTTTTTCTAACTTTACTATATAGGATAAAATTAAAACAGAATGATTGTGATAATGCCTCTCCATCCTTCAAAAAGTGCCCCTCAGTGAAATTATTAGTAAAAATGGGTATGCTTGCATCATCTACTGTGAGGACACAGTTGCATCAATGGTGTTTTTTGTTTCTGTTTCGACAAAACAAAAGAAAAATCATTTGGCAGGAGGTGGAAAGGGAGGGCATGTGATTTTTTTGTATTTTTTTTTTTAACTTTCGGGATTAGGTGAATTCACAAAAATGAAAAGAAAAATGCAACAGGTAATATATGCCCATTGTTATGGATGCTGTTATACCTTTAAGAGATCACCTTTCTGTAATTAAGCTTTTGCCTCATGACTGCTTGAAATCAGCTCTCATATCCAGAACTATAAGCAGGAATCAAAATCTTTTGGATTCTCTTCCGCCATAAACATTGCTCCTTCTTTACCATCTTTCTCCTCTTGAAGATTTCTTTCTTGGCATCATTAAGAAAAGGATTTGTGCAAGGTTTCCCTCTGGGTAGGTGGATTTACACTTGAAACCAGAGATAGCATGTTGTACAACTCCAAGGGTTGTAATTCAAAATGTAGCGAAAGCCAGGATATAGTTTTTTGAAGTTCCTGGAGCTCGAGAGGGCAATATTCACATAGAAAATAATGTGAATGCTGCCCTTTGGGGTTGAGGGACACACTGGTATATTGGGGCATATTAGGTGAGCTTCTGAAAACCTTGGGGCCCAGTGAAATACAGGGCCTGTAAGACCCTAGTTCCACCACCGCCCTCCTTCTAACAGTAAAAATAATAAAGACTGGAATAAGGGCAAAAGTCACTGGCAAAATGTTACATCCTATATCTGATAATTTACTCACTTCTGTTTTACCCTGTGCCTATTGCTTTGGAAAGACAATTGATGAAGAAGTTGTATATGAACAATAACAGGAAAAAATAGCAGTTCATTCTGATTATGAATAATGGCAAATTGATAGATTACATTATCAGAGAAAAGAGGTTGAGAGTTGTAGACTAGAAAATGACCATTTTGTTCTATAGCTTCAGTTTACAGATGAGAAAACTGAAGCCCAAACAAGATCAGAGATTACAGACTAAGATTCCAGGTGTCTAACGAGATTCAACCAGAAAAGCTCTTCATCCACCTTATTTTAAAATGCTTCCATATAAGATTCCTTCTTCATACAAGATTCTCATTGTGCAGCATGACACTGTCTTCCACCCAAGCCAAGGCACACTTGCCTCTTCAAAAGAAATTCTGAAGGAGGTACTGTAAGAAGGACAGTAATCCCAGAAATGAAGACAAAATCAAGTGAAAAAACAAACAATGGCCATATAAAACAATGATGAATGTGTTTTTGTGGTTAAAAGTTAGAATTAAAATACACAAAATCAATAAAATGTAGATCTGACAGTGGGGTGTTAACTGAAAATAAGATGATCTACAGTTCTTATATTGTCTGTGAGGAGAACAAAGGTGGTGGAATGTATTTGGCCATTAATGAATTAAGTATTATGCAAATTCCAATTTCTAGGGTAATCAGTAAAAGAATATTTCCAAGTAAGAAAAGAAGAAATAAATCCTTTAGATGTTTCTTCTGCTATTTGCTTTTCATATTTCTAAGTAATTTGTTATATATTTATAGGGCTACTTTATCAATTTTCGATTCTATTAACTGAATTTTATGTTATCTCACCACTTTCACACCATTTCCACACTATTTCCCCTTCTTTCCACCTTATTTTCCTCCCAATATGTTATATCATAGTTCTTAGATCAATCAATATTCATACTTAACATTATGACTATATGAATAATGTTATGACTTATGAATAATGTTAGTTGCTGACTGAAGTTTACTGAAATTTAATTTCCTTTCTTGTCTAATTTTGTGCCCTTTTTCTGGAATAAACAAGGACTTTGTGTGGTTCTCTATTACTTATCTCTAATTCTTCAGAAAAGAGATGAAAGTAATTTGTTTTGGAGAATGAGAATCAGGAATAGATAGGAGTAAGGCTTAATTTCAAAACATTTAACAACCAATAACACAGACACCAATTAATCCAATACTCTCTGTCCATAAACAACCAGTAAGGCCATGCTAGTTTGTACCCCATGAACATCAGCCATAGGGAGGGGAATTTGGAAGGAAACTATGGGCTAGGAGATTGCTGTTGCTTTGTTACAAGACTTGGAGTACTACCTGGCCTTTTAAATCATATGTATGGATTATGTCAAATAAAAAACTAATTTAAAAGATAAATACATTTGGTTATATTTAGTCTTTTAACCCTAGCAGATCTATTTGAAACTAAAGAATTCATTAGGTCACATATACACCCAAAATAAAATGCTAGCAAGTGTTTGAAACAAAAGTCCATAGGGAGAAAACTGTTCCTTCTGTGTAGCAGGACTGCTCAGTATCCAAGGTGCTTACTTTCTAATGAATAAATATTTTTGCCTCTACTTAGAGCCAGAGACTGAATAATATACATCAAATTCTTCTAAACAAAGTGAATTGAATTAAAGAGATAACAGTTTCCTCAAATGGGAAGCTGCCTTAAGTAATTGTAGCCTATTAGGTGTTAATTTTCAACAGGTGCTACTTAAATGTAATGGAGTATCATCCTTGTATTTAATAAGGTCTCTGAGTTGAGAGTCCCTGTGCCAAATTTTATACCAATTCATTTAAATTGGGTGGAGTTACTACATCTCCCCCAAAACAAATAAAGATAGGCATGCTATTTAGTAACTGTAAGGGGTACCACATTAATCATCATTCTTAATTTCCCTCCAGATATCATTTCTGTCAATAATTCTATTTCAACTAAGATGAATGGGAAGCAAGAGAATTAGGTTTAAGCAGCGGGCTGCTGGCAAACTGGCTTGGGGACGATAGCTGAGATTACATCATGAAACTATGAAATAGAGGGAAAGTGTCTTCCTTTTTGTGGTGTACAAACATACATAAATGACAAGCCAATCATCTTCCTTTTTTTCTTGTTGTTGTTTTGTTTTTTTTGTTTTTCAGTTGTCTTTCTTAACATTGAATTCTTACGGGAAATACAGACTATCTATGAATACAAGGACTTTTATAGGTTCTCAGTAAAAACAGAGAGTTTTGGGGTTTTTTTTTTTAGTGAATTATCAAAGAAAATTTCTCTTCTTATCTTTTGGAGTTTAAGGGCAAAAGCTTTAGGGAAGACTTAGGAAGAAAAATTCAGAAATAAAAAAGGTATAATTGAACATTGGAAATATGGAATTTGCTATAGAAAAATATTAAAACAATATCAAGCAATAAATAGAAATAAATTAGCAATTTATGTGTGAGTTAAAAGTAATACAAAACTATTAAACATTAAATTATTTTATTCAATTCAACAGATTTTTAAAAGAGGATTTAGAGTTAGAAAATGGCATGATTCTGCCCTTATGATAAATATAATCTAAAAGGGAAGACAGACATAAAAGCAAGTTTTTAAATAACCAAATATTTATGGCTCTGTGGCTAATTTTGCCTGAGGCTGGATCAGGGATGACTTTATTTGAGAAAAATAAATTTGAAATATGTATAACTGACCATTAAATAGAGACAAGAAGAAAAGTAGATGGAACAGCAAGAAAGAATCAAAGGGCACAGCATACTGAAGGAAGTATAAATAGTGTGACATGGTTAGAATTTATGATAACTTTTGTCTAAAGAGAGCATATATTGAGAGAGAATAGTATCAGTCTAAAACATTTGTTCCTGTTTCCTGATATTACTCAATTAGATAAATAACCTATTCTATTAGAATTATGGCTCCAGTTGATGTTTACTTGTGCTCTACAGTTTTTAAGGAGTCATCACTTGCACCCAAAATAGAAATCCTATTACCTAACCTGTATGACAATATTCCCTCCCTGACTACATCCATGCACCCACCAACAAACACTAACACACTACTTGAAAACAGAGGCACATGCTATCAGAAACCTTTACAAATTTGGGCAGAAACCTTTACAAATTTGGGCAGAAACCTTTACAAATTTTCTTCCTTTTACTATCAGAAACAGAGGCACACGCTATCAGAAACCTCTACAAATTTTCTTCCTTTTTCTATCTTGTACTTACTTGTACCATATTATCAAAATATGACATGAACCAAGCAAAACTAAATTTGTAACTTAGTTCTTTTCCACCACATCAACCAAGAGATAATTACTGTCCTCAGTGCATTAAAATGCAATTTGACATTTTTTAAAACTACAAAACTGTAATCAATTAGAATAAATTTTGAGAGGGCCTGGTTGCTAGTTAGCACAGATAAAATAAAGACTATATTTTCGTGCATAATTTTCAACCTCTTAGAAAAAGTAAATCCTTTTTCAAGTGTGTAAGAATATATGTAAAAGCTTTGCATAATACCTGTATGTTCTTCTGGCTCTATTATGTCATCCTCCCCAACTTCACATGGTACAGCCAATATTTATAATTGCACATGATAATTCCCTCAATGTTTTACCTATACTGTGCCAATAAATCTAAATTGTCAATAAAAATTTAACTGAGTCTTTGGAGATGCATATGTTAGCTATTGCTTATGTTGGCTATTGCTTAGATAAAAGAAAATCAGGTGACTCCCACCTTCCCAACATTTCATAGCTGAATTTTCAATCCTTGCTTCTGTGAGCTTGTTCTCATAATTAAGATCTCCATGAGTCTCATATTTAAAATTATATTGACTGTGATGATTTTAACACATATCCTGATTCTGAATTATGGGGACTGTTCCTCCTTCAGCACTTACCCTACATTCTAAGACTTTGAGCCATTCACGTTCTTTAAATGTTTTTAACACTAGTGACCCCAAATTTGAAATCCAAGTATTTGACAATCCTGGCATCTGAAGGGCCTTCTGAAATAACCATGTGTGTATTCACTCTGGCTCTGAGGGGAAAATGCCCCAAGTGTCACTCTCCTTATACTAGGGATTTCCAGCTATAGAAATAACATGGACATAACTCGACAACTTTCATATCAAAGCATATACATATCTATAACAGATTATGAAAACACATATTTTAAACAAAACTTAAGAAAGTGAAAATGTTCCTAGTATTTTAAATACGGAATCAGATCAACAAACTTGCATCCAGATTGTCAAACATTTGCCAAAATTTTCTAGATTATTGGAAAACTGATTTCATATAAAGGCAAGTAATGAATATGTCAACTTATATTAATTTGTAAGCTAATATTTATCCAAATGATCCCTTACTATAAAAGAATTTTTAAGATATAAGGAAAAGAAGTACATTTTTATTGTTGCATTAAATCATTGCCTGGATGATTGTTACAGCAAAGTAAAGAACAAAAGAGGCTTTAGAACATAAATCATCTATTCATTATCAGCTATCTATGGAAATAAGTTTGTATTTTAATTTTTAAATAATCAAGCTCTCATCTGGAATCATATGAGAATTAGGAACACAAAAAACCCTTGCCAAGAAAGGAGGAGAAGATGGCGGAAGAGTAAGACGTGGAGATCAACTTCCTCCCCACAGACACATCAGAAATACATCTACACGTGGAACTGCTCCTATAGAACACCCACTGAATGCTGGCAAAAGACCTGAGACCTCCCAAAAGGCAAGAAACTCCCCACATACCTGGGTAGGGCAAAAGAAAAAAGAAAAAACAGAGACAAAAGAATAGGGACAGGACCTGCACGAGTGGGAGGGAGCTGTGAAGGAGGAAAGGTATCCACACAATAGGAAGCCCCTTCGCGGGTGGAGACTGTGGGTGGCAGAGGACAGCACAGCAACAGGGCTGTGGAGGGCAAAGCAGAGCAATGCCTGCATGGAGGATTGGTGCCGACCAGCACTCACCAGCCCGAGAAGCTTGTCTGCTCACCCACCGGGGGAGCGGGGCGGGGGCTGGGAGCTGAGGCTCAGGCTTCGGTCAGAGTGCAGGGAGAGGACTGGGGTTGGCGGCGTGAACACAGCCTGAAGGGGCTAGTGAGCCACAGCTAGCCGGGAGGGACTCTGGGAAAAAGTCTGCACCTATCGAAGAGGCAAGAGACTTTTTCTTCCCTCTTTGTTTCTTGGTGCGCGAGGAGAGGGGATTAAGAGTACTGCTTAAAGGAGCTACCGAGACAGGCTCGAGCCGCGGCTATCAGCACGGACCCCAGACACAGGCATGAGACACTAAGGCTGCTGCTGCCACCACCGAGAAGCCTGTGTCCAATCCCAGGTCACTCTCTACACCTCCCCTCCTGGGAGCCTGTGCAACCCGCCACTAAACAGGGTCCCATGATCCAGGGAGAACTTCCCCGGGAGAACGCACAGCGCACCACAGGCTGGTGCAACGTCATGCCGGCCTCAGCCGCGTCAGGCTCCCCCCGCACTCCGTACCCCTCGCTCCCCACGGCCTGAGTGAGGCAGAGGCCCCATATCAGCTGCTCCTTTAACCCGGTCCTGTCTGAGCGAAGAAGAGACGCCCACAGGTGACGTGCACGCAGAGGCGGAGCCAAATCCAAAGCTGAACCCCAGGAGCTATGCGAAAAAAGAAGAAAAAGGGAAATTTCTCCCCGCAGCCACAGAAGCAGCGGATTAAAGCTCCACAATCAACTTGACGTACCCTGCATCAGTGGAATACCTGAAGAGACAACGAATCATCCCAAATTGAGGAGGCGGACTTCGGGAGCAAAATATATTATTTTTTCCCCTTTTCCTCTTTTTGTGAATGTGTATGTGTATGCTTCTTTGTGAGATTTTGTCTGTATAGCTTTGCTTTCACCATTTGTCCTAGGATTCTGTATGTCCGTTCTTTTTTTTTTTTTACTTTTTAAAATCTTTTTGATAATAATAATTTTTTATTTTATACTTTAACAACTTTATTTTATTTTATCTTACTTTATTTGATTTTATTTGATTTTATCCTCTTTCTTTCTTTCTTTCTATTTTTTCTTCCTTTCATTTTGAGCCGTGTGGATGAAGGGCTCTTGGTGCTCCAGCCAGGAGTCAGTACTGTGCCTCTGAGGTGGGAGGGCCAACTTCAGGACACTGGTCCACAAGAGACCTCCCAGCTCCACATAATATCAAGCAGCGAAAATCTCCCAGAGATCTTCATCTCAACACCAAGACCCAGCTTCACTCAACGACCAGCAAGCTACAGTGCTGGACACCCTAAGCCAAACAACTAGCAAGACAGGAACACAGCCCCATCCATTAGCAGGGGGGCTGCCTAAAATCATAATAAGGCCACAGACACCCCAAAACACACCACCAGACGTGGACCTGCCCACCAGAAAGACAAGATCCAGCCTCATCCACCAGAACACAGGCACTAGTTCCCTCCACCAGGAAGCCTATACAACCCACTGAACCAACCTTAGCCACTGGGGACAGACACCAAAAACAACAGGAACTATGAACCAGCACCCTGCGAAAAGGAGACCCCAAACACAGTAAGATATGCAAAATAAGAAGACAGAGAAACACACAGCAGATGAAGGAACAAGGTAAAAACCCACTACACCTAACAAATGAAGAGGAAATAGGCAGTCTACCTGAAAAAGAATTCAGAATAATGATAGTAAGGATGATCCAAAATCTTGGAAATACAACAGAAAAAAATGCAAGAAACATTTAACAAGGACCTAGAAGAACTAAAGAGGAAACAAGCAATGATGAACAACACAATAAATCAAATTAAAAATACTCTAGAAGGGATCAATGGCAGAATAACTGAGGCAGAAAAATGGAGAAGTGACCTGGAAGATAAAATAGTGGAAATGAGAAAAAAGAATGAAAAGAACTGAGGACAGTCTCAGAGACCTCTGGGACAACATTAAACGTACCAACATTCGAATTATAGAGGTCGCAGAAGAAGAAGAGAAAAAGAAAGGGACTGAGAAAATATTTGAAGAGATTATAGTTGAAAACTTCCCTAATATGGGAAACAAAATAGTTAATCAAGTCCAGGAAGCACAGAAAGTCCCACACAGGATAAATCCAAGGAGAAATACTCCAAGACACATATTAATCAAACTATCAAAAATTAAATACAAAGAAAACATATTAAAAGCAGCAAGGGAAAAACAACAAATAACACACAAGGGAATCCCCATAACGTTAACAGCTAATCTCTCAGCAGAAACTCTGCAACCCAGAAGGGAGTGGAAGGACATATTTAAAGTGATGAAGGAGAAGAACCTACAACCAAGATTACTCTACCCAGCGAGGATCTCATTCAGATTTGATGGAGAAATTAAAACCTTTACAGACAAGCAAAAGCTGAGAGAGTTCAGCACCACCAAACCAGCTTTACAACAAATACTAAAGAAACTTCTCTAGGCAAGAAACACAAGAGAAGGAAAAGACCTACAATAACAAACCAAAAACAATTAAGAAAATGGGAATAGGAACATAAATATTGATAATTACCATAAATGTAAATGGACTAAACGCTCCCACCAAAAGACACAGATTGGTTGAATGGATACAAAAACAAGACCCATATATATGCTGTCTACAAGCGACCCACTTCAGACCTAGAGACACATACAGACTGAAAGTAAGGGGATGGAAAAAGATATTCCATGCAAATGGAAACCAAAAGAAAGCTGGAGTAGCAATTCTCATATCAGACAAAATAGACTTTAAAATAAAGACTATTACAAGAGACAAACAAGGACACTACATAATGATCAAGGGATCGATCCAAGAAGAAGATGTAACAATTGTAAATATTTATGCACCCAACATAGGAGCACCTCAATACATAAGGCAAATACTAACAGCCATAAAAGGAGAAATCGACAGTGACATGATCATAGTAGGGGACTTTAACACCCCACTTTCACCAATGGACAGATCATCCAAAATGAAAATAAATAAGGAAACACAAGCTTTAAATGATACATTAAACAAGATGGACTTAATTGATATTTATAGGACATTCCATCCAAAAACAACAGAATACAGGGCTTCCCTGGTAGCGCAGTGGTTGAGAGTCCATCTGCCGAGGCAGGGGACATGGGTTCATGCCCTTGTCCGGGAAGATCCCACATGCCACAGAGTGGCTGGGCCCGTGAGGCATGGTCACTGAGCCTGCACATCTGGAGCCTGTGCTCCACAATGGGAGAGGCTACAACAGTGAGAGGCCCACATAGCACCAAAAAAACAAAACAAAACAAAACAATACACATTCTTCTCAAGTGCTCATGGAACATTCTCCAGGATAGATCATATCTTGGGTCACAAATCAAGCCTTCGTAAATTTAAGAAAATTAAAATCGTATCAAGTATCTTTTCTGAACACAACGCTATGAGACTAGATATCAATTACAGGAAAAGATCTGTAAAAAATACAAACACATTGAGGTTAAACAATACACTACTTAATAACCAAGAGATCACTGAAGAAATCAAAGAGGAAATCAAAAAATTCCTAGACACAAATGACAATGGAGACACGACGACCCAAAACCTATGGGATGCAGCAAAAGCAGTTCTAAGAGGGAAGTTTATAGCAATACAATCCTACCTTAAGAAACAGGAAACATCTCAAATAAACAACCTAACCTTGCACCTAAAGCAATTAGAGAAAGAAGAACATAAACCCCCCAAAGTTAGCAGAAGGAAAGAAATCATAATGATCAGATCAGAAATAAATGAAAAAGAAATGAAGGAAACGATAGCAAAGATCAATAAAACTAAAAGCTGGTTCTTTGAGAAGATAAACAAAATTGATAAACCATTAGCCAGACTCATCAAGAAAAAAAGGGAGAAGACTCAAATCAATAGAATTAAAAATGAAAAAGGAGAAGTAACAACTGACACTGCAGAATTACAAAGGATCATGAGAAATTACTACCAGCAGCTCTATGCCAATAAAATGGACAATCAGGAAGAAATGGACAAATTCTTAGAAATGCACAACGTGCAGAGACTGAACCAGGAAGAAATAGAAAATATGAATAGACCAATCACAAGCACTGAAATTGAAACTGTAATTAAAAATCTTCCAACAAACAAAAGTCCAGGACCAGATGACTTCCCAGGCGAATTCTATGAAACATTTAGAGAAGAGCTAACACCTATCCTTCTCAAACTCTTCCAAAATATAGCAGAGGGAGGAACACTCCCAAACTCATTTTACGAGGAAACCATCACCCTGATACCAAAACCACACAAAGATGTCACAAAGAAAGAAGACTACAGGTCAATATCACTGATGTACATAGATGCAAAAATCCTCAACAAAATACTAGCAAACAGAATCCAACAGCACATTAAAAGGATCGTACACCATGAACAAGTGGGGTTTATTCCAGGAATGCAAGGATTCTTCAATATATGCAAATCAATCAACGTGATACACCATATTAACAAACTGAAGGAAAAAACCACATGATCATCTCAATAGATGCAGAGAAAGCTTTCGACAAAATTCAACACCCATTTACGATAAAAACCCTGCAGAAAGTAGGCATAGAGGGAACTTCCTCAACATAATAAAGACCATATATGACAAACCCACAGCCAACATCGTCCTCAATGGTGAAAAACTGAAACCATTTCCACTAAGATCAGGAACAAGACAAGGTTGCCCATTCTCACAACTCTTATTTAACACAGTTTTGGAAGTTTTAGCCACAGCAATCAGAGAAGAAAAGGAAATAAAAGGAATCCAAATCAGAAAAGAAGAAGTAAAGCTGTCACTGTTTGCAGATGACATGATATTATACATAAAGAATACTAAAGATGCTACCAGAAAACTAGTAGAGCTAATCAATGAATTTGGTAAAGTAGCAGGATACAAAATTATTGCACAGAAATCTCTGACATTCCTAAAGACTAACGATGAAAAATCTGAAAGTGAAATTAAGAAAACACTCCCATTTTCCATTGCAACAAAAAGAATAAAACACCTAGGAATAAACCTACCTAAGGAGACAAAAGACCTGTATGCAGAAAATTATAAGACACTGATGAAAGAAATTAAAGATGATACAAATAGATGGATAGATATACCATGTTCTTGGATTGGAAGAACCAACATTGTGAAAATGACTCTACTACCCAAAGCAATCTACAGATTCAATGCAATCCCTATCAAACTACCCCTGGCATTTTTCACAGAACTAGAACAAAAAATTTCACAATTTGTATGGAAACACAAAAGACCCCGAATAGCCAAAGCTATCTTGAGAATGAAAAATGGAGCTGCAGGAATCAGGCTCCCTGACTTCAGACTATACTACAAAGCTACAGTAATCAAGACAGTATGGTACTGGCACAAAAACAGAAATATAGATCAATGGAACAGGATAGAAAGCCCAGAGATAAACCCACACACATATGGTCATTTTATCTTTGATAAAGGAAGCAAGAATATACAGTGGAGAAAAGACAGCCTCTTCAATAAGTGGTGCTGGGAAAACTGGACAGGTACATGTAAAAGTATGAAATTAGAACACTCCCTAACACCATACAAAAAATAAACTCAAAATTGATTCAAGACCTAATTGTAAGGCCAGACACTATCACACTCTTAGAGGAAAACATAGGCAGAACACTCTATGACACAAATCACAGCAAGATCCTTTTGGACCCACCTCCTAGAGAAATAAAAACAAAAATAAACAAATGGGACCTAATGAAACTTCAAAGCTTTTGCACAGCAAAGGAAACCATAAACAAGACCAAAAGACAACCAGAATGGGAGAAAATATTTGCAAATGAAGCAACTGACAAAGGATTAATCTCCAAAATTTACAAGCAGCTCATGCAGCTCAATAACAAAAAAACAAACAACCCAATCCAAAAATGGGCAGAATAGACATTTCTCCAAAGAAGATATACGAATTGCCAACAAACACATGAAAGAATGCTCAACATCATTAGTCATTTGAAAAATGCAAATCAAAACTACAATGAGATATCATCTCACACCAGTCAAAATGGCCATCATCAAAAAATCTAGAAACAATAAATGCTGGAGAGGGTGTGGAGAAAAAGGAACCCTCTTGCACTGTTGGTGGGAATGTAAATTGATACAGCCACTATGGAGAACAGTATGGAGGCTCCTTAAAAAACTAAAAATAGAATTACCATACGACCCAGCAATCCCACTACTGGGCATACACCCTGAGAAAACCATAATTCAGGGCCTCCCTGGTGGCGCAGTGGTTGAGAGTCCGCCTGCCGATGCAGGGGATACGGGTTCGTGCCCCGGTCTGGGAGGATCCCATATGCCGCGGAGCGGCTGGGCCCGTGAGCCATGGCCGCTGGGCCTGCGCATCCGGAGCCTGTGCTCCGCAACGGGGGAGGCCACAACAGTGAGAGGCCCGCATACCGCAAAAAAAAAAAAAAAAAAAAAAAAAAAAAAAAAAAACCATAATTCAAAAAGAGTCATGTACCAAAATGTTCATTGCAGCTCTATTTACAATAGCCAGGACATGGAAGCAACCTTAGTGTCCATCAACAGTTGAATGGATAAAGAAGATGTGGCACATATATACAATGGAAAATTACTCAGCCCTAAAAAGAAATGAAATTGAGTTATTTGTAGTGAGGTGGATAGACCTAAAGTCTGTCATACAGAGTGAAGTAAGTCAGAAACAGTAAAACAAATACCGTATGCTAACACATATATATGGAATCTAGGAAAAAAAAAAAGGTCATGAAGAACCTAGGAGTAAGACGGGAATAAAGACACAGACCTACTAAAGAATGGATTTGAGGATACGGGGAGGGGGAAGGGTAAGCTGTGACAAAGTGAGAGTGTGGCATGGATATATATACATTACCAAACGTAAAATAGATAGCTAGTGGGAAGCAGCCGTATAGCACAGGGAGATCAGCTCGGTGGTTTGTGACCACCTAGAGGGGTGGGATAGGGAGGGTGGGAGGGAGGGAGATGCAAGAGGGAAGAGATATGGGAACATATGTATATGTATAACTGATTCGCTTTGTTATAAAGGAGAAACTAACACACCATTGTAAAGCAATTATACTCCAATAAAGATGTTAAAAAAAAAAACCTTGCCAAAATTAATGACAGTGCATTAGGATAGCTAATGTCAGTCACGATACTTAGGAGCTTAATACAGAAAGGATTTATCTCCCTAACCAAAGAGGATAAACAGGACTGCAACTTTCACCTTCCTTGAAGCCATCCAAGGCTAGCGTTACCAATGCTTGCCCACTCTCTCATCCACAATCATTATAAAAGAAAATATGATACTTAAAGAACCTTTTTAGTAATGTAGTCCCATAGGTAATTTAACTGGTCTTTTGCTATATAGAAAGATATTAACCTCACTTAAAATTGAACTTTAACAATTTTTAAAGGAAAACAATAAAACACTTCAAAACTTTGAAATTTATTTCCAGATGCCAAGGCCCAGGAAACTGCATGGTTATATTTTTTAAAAGACATAAAACATTAATAGAAAAGGACTAGAAATAACTGGTATCATAACTAAACCAAATGGTCAAGGAAACGACTATAAAACTAATGTTATAAAAGGTATCAAGGAATCTTGAAATCCTAAAGTTTATTATGAGCATGAACTAGCAATCAGAAGTGAGGTTCAGGATCATTTTTATATGGTTATTTTACTGGAGTTTATAATGAAAGTGCCCATTACGTTCTACTGTGTTAGCACAGGGAAATAATAAATAAGGAAGACAGGCCCCATGCCCTCAAGGAAATTGCCATCCATGCATCTCATCATTTCCACATGGCAAGAGCTAAAAAACTGCTAGCTATCTGAGAACCTCCACACTACAACACTGTGGTTGACTTTTATTTCCCAGTAACAATGGAGTTATTTTCAATTGAAAGGAAGAAGAAAGGAGAGGAAAGGAGAAGAGGGAAGTGGAGGGGAAGTAAAGAGAGGGAAGGAAGAAGGGAGAAAAGGGGAGGAGAGTAGAACAACTTCACCTCTAAATCAGGAACTATGCCACCAAGAGTTATGGGAAATTTGTAGTGAAACTTGTAAACAACGTTTGCTTTTATTGACTTTTTCCTAACAAACGTCTCCCAAACATGGTAAATTGCAAAAGGACATAGCAAAAGATATCTTTAAATTTGTTTTTTAAGGAGTTCTTTATATATTGTCAAGCTGTCCAAACACATATTTATGCAAAATTTAAAGTTTAAATAACTTGAAGATCTTTTATCACACTTAGATTTATCATTAGAGAAAATAGGAAACCACCAACTATCTAACATCTTTCAACAACTTTAAGAACTTAAGATTATATTTTTAATAAAGATAGTTTAACAAAAAATATGTGAATTCTTCTAAAGAAGCAGAATTTGAAAGAACAACATTACTTAAAGTTCTTAATGGCTTTAAGCTAATATTTTAAATATTTTTATACTAATTAAAAAATACTTTTATAATAGTAACAAAAAATTTTTCCTAATTGGAAAATATTTTAATTTTCCATTGTGACTAAATTACTGAAAAGTCACTTTACTATAAACACAATTTTTTTCTTATTGAGGTACAGCTGATGTACAATATTATATAAATTTCAGGTGTACAGCATAGTGATTCATACTTTTTAAAGGTTTATTCCATTTATAGTTATAAAATATAGGCTATATTCCCTGTGTTGTATTATATATTCTAATATCTTATTTATTTTATATAAAGTAGTTTGTACCTTTTGATCCCACATCCCTATGTTGCGCCTCCCCCTTCCTTCTCCCCACTGCTTTTTTCTCTATATCTGTGAGTCTGTTTCTTATTTTGTTATATTCACTAGCTTTTGTTTTTTAGATTCCACATATAAGCGATATCATACAATATTTACCTTTCTCTGTCTGACTTATTTCATTTAGAATAAAAACATCCAAGTCCGTCAATGTTGTTGCTTAGGTTGCTTCAGTACCTTGGCTATTGCAAATAGTGCTGCTAAGAACACTAGGTTGCATGTATCTTTCTGAATTAGTGCTTTCTTTCTTTTCTTTTTTTAAATAAATACACAGGAGTGGAATTGCTGGATGGTATGGTAGTTCTATTTTTAGTTTTTTGAGGGACTGCCATACTGTTTTCCCCAGTGGCTACACAAGTTTACATTCCCACCAACAGTGCATCAAGATTTTTTTATCTCTATATCCAGGCCAACATTGGTTATTTTAGTATTTTTGATGATAGCCATTCTGCCAGTCGTGGGGTGGTATCTCATTGCAGTTTTAATTTGCATTAATCTGATGATTAATGATGTTGAGCATCTTTTCATGTGCCTGTTGGCCATGTGCATGTCTTCTTTGGAAAAATGTCTCTCCAGGTCTTCTGCCTATTTTTTTTTTTTTTTTTTTTTTGCGGTACGCGGGCTTCCCACTGCTGCGGCCTCTCCCGTCGCGGAGCACAGGCTCCGGACGTGCAGGCTCAGCGGCCATGGCTCACGGGCCCAGCCGCTCCGCGGCATGTGGGATCCTCCCAGACCAGGGCACGAACCCGTGTCCCCTGCATCGGCAGGCAGACTCTTCAACCACTGTGCCACCAGGGAAGCCCCCTGCCTATTTTTTATCTGGCAGTTTGTTTTTTTGATGTTGAGTTGTATGAGCTGTTTATATATATTGGCTATTAACCCCTTATTGGTCATGCCATTCACAAATATTTTCTCCCATTCAGCAGATTGTCTTTTTGTCTTTTTTTCATTAGGTTCCATTTGTTTAATTTTTTAGGAGACAGATCCAAAATATATTGTGATGATTTATGTCAAACAGTATTCTGCCTAAGTTTTCTTGTAGGAGTTTTATGGTTTATGGTCTTGTATTTAACTCTTTAATCCATTTTGAGTTTATTTTTGTATATGATGTTAGAAAACTTTCTAGTCTCACTGTTTTACATGGAGCTGTCCAGTTTTCCCAAAACCACTTATTGAAGAGACTGCTTTTCTCCATTGTATATTCTTGCCTCCTATGTCACAGATTAATCCACCATATGTGTGTGGGTTTATTTCTGGGCTCTCTATTCTGTCCCATTGCTCTATGTGTCTATTTTTGTGCCAGTACTATACTTGTATGGTAACTTTTGTACTGTAACTTTGTAGCATAATCTGAAGTTAGGGAGCATGATTCTTCCAGTTCTGTTCTTCTTTCTCAAGATTGTTTTGACTATTTACAGTCTATTGTATTTCCAAACAAATATTAAAATTATTTGTTCTTGTTCTATGAAAAATGCCATTGGTATTTTGATAGGGAGTGCACTGAATCTTTAGATTACCATGGGTAATATTGTATTTTAACAATATTAAATCTTCCAGTCCATGAGCATGGTATATATTGTGATCTGTTTGTCGACTCTTCAATTTCTTCCATTAGTGTGTTATAGGTTTCCGAGTACAGGTCTTTTACCTCCTTAGGTAGGTTTATTCCTATGTGTTTTATTCTCTTTGATGAAATTGAAAATGACATTGTTTCCTTAATTTCTCTTTCTGATAGCTTGCTGTTAGTGTATAGAAATACAACAGATTTTTGTATATTAATTTTGTATCCTTCAACTTTACAAAATTCATTGATGAGCTCTAGTTGATTTTTGGCGGTATCTTTAGAATTTTCAATGTATAGTACCATGGTATCTGCAAACAGTAACCGTTTTAAATTTTCCTTTTGAATTTGGATTCCTTTTATTTATTTTTCTTGTATGATTGCTGTAGCTAGGACGTCCAATACTATGTTTAATAAAAGTGGCAAGAGTGGGCATCCTTGTCTTGTTCCTGATCTTAGAAGAAATGCTTTCAGTTTTCATTGTTGAATATAATGTTAGCTACGGGCTTGCCACACATGGCCCTTATTATATTGAGGTATGTTCCCTCTATGACCACTTGCTGGAGAGTTTTTTTAATCATAAATGGATGTTGAATTTTGCCAAAAGCTTTTCTGCAACTCTTGAGATGAACATATGGTTTTTATTCTTCAATTTATTAATGTGGTTTATCACACTGGTTGATTTTCAGATACTGAAAAATCCTTGCATACATGAAATAAATCCTACTTGACCATGGTGTATGATGCTTTCAATGTATTTTTGGATTTGATTTGCTGATATTTTGTTGAGGATTCCTGAATCTATGTTCATCAGTGATACTGGCTTGTAATTTTCTTTTTTGGTGATACCTTTGTTTGGTTGTGGTCTCAGGGTGATTAAGGCCTTGTAGAATGAGTTTGAAAGTGTTCCTTCCTCTGCAATTTTTCTGAAATAGTTTAAGAAGGATAGGCGTTAACTATTCTTTAAATGCTTGGTAGAATTCACCTGTGAGGCCATCTGGCCCTGGACTTTTGTTTGTTCGTAGTTTTTAAACTATTGATTCAATTTCATTACTGGTAATCAGTCTATTCATAATTTCTATTTCTTCCTTACTCAGTCTAGGGATATTTACATTTCTAG
This sequence comes from Mesoplodon mirus, assembly GCF_964341445.2. Taxonomy (NCBI): domain Eukaryota; kingdom Metazoa; phylum Chordata; class Mammalia; order Artiodactyla; family Ziphiidae; genus Mesoplodon; species Mesoplodon mirus. Next base: position 117,334,376 of record NC_138979.1, on the reverse strand, counting down.
GAATTTGTCCATTTCTTCTAGGTTGTCCACTTTATTGGCATATAGTTATTTGTAGTAGTCTCTTATAGTCCTTCATATTTCTGTATTGTCAGTTGTAACTTCTTTTTCATTTCTGCTTTTATTGATTTGGGCTTTTTCCCTTTTTTTTCTTAATGAATCTGGCCAAAAGGTTTTAAAGTTTATTTATCTTTTCAAAGAACCAGCTTTTAGTTTCATTGATCTTTTCTATTGTTTTTTAGTTTCTATACCATTTATTTCTGCTCTGATCTTTATGACTTTTTCCCATCTACTAACTCTGGGTTTTGTTTGTTCTTTTTTCTCCGGTTCCTTAACGTGTGAATTTAGATTGTTTATTTGAGATTTTTCTTGTTTCCTGAGGTAAGCTTATACAGCTATAAACTTCCCTCCTAGAACTGCTTTTGCCGCATCCCATAGATTTTGGTCCATTATGGTTTTGTTTTCATTTGTCTCCAGGAATTTTTTGATTTCCTCTTTGATTTTAGTGATCCATTGGTTGTTTAGTAGAATGTGGTTTAGCTGCCACATGTTCGTGTTTTTTGCAGTATTTTTCTTGCAGTTGATTTCTGGTATCATAGCATTGTGGTCTGAAAACATACCTGATATGATTTCAATTTTCTTAAATTTACCAAGGCTTGTTTTGTGGCTTAGCATGTGATCTATCCTAGAGAATGTTCCATGTACACTAGTATTGTGTCACTACCGATTTCTCCCTTTGTTATCTGTTAATATTTGCTTTATACATTTAGGTGCATATATACTTAAAATTGTTATATCTTCTTAGATTTATCTCTTGATCGTTATAATGTACTTCTTTGTCCCTTGTAACAGTTTTTATTTTAAAGTCTATTTTGCCTAATGTACGTATTGCTACCCCACCTTTCTTTTGATTTCCATTGCATGGAATACCTTTTTCCATCCCCTAACTTTCAGACTGTGTGCATCTACAGATCTGAAGTGAGTCACCTGTAGGTAGCATACATACAGGTCTTGTTTTTGTATCCATTCAGTCACTCTATGTCTTTTGATTATTTAATCCATTTACATTTAAAGTAATTATTGATATATGTGTTCTTATGACCATTTGTTCATTGTTTTGGGGTTATTTTGTGGGTCTTTTTTTTCCTTTCTCCTTTTGTTCTCTTCTCTTGTGATTTGATGACTATCTCTGGTGTTACATTTGGATTCCTTCTCTTTAATGTGTGTGTATCTTTTACAGATTTTTGGTTTGTGCTTACCATGGGGTTTATATATAGCAATCTATTTATATATGTGATTGTTTTAAGTTGCTGATCTCTTAATTTCATATTCATTTTAACAGTACTGCATTTGTACTTTCCTTCCCTCACAAGTATTGTTTTTGATATATTTTATTTTTTTATTTTTAACTTTTTGTTTTATATTGGAGTATAGCCAATTAACAATGTTGTGAAAGTTTCAGGTGCACAGCAAAGGGACTCAGCCATACATATGCATGTATCCATTCTCCTCCAAACCCCCCTCGCATCCAGCCTGCCACAAAACATTGAGCAGAGTTCTCTGTGCTATGTAGTAGGTCCTTGTTGCTTATCCATTTTAACTACAGTAGTGTGTACATGTCGATCCCAAACTCCCTGACTATCCCTTCCCCTCATCATTCCCCCCCCGGTAACCATAAGTTCATTCTCTAAGTCTATGAGTCTATTTCTGTTTTGTAAATAGTTTCATTTGTATCATTTCTTAAGGGATACCATACGATATTTCTTTTTCTCTGTCTGACTTACTTCACTCAGTATGACAATCTCTAGATCCATCTGTTACATCTAATTGTTTTCTGTATTGTTTAACTGCTTATTATGAGCATAGATGATTTGACCACTTTTGTCTTTTAACCTTGCTACTAGCTGTACACACAGATTATTTCCTACCTTTACTGTGTGTTTGCCTCTACACCAAGGAGCTTTTTCCTTTTGTGATTTTCATGTTTCTCATTGTGTCCTTTTCTTTTTTGCTTAGAGAAGTTCCTGTAACATCATTTCTTTTAAACCTAGTGTGGTGATGCTGAACTCTTTTAGCTTTTGCTTCTCTGTGAAGCTTTTGATCCTGCCATCAAATCTGAATGAGAGCCTTGTCAGGTAGGTTATTTATGGTTGCAGGTTTTTCCCTTTCATCACTTTAATTGTGCCACACCTTTCTGGCCGCTGAGTCTGTTCAGAAAAGTCAGCCTAATAGCCTTGTGGGAGTTCCCTTGTATGTAACGTATTGCTTTTCCTGTGCTGCTTTTAAATGTTCTCTCTTTATCTTTAATTTTTGCCTTTTTCAGTTATAATGTGTCTTGGTGTGAACCTCTTTGGGTTCATCTTGTTTTAGAAACTTTATGCTTCCTAGACCTGTATTTCTGTTCCCTTTCACAGGTTTGGGAATTTTTAGCTATTATTTCTTTAAATAAGTTCTTTGCCCCATCTCTATCTCTTCTCCTTCTGGGACTCCTATACTGCACATATTGGTACACTTAACATTGTCCCAAATGTCTCAAACTCTCCTCATTTTTTCATTCTTTTTTCTTTTTCTGTTCAGAATCAGTGATTTCTGCTACTCTGTCTTCCAACTCGCTGACCAATTCCTCTGTACATTTAGTTTACTGTTGATTCCTTCTAGTATATTTTTCACTTAATTGCTATATGCTTCATCTCTGTTTGGTTGTTCTTTATATTTTCTAACTCTTTGTTAAAAACCTCTAACTGCTCACTCTGTGCATCTGTTCTTCTCATGAGTACTTTGATCATCTTTACAATAACTATGCTGAACTCTTTCTAAGGTAGTTTGCCTATGTCCACTTCATTTCATTCTTCTTCTGGGGTTTTATCTTGTTCCTTCATTTGGAATATGTTCTTCTGTCACCTCATTATGCCTGAGTTGCTGTTTTTATTTTTATCTATCTGGTAGGTTGTTTATGTTTCTCAACCTTGAAGAACTGGCCATTTTTAGAAGATATCCATTGTATCCCAGCAGTGTACTCGCCTCTTGTTACAAGAAATATATGCTCTAGGGGTTTCTGCTATGAGGGTTGCATGGGTCTTTCTGTTGTGGGCAGTCTGGTAGGCTTGGTTGTCCCCCAGTCCTTTTGGTTGCCAAGTCCTGCCTTGTGTGTAGGCTAACGGCCACTGGTTGGTGGGACTGGTTCAAGAGGCGGCTGACTGCAGAACCCAGGAATGGCCTTGTCTACAGGTGGCTGTGGGCTCAGGGGATCTTAAGGCTGCCTATCTGCTGGTGGGTAGGTCTGTGTCTGCTCCCAGTTAGGTGCTTGACCCTAAGCATTCCAGCACTGGTACCTGTAGAACATTAGATCAGGACAGGACTGGGTCCTGGGGCTAATAAGCAAAAGGAAGATTCCAATATGGCACTTGCCGGCACTAGTACTCATGTGGAAGAAGGAGTTCCCCAAAATAACTGTTCCCAGTGTGAGCTGCAGGTGACTTCTGCCTCTCCAAGGGACTCTCCAGGATCAGGAGGTAGGTAGGACCCAGGCTCCTATCGAATTACTGCTTCTGTCCTGGGTTCTAGATCATGCAAGATTTTTTGTGTGCCCTTTAAGAGTGAAGCCTCTATTTCCTCCAGCCCTCTGGGACTCCAGAAAGTAAGTCCCATTGGCCTTCAAAGCCAAATGCTCTGGGAAATCATCTTCCTGGTGCAGGATCCCTGGACTGGGGATTTAATGATCAACATTAAATCACAGAATGATTATCATCACTAAAACTGAAAATGATCCCTGAAATTGGAGCTAAATATTATTCAGCTAACAAAGCACATGGGCAGCTATAAATTAAACAGTGATTCAAAATTTGATGAAAGTAACTGTTGCTATTAAACCTTAGATATTACCAATGTCAAATTGTTGTCCTCCCATTAGAGCAAGGCCACCCACCTCTTAAGTCCTCCCTCTATTTCAGCACAATACTTTATTAAATAAACAACAGATAAGACACACTTTACACACGTGTAAAAATAAATAAATAAATGTCCCAACATTTTTAAGAGTCGAATACAATAATTCCAGGGAAAATATATACTGCTTTATTTAAGTTTTTATTTCACATTAATAGACAGATATAACTTGGCATTTTGAAATATTATTTCTTATTACCAAATTGATTTTATCCATAAAAATACAAATGCGCATAGAAATAGTGTTGGATACTCTATATGTCTCTTAAAACTACTTCTACGATGTAAAGGAGTTACAAACACAGTCAGCATATGGAAATGTTCAGTTTTGTTTTTCTGATCAAGGTTTGCTTCTAAACAAAGGGAAGACCATATGAAATGTGTGTTTGAGAATCATGGCAGTGTTCCTGGAAGGGAAAACTTGATGTCACTTTAGATCTAGACTGAAATGTTGGGCAACGAATGAAAAAGAAAACTAGAATCTCAGAGCCTACTCTCTCATTTCTTTTTCTTCTCCAGAGTGGACTGTTTCTTTTTAACTGTCATTAGTTCACACCACTTACAACACACATTTCAGTCAACCTTAAAGTTTGAAGATTCTTTGAAACATAGTAATTTAAAATTCATTAAAATGATATATTGCTCATTTATTCTTCCTCTGATCCCCTTGATATTTAGTTTATTTTGTCCTCTGGTTAACTCCATACATGGATAACAGTATTGTATTATGTTCCTCTAATACCATTCTTATGTCATTATTACTCTGGCTCCTAACAATATTAGCCAAAATATTCTTGCAAACTCACCAGTCTCTGAGTACAATATAAATTTACATTCTTGTTTAATAACCCCCATCAAAGTGTCTCCAGCTATTTATGAGAGTCCCCTTACTTATAGTCAGGTATATTTCTGAAAGTGTCTTATTGTACTCAGGGATATTTCTTTCCTTATAACCTCCCCACCAGGTAGCCCCACTGCTGCCACTGCTGCTGCTGACCCTCCTAAGACTATGGCTCCATTTTTCACAGTGCTTCTCAACAGGAGACCACTACTATTACCACTGCTCTGGCATCAACGCCAAAGTTAAAACTATTCTTTGAGTTACTCCATTTCAGGCCTGATATAAGCCCATTCCAATTCCCTATAACTGAGCAAAGACCAAGCCATACATCTAAGATACATATATGTGACTAAATCTTTGTGTAAAATGCAAGGTAAGTGCAACACATAGAATTATTTATAAGGACTACTGGATGTCACCACTCTCAGTGTCAACAGGCTAAGAGCCTTCTTTAGCAGACTTCACCAGGCCTTCTCCCCATCCATCTCCAATTCTGTCACAATGAATTAAGAACCAGCTTACTCCCAACACTGAGATTACTCTGAGAATATCTACAGTTCCAAGTCCAGAATGAAATAATCACAGTGATACAATAAGAAGACTTTTTTTCTTTTGACAGGATTTAACTTGTCTCAGAACTTATCCCTGTTTCAAGAGACCCTCTTAGATGATAGGGATAATGTATATTCTTTTCAATGAAATCCCATCTACCTTTTACAGGAGTATACTCTTATTTGGTTTTAAGAATATAATCACACTGGAATACAGAATATAACACTAGCAAATTCTATATTTTTCAGTTTTTAAAATATCACTAACTATGGAACATCAACAATCCAAACCATATATGGCTATGCCAAGATGAAATCAGTTCCAAGGCATTTTCTGCAGTAGGTGCTGGGTAGTTGAACAGAAAACTATCAGTACAGTCATAGTTTATTCCAAGAAAATCTATACTTAATTTCTTAGTCTCTGACATCTTTATTCAGGTAACTTCAGCCTCCCCTAAGACTATAGCTTTTCTCATGCATAACTAAAAGGCTTATGATGATAATTTTGCTTATATCTTTGAAACAGATCTTTTTCTATCTGCCATATCCATGGAGGGAAGCTAGAGTGCGGTAATGATCAGTTTCAGCCGGGGCAACTCATGCAACAAGGTACCCAGCACAGGACGTAGCTTCTAAAATTAACATCCTTAAGGTAGTCTTCAAGGCCATCCAAAAACTTCTTACCATGTAATTCATCAATATCTTACTATTTCTTTACATGCTAGCTAAGGTAATCTTTATGATGCTGATTGCCACATCAGTCCTTTTATTTGGTATCCTATCCTATCTTCTCCATAAGTCTATATTCTTCATTTCTTAAAAATTCAAGACCAGCCAATGTTTGTTGGTTGCCTTTTCAGCACCTATTCCCCCCTTCCCCTTCCTAATTGTTTCTTGTTTCCATTTGAGATGCATGTGCTTCTGAGGAATTTAATTTCTCTCCCCATGCAATTCTGAAGTTGTTTCAGGCACCAGAAGAGGGGTGCCTGAATGTAATACCAACATGTTGAGGAGGGCAGAGGCAAAAGATCGCAATGACACAGAACCAGAACCTGATAACATTATGTACCTCGGGATTAATCTATTTTGAAAGCCAGATCTACCTTTGAATTCTTCTGTTACTGGAGCCAATTAATCCCCTTTGTTTTAAAAGCCAGCTAGACTTGGATTTTATGTACTTGCAATGGAAAGTATATTATCTACTACACATGGTGTAAACCTCCTCTTCTTCAAGAAGCCTTTCATTCTTTATCCCACCTGTTTCTCTTCTAGTTATCTTTTCCTCAGTTGTTAAGCAGCAGAGTAGTAGGGTAATCTGCAATAATCCACACTAATAGCAATTTAAATTACAAAAAATCGGTTTTGGTTCTTAAAATGTTCCTAATTAGATTACAAGCTTCTAAAGGCATAAAGAAATCTTCTGTTGCATTTATTTTTTTTTTGCAACAGCCACATACTATTTTTCTCTCTAAAACACAAAGTCAGTAAATGTTGAATGCCAATAAATGCAGTGAACAGTGAAAACAGTAGGAAGTTGTTTTATAGATAATGACTTAGTAATATACATCTCATGATTAATAGACTATCTAACACACATGAAATTGCTTTTGAGAGATATGGAAATTTCCCAGTCACTTAGTCATTTCCTCCTTTAATTGATGTTAAAACTATAAATATTTAGCCTTTAATAGAGTTTCTTCCAACTCTATATTCATTGATTTCATGATTTAGCCTCAATATTTTAGTGACAACCTGCATAAGTATAGAAGAATAAAATGACAGGTGTAGACCCTAGCTAAACACAAAAAAATCAACTTGTAATTTTGCCACCTAACTTCACAAATTTCAAATAAACTGGAAGGGCAATTGCAGAAAGACAAATGAAGTACTCATAAGAAAATTTATGTACAATTGTCTAAAACTGTATGCCAACTGTATTAGCAAAAAGACCTGTTAAATTAGCTCAGTATTTCAACAATTCTATTCCCTACATGAATAAAACACAAGTGACTGAGAATGCTAATCCATAGACCTAAAGCCAGTGGTAACAGAGGGTGTTCTTCTAAGACCCTGTAATACTCCTTCATGAATTATTGCAACCATCGAATTGCTAGTGTGCTTGAATACTTTAGTATTTGTTTCCCAGATCAGAAATCAAAATATACTGAAGTTTTGAAAAGCTAAAAATCGTTTGCTCTGTAAGCAACCAAGTCTCTTTCAAAAACAAGGTTTTGCTCACCAAAGATCTGAGCAATTGCAGTTAGCCTTTCAACACTCCTGTTTCTAACACATATAGCTTCATGACAGATTATACTCCACCTTTGTGCATCACTGGTTTGTTTTGTTTCAGTCTGCTGTGCTACCTTCTATCACTAAAAGCATGAAAACCTGAATAAAATACTTCTGGAGTCTCCAGAGAGTTTATAAGGAATGGAAGACTGGTCTAGGAATTCATTCTAAGTATCACAAGTTGATAATTTCATTGGTGATAAAACTATCCATTAATACATGTGGTGAAGTATGGTCAAGATGGTGGAGTAGGAAGACTCTAAGTTCACCTCCTCCTATAGCCACACCAAAATTACAACTATTTACAGACTAACTATGAGAACAACTTGAAGACTAGTAGAAATGATTACCTACAACTAAAGATATAAAGAAGAAACCAATGAGATGAGAGGGTTGGAGACATGGTATAGTCAAGAATGACACTCCCCTAATTAGGCAACTCACAAAAGGAAGGATAATCACAATTGCCAAGGATCTCCCCAAGGAGGCAGGGGTCTGAGCCTCACATTGACTCCCCAGCTTGTGGATCCTGCACTGGGAAGATGTGCCCTGAGAATGGCTCATTTTGAAAACCAACAGGGCTTGCACATAGGAAAGTCAGAGGGCTGTAGGAAACAGAGACCCCACTGTAAAAGGGTGCATGCAAAATTTTGCATGCTCTGAGTCCCAGCACAGAGGCAGTAATTTGAAAGAAGCCTAGGTTAGACATCTTGTTGATCTTGGAGAGCTTCCTGGAGAGGCACAAGGTAAATCCCCCTGAGGACACAGATGCTGGCAATTGCCATTTGGGAAAGCTCAATCTACCACAAGGACATTAGTACTGCAAAACATCTTTCCGTAGTCCTCCTTCTAGCTTATAAATGCCAGTGGCTTACCTGTCTCACCAGTGAGCTGGCACCAGTCCCAGGATGTCCTGATTCCCACAGGCAGCCACCCCAGGACTCATCCCCAGCCACCAGTGGAATGGCAGAGGTCCTGGAACTCCCTGGAATGTATAACCCTACCCACAAGTGGGCCAGCAGCCACCACAAAAGGCAGGGCCGGGCAGCCAACCCAGCCAGGGGCCAGCCCCTCCTACCAGTACGTCAACAGTAGTTGGCCCCATCACAACAGAAGGGTCCACACAGTCCACATCGGGGCACTCCTAGGGCATATAGCTTTAATGATCGGACAGGATGTGCTGCTGGGCCTCAAAGGACATCTCCTACATAAGGACATTACTCCAATATCAGGAAACATAAGCAACCTAGCCAATATATAGAAAAAAACACAAAGAGCTAGTCAAAATGAGAAGATAGAGGAATATGTTACAAATGAAGGAACAAGACAACACCCCAGAAAAAGAGCTAAATGAAGTGGAGATAAGCAATCTACCTGATAAAGAGCTCAATGGTAATGATCATAAAGATGCTCAAAGAACTTGGGAGAAGAGTGGATGAATACAGTGAGAAGTTTAACAGAGTTGGAAAATATAAAGAAGAACCAAAAAGAGCTGAAGAAAACAATAACTGAACTAAAAAAAATACACCAGAAGGAATCAACAGTAGACTAAATAATAGAGAGGAATGGATCAGCAAGCTGGAAGACACAGTAGTGGAAATCATCCAAGGTGAACAGAAAAAAAAATGTTTTTTAAACAAAGATAGTTTAAGAGACCTCTAGCACAACACCAAGTGTACCAATATTTGCCTTAAAAGGGCTCCAAGAGGAGAAGAGAGTGAGAGGGTCAGAGAACTTATTTAAAGAAATAATAGCTAAAAATTCCCTAACCTGGGAAAGGGAATAGACATATAGGTTCAGGAAGCACAGAGACTCAAACAAGATGAACCCAAAGAGGTTCTCACTAAGACACATTATACTTAAAATGGCAAAAAATAAAGAGAATGAAAGAATCTTAAAAGCAGCAAGATAAGAGCAACAAGTTATGTACAAGGGAACTCCCATAACACCGTCAGTTGACTTTTCAGCAGAAATTTTGCTGGCCAGAAGGGAGTGGCAATGATATATTCAAAGTGATGAAAGGAAAAAACCTATAACCAAGAACTCCACCCAGCAAGGCTATCATTCAGATCTGAAGGAGAGATGAAGAGTTTTACAGACAAACAAAAACTAAAAGAGTTCAGCACTAATAAATTGACTTTACAAGAAATGTTAAAAGGACTTCTTGAAGTGAAAAAGAAAAGAACACAACAAAAATATAAAAATTATGAAAGAAAAATCTCATTGATAAGGCAAACATAAAAGTGGTAGATCAAACACATACAGCTCATAGAAGCTTGAAAGACAAAAGTAGTAAAATCATCTATATCCACAATAAGTAAAGGATATACAAAATAAGATGTAAAACATGACGTCAAGAATATTAAATGTGAAGGGGGAGGGAAAGTACAAATTCAGGGTTGTTAGAATGTATTCAGACTTAAGAGATTAACAACTTAAAATAATTGTGTGTGTGTATACACACGCACACACACAAAGAGAGAGAGAGAGGAAGAGAGAGAGTTATATATGAATCTCATTGATTCCCACAAACCAAAAACCTATAACAGATACACAAACACACACACACACAAAGAGAAAGGAATCCAAACGTAACACTAAATATAGTCATCACATCACACAGGGAAGTGAGAAAAAGAAAAAGAAAGGAACAAGAAAGGCTTACAAAAACAACCCCAAAGAATGAACAAAATGGCAACAAGTACATATCTAGCAACAATCACTTTAAGTGTAAATGGACTAAATGCTCCAATCAAAAGACAAAGAGTGGCTAAATGTGTACAAAAACAAGACCCATACACATATGCCTACAGGAGACTCATTTCAGATCTAACGACGCACATTGACTGAGAATGAAAGCAAGGAAAAAGGTATTATACGCAAATGGAAACAGAAAGAAAGCTAGGGTAGCAATATTTATATCAGATAGAATAGATTTTAAAATAAAGATTACAAGAGGAGACAAAGAAGGCTATTACATAATGATAAAGGAATCATAGGAGCACCTAAATACATAAAGCAAATATTAACAAACATTAAGGGAGAAATTGACGGTAACACAATATAATAGGGGACTTTAATATCCCACTTACATCAATGGACACTCCATCTAGGCAGAAAATCAACAAAATAACACTGGCCTTAAACAATACAATAACCAGATTGACTTAATGAATATATATAAAACATTCTATCCAAAATTAGCAGAATATACATTTTCAAGTACACATGAAACAGTCTCCAGTATAGATCACAAGCTAGGCCACAAAACAAGTCTCAGTAAATTTTAAAAAGCTGAAATTATATCAAGCTTCTTTTCCAACCACAACACAATCAGACCAAAAATCGATTACAAAAAAAAGAAAAGCTGCACACAAACACATGGAGGCTAAACATTATACTAGTAAATAACAAATTGGTGATAGACATACAGGCCCTGCTCAGGAAACAAAAACATTCTCAAACAAACAACCTGATTTTTCACATAAAGGAATTCGAAAAAGAACAACAAACAAAGCCCAAAGTTAGTAGAAGGAAAGAAATAATAAAGATCATGGCAGATATTAATGAAATGGAAACTATAAAAAACAAAAGAGATAGAAAAGATCAATGAGACTAAGAGCTGAGTCCTTGAAAAGGTAAACAAAACTGATAAACCTTTAGCCAGATGCATTGAGCAAAAAAGAAAACAGGCCCAAATAAGTAAAATCATAAATTAAAAATAAGTTACAACCAATACCACAGAAATACAAAGGATCATAACAGATTACTACAAACAATTATATGCCAATAAAATGGACAACCTAGAAGAAATAGATAAATCCCTAGAAATATAAGTCTCCCAAGACTGAATAAGGAAGAAATAGAAAATATGAACAGACCAATTACCAGTAATAAAATTCAATCAGTAATTTTAAAAACCTCCTAAAAATACAGAAGTGCAGGATCAGATTTCTTCACAGTAAATTCTACCAAACATTTAGAGGAGAGTTAACACTTATCCTGCTCAAACTATTCAAAAAAAATTGAAGAGGAATAAATGTTTCCAAATGCATTCTATGAGGCCAGCATCTCTCAGATACCATAACTAGAAAATGACACCACAAATAAAGTAAATTACAGGTCAATATCACTGATGAATGTAGATGCAAAAATCCTCAATAAAATATTAGCAAACCAATTCAATAGTACATTAAAAGGACTATACACCATCATCAAGTGGGATTCCTCCCAGGGATGCAAGGATGGTTCTATACCTGCAGATCAATCAATATGATATACTATATTAACAAACTGAAGAAAAAAAATCATACAATCATCTCAATAGATGCAGAAAAAGCTTCTGAAAAAATTCAACATCCATTTATGACAAAAACTCTCAATTCATAGTGGGTATAGAGGGAACATATCTCAACATAATAAAGGCTTTATATTACCAACCTACAGCCAACATCTTACTCAACAGTGAAAATCTGAATGCATTTCCTCTAAGATAAGGAGCAAGAAAAGGATGCCCACTCTTGCTAGTTTTATTCAACATAGTATTGGAAGTCCTAGCCACAGCAATCAGACAAGAAAGAGGAAAAACAGAATCCAAATTGGGAAGGAAGAACTAAAACTGTCACTATATGTAAATGACAGGATACTATATATATAAAATCCTAAAGACATCACTAAAAAGCTATCTGAATTAATTAATGCATTCAGTAAAGTTGCAGAATATAAAATTAATATATGGAAATCTGTTGTGTTTCTATACACTAAAAATGAACTATCAAAAGAGAAATTAAGAAGATAATCCCATTTACAATTTTATCAAACAGAATGAAATACCAAGGAATAAACCTAACCAAGGAGGTAAAAAATTGCACTCAGAAAATGATGACATTGATGAAAGAAACTGAAGACAATACAAACAAATGGACTAATTTACTATGCTTATGGATTGGAAGAATTAATATTGTTAAAACAACTATACTTCCCCAGTCAATCTACAGATTTAATGCAATGGCTATCAAAATATCAATGACATGTTTCACAGATCTAGAACAAATCATTTTAAACTTTGTTTGAATATATAAAAGACCATGAGTAACCAAAACAATCGTGGGAAAGAAGAACAGAGCTGGAGGAACTACACTCCAGGACTTCAGATTATACTACAAAGCTGCATTCATCGAAACAGTATGGTACTGGCACAAAAACAAACACATAGAGTAATGGAACAGAATAGAGAGCCCAGAAATAAACCTACTCACTTATGGTCAATTAATCTATGACAATGGAGGCAAGAATATATAATGGGAGACAAACAGTCTTTTCAATAAGTGGTGCTGTGAATACTTGACAGCCACATGTAAACGAATGAAATCAGAAAATTTTCTCATACCATATACAAAAATATACTCAAACGGATTAAAGACTTAAATGTAAGACCATAAAACTTCAAGAAGAAAACATATGCAGTATGCTCTTTGACATTGGTCTTATCAATACTTTATTCAATGTCTCCTCAAGCAAGGAAAACAAAAAGCTAAAATAAACATGTGGGACTACATCAAACTAAAAATCCTTGGCACAGGAAAGGAAACTATCAACAAAATGCAAAGGCCACCTACTGAATGGGAGAAGATATTTTCAAATAATGTATCCCATAAGGGGTTAATATCCAAACTATACAAAGAACTCATACAAGGCAACATCAAAAACAAACACCCAATTTAAAAAATAGGCAGAGGGCTCAAATAGACATTTTTCCAAAGAAGATATACAGATGGCCTACATGCAAAGATGTTCAACATCACTAATCATCAGGGAAATGCAAATTAAAAACTCAATGAGATACTATCTCACACCTGTCAGAATGGCTGTCATCAAAAAGACAACAAATAACAAGTGTTGCTAAGTACATGAAGAAAAGGCAGCCCTCATGCACTGTTGGTGTGATTGTAAATTGGTGCAGCCACTACAGAAAACAGTATGGAGGCTCCTCAAAAAATTAAAATTAGAACTTCCATATGACCCAGCAATTTCACTTCTGGGTATTTACCCTAAGAAACAAAAACACTAATTTAAAAAGATATACACATTCTAATGTTCACTGTGGCATTACTTACAATAGCCAAGATATGGAAGCAACCTAAGTGTCCATCAATAGACAAATGGATATAGAAGACGTGGTATATATATATACATATACACCCACCCCCACACACACAAAGCAGTGTTAGCCATTAAAAAAAAATGAAATCTTGCCATTTGTGACAACATGGATGGATCTATTAAGCTCAGTGAAATAAATCAGACAAGGACAAATACCACATGCTCTCATTAAAAAATGAAATGAATGAACAAACAAAACAAAAACAGACTCAGATTGAGAACAAATGGGCGTTTGTCAAAAGCGGGGGGGTAGGAAGCGAAATAGTTAAAGGGGATTAAAAGGTACAAACTTCCAGTTATATAATAAATTAATTTACAGGGATGTAATATACACCATAAGGAATATGATCAATAATATCACAATAACTTTGTATAGGGACAGATGGTTACTAACCTTATAATGGTGATAATTTCATGTGTGCAAATTTCAAATCATTATATAGTACACCTGAACCTAACAGAATATTATATGTCAACGATACTTCAGTAAAAATTATTTAAAATTTTAAAATATAAAAATCAATCAATAAAAAAATAAACTGTCCATTAAACATTTAAGTAATAGTGAATGTTTTTCACAAGGCGTAACTTAGTTTTTATTTTAGATTCCTCACTACAGAGATTGAATGTATTAGGTTAAATAGTTTAAAAGTCAAAATAAGCTTCCAAATGCTGATTTGAGTTTATAATTTACACATTTCTCTTCCCAGATTTTATACTGGATTTAATTCCACAGGCATCCTTTTCCTAATGAGTCTCAATTCAAAAAATATTAATTGAATATCTACATTGTACATGGTTTAAGCATAGCAATAAGGAGACAATGGTAAATAATACAGCAGTTCCCTACTCTCAGGGAGCTTACTATCCAGTATGCAACTCAAATACATAAGAAAAGTAATTTCAGTGCAATTTGAGAAATGTCTTGGATGAGGAAGCTCAAGATTATATGGAAGTACATGAAAGGGTAAGTATATTATCTAGGTTTGGCAGAATCACAAAACACATACTTCCCAGGGAAATAATGTCTAAATTAAGAACTTAATTTTGAGAAGAATTTAGGCAGGTAAGTTGAGAAGAGTGCTCACACTGGAAGAACACTACAGGAAAAGAGAACAGCATTTGAGGACTGAAACAAGACTTTTAGGCAACAGTAATTTGAGATTTTGCCTAGCTCTGGATTTAAAAAAAAAAATTGGGTACATAGAAATGTAAATGCAAATTTTCTGACTTCTGAATTTTCAATATTGTACATGCCATATTCATCTCAGTAACCTAGAACATTCAGGGTCAGGGCCAGAGCTACAGATAAGCAAACTGGGTGTTGGATTTGGGGCTCTCCACTGTTCCACTGCATAAATTATACCTGTTAGTGTGGATTCTTTGGGATAGTTGTTCTAGTAGGTTACTATCTAAAAAGGAAAAAAAATATGAATTAATTAACTTCCATTTATCACATATCACATATGTTACTTTATACTAGGCATTTGTTGTGAGTAGGCAGGTCATTCAGGAAAGAGAGAGATAGAAGAAAATTCATGTTTCAGTGCCTACTAAATGCCAGTGTATATTATATATGCAGTCTTATTTAATTCCAACGATTAAGGTTTTATTATTCATATGACATGTATGAGAATACTGAAGCTTGTAAGTTTTAATTACTTTTCTAATTAAACACATAAAATCTGCTATATATAAAGTTTCAAATCATTGGAACACCAATGATGGACTAGTGAGGCTAAGTAAGCCCGTTTATTGTGCAACCTTCAAATAAACCATGTAAAGGAACTTCTTATGATGAGGAAGGAAGCTTATGATTTGCATCTGTATATTTTAGATGCAGGTTTGCACATGACTTCAATATAAAATTATACAATAATGTACCCTATCAAAGCCTCCATGTGCCACACCCTGTCCACACATGTGTATTTATTTTGATACATGCTCTCTATAAAACAAACTTCCTACTATAAAACAAATGAACACAAAAGCTGTGAGTTCATGACAACATTATATCATGGACTGTGCTCTTACTGAAAATATTTTGTACTTACTTAACTTTAATGTTCATGAAAAAGATAAGAGGTATTAAAAGTGCTGTTTCCCAAATGACTAGCAATAGATACAGTACCATTTACTGTGTATTCATTTTTTTATACTGCTTGAAAAACTGTTATTATTAGTAAGTTCTTTATATACAAGGTTCTACATGATGCGCTATTATTTTCACTAGTATACCTACTCTGTTTGCATATTTTCATTTATTAATTTGAATGTTCAATGTTTCCTTGGGTATTCTATTGTGACTATTCTTCAAAATATAATCATTTTGTCCAGTTTTACCATCAAAAAATTATGTTTGAATTTTGACTAATTACAAAGAAATTTTAAGCTATTTAAATTTGGTGAAATAAGAAATGATAAGGCAGTAATGACTCTATTTACTATGAAATTTCCTCTGCAATATACTAGTTTTCTTCTTTTGAAAAAAATATCATATTGCATAAGGAAATTTCAGGAAGTATAATGTTCTGGTTCAAAATATATTATAAATCAAGGAAAACTTTTACTAGGCAGCACAACTTAGCCAAAAAATAAAATGGTTTGAATTTTTGAGCTTTCATCCTGAAAAGAAATAAAGTAATTAAATATATAATTAGAACCTTACTCTTCTTCCTTTTCTGGTGGAAGAAACTTGCAGGAAGTTGATCTTACTCTAATGAGTGAGAATCTTTTCCTTAAAAGCCTCTTGTTAAAATGACATTTTATTTGAACTAAGGAAGTGGGATAGAAAGAATCAGAATAGGATTCAAGAAATGTATAGCAACTCACATTGCTACACACAGTGAAGTTTTGTTTATAATGTCTTTATATACAGTTTTGTGTATTTTTTCTTTGTTTTAATATAGAAGTCCTACAAATTTCTCATGAAGTTTAATTCTAGTGATATCATATATAGAATATGTTTCTCAAATTTTCCAATTGTTTCTTGTTGGAATAAAGAAATGATACTGATTTTGTATATTGATTTTATAAAAAGCCATTTCACGGAACTCACTTATTAGGTCCAAAACATTTTGAATTGATCCTCTTGGTCTTCTCAGGTAGGTAACTTATTATCAGCAAACCATTAAAGATTTTGGCAATATTCATTCCAAAATTTGTATACATATTTATCTCATTTCATAGCATTAGCTTGCTCTTCCAGAAAAAAAAAACAGTGACCATCTTCATTTTCAGCACAGAATTTGCCAAGGTTATATCAGCATAGTTTTAGTTACAGGAAAGTTAATAAAACATTATTTTGTGGAAAAATATTCCATGAACAAATAACTCTAGAAAAAATGTTAGGTTAAATTAGGCAAGGCTTTCATGAAAAAAGCTTAGGACTTTTAAAATAATGTTTATTGTGAATCTGCTAGAGTCTAATATTGTGGGCTGTGAATCCCTAATTATTTAACCAATTTATATCAACAATTCATCCTAAGTTTAATTTATATTGTGAGAACAATAAAAACAGATATAAATTATTTTCCAATAGTTAACTCTCTCCAAATCATGATTTTCTCCAAAGATCTGAGAAACCACTTGTAATAGAGTATTTACATTTCTTGTTCAATATTATAGGATTTTTGTTGCTATCTTTGTAAAAGGCATTTTTTACGTTTATTATAGATGTTCTGGTTTTGGTTTTATTTTAGTTTTTACATATTAATCCTTTATCAGGCTACCTTACAAGAACTCTTCAGTGTCCCTTTGATTTAAACTTTGGCCAAATAAAAACACCTAATTTATTTGATATTATCATTAGTAATACAACTTTGTGTTTTTTATTAGACTTTTACTTGCATAATGTATTTATATATATATATATATATATACTTTTTTTTTTTTTTTTTTTTTTGCGGTACGCTGGCCTCTCACTGTTGTGGCCTCTCCTGTTGCGGAGCACAGGCTCCGGACGCGCAGCCTCAGCAGCCATGGCCCACGGGCACAGCCACTCCGCGGCATGTGGGATCTTCCCGAACCGGGGCACGAACCTGTGTCCCCTGCATCGGCAGGCGGACTCTCAACCACTGCGCCACCAGGGAAGCCCTGTATTTATATTTTTAATCACTTCATTTTTTAAATATCTCCTGCAAACAGCATAGAGTCTTTAAAGAAAATATTTGATTTAAACTGCAATTATGTGTTTTAATAAGAAAATTTATCTCATTCTTAGTATATTATTTCAGTTAACTTTTTCTATATTTACCACTTTTTTTCTACTTTTATATTCTCCAGTGCCTTAGATGAAATATATCTTATTTTAAATTTTATTCATGATTACTTGTGAGGTTAAATAATATTTCAAAGTATATTACTTAGTTATCAGAATCACAAGTTAATAATTATATTTTGGAAACTGCTTTTCTGACAATAAATTTCACATACTTGGGCCTAAAATTTTAATTTTTCATTTAGCTTTATTACCAGTAAAAATGTGAATCTTGGAATTTTAACCAGTATCCGTACACACCATGAAGTGTAATGATTATCTCATATTCTAAATATTTTGAAAAATGAATTACTGGAACATATTATTTAGTTATGAGGAAAAACAAAAAGGATTTGGAAGAAAAAATATTAGAAAATAATAAAGTATATATTCTATCTTGGTTTAATTAACTATGTAATTTTATAATTATTTTATGTTATTAATCTCAATTTCATATTGAATTTGCATTCTCTCTTTGTATTTTTCACTTCATTCCCTCTTTCTCTCTCATCTTCCTGTTTTCCTTCTTTTCCTCTTTCCTACTCTACTTTCTCTTCCTGACACATATTTTACTTTACTACCTTTACCTTACCTTCTTCCTCCATTCTCTCACACACAATCTGAGACTGCCCATACAGACAGCTGGGCTGCTTGAAAACTTTTTATTAAATAAACCTATACTCAGACGTACTATATTTCTATTTCAACCTTTAACTACTAACCACAAACTTGATATTAGAGGACCTAATGCATAGCAGCTGTATAAATGGTGGCAGGGGAATGGAAAGATGTTGCTTCATTCACCTGTCATCTCAGGAGACAGCATTATATCATGGGGTAAATAGTACCATGGCAGTAGTCACAGGCTTGTATGATGTCCCTGACTTTGCTAAAAAAGCTTCACTAGGACAAAGAATTCCTTATTTTCACCATTTAAGCTCAAACACCTATTCTGATTCTAGCACAATTATAAAGTTAAAATTTATAAAGTTTGGTCTAAATTAAAACAATGGCCACCACCAACATTCAACATTATTTAATGGAATACTTGTTTTCTTTAAATAAATCAAGGTAGATATGAAATATATTGTTATGTTTTAGGTTGTTTTCTGTGTACCATGCAATGATTCAATTCTTCCTCCACTTTTTCTCTTCAAATTCTTCAGCACCTTTATCCCCATGGAACAGCATGGCCTTCATTTGATGAGAATGTATTATTTACATGCCAAGTCCACCTCTGTTCTCATTAACCAGTGAAAACTGAACAAGTACTGCACTTATTCATGATGTCAAATCAATGTTTAATCTACTGAAAAACTTAAGAAACTAAGTATTTATTCATGAAAATGTCATTTAGTTGCAAATTTATTTTGCAAAAAGATAACTGTGAGTTTATAATAGATAAAATAATTTTTAAAACATGTATATATGATTATTGTTTTCACTTAGACAGTAAGAGACACCATATTAGTGGCAGCCCTATTTATTTTATCAGCACAATAATATTAAATAGTTATCACTTTAGGTGATCATGTGACACCTAGGAAATCATAAATGTGTATGCAAATCCAGGAAGTGAAATCACAATCCAGAATGTGGTTACATTAACTTTTAGACTATTATTCAGACAAACCATAAAAGAAAAGAATATAAAAAAGAACGTATATAAGTGTATGACTGAGTCACTTTGCTGTACAGCAGAAATTAACACAATATTGTAAATCAATTACACTTTAATAAAAAATAAATTATAAAAGAAAAGAACATTAAAAAATAAATAAAATAAAATGCAAAATTTAAAATTTCTATAGAGTACTCATGAACCATGAAATTGCATCTTCAGACCAGGTTGAGAAACAGTGCACTATACCATACTGAGAATTAAAGGAGTGAGAGGCATAAATATTTCTGATGTGAGAATGAACTAGGTTAGGCAGGTTATAGCTGAGTTGTCAATGAACCAGACATCTGTTAGAAGTCTCATTTTGCAGAAAATTTCTTCTCTCAGCTCTCTGATGAAACAATGAGGGACTATTTCTCTGGACTTAATTTTGACCAAAAAGAAAGAACCGGTTCATGAAATTCAACTGATAGGAACCTTGGGATAAAGTCAACTTGTCATCTTAGTGCTTGAAATAGCCAAGAAAGAAAACCCTCAGCACATTCTGACAGCTAACTTGGACTTTAGAAATAGAGATTTCAAAAATTTTAGAGAGGATATCTGAATGAATCTGTGACCTCAGTCTTTTAATAGGATTGGAGCCCCTGAAAAACAAATTCTGATAAGAAAATTATAAATGGTTACAACAAAGTGGACAAAAAAGGAAAGCTATACGAAGGAAACTAACATAGCTATATTTTCCTATATATACTGTAACACAGGGAAAGGGAAAGGATTATATTTTGAACATCTTTTATGTGGAAACAAGATGCTAATTTGTTCACACAGAGGTGTTTCTATAACTATTTTACTGATCAGGAAACTGAGGCTCAAGGAGATTAAGGAGAGTGCAGAAATATAAAGTTCAGTATAGAGTTATTAATATAACTAAAGATAATAAAAAAGATCTGTCAGCTATGTGCAGAGTATTTTTTTAAATAAATGATTTATTTCAGCATTTGATGCTCATCATTTCATATTAATCAAAAATAGTAATCATGGTGCTCACAATCTCTATGATGAAAATATATATTTATACTAGTAAGGGTAAACCAAATGCAAATAAAAGACACTAGATGGTTATTCCAATAATAAGAGGTAAATTTAAATGTCCATGAATAGATAAATTATATTCTATACAAGCAAAAACATCTGTCAATATGCTTGCCCTGCCTTTTTCCCTTTCTCAGCAGTAGGCATCTAACAACAACAAAAAAAAACCCTCCAGCCAATCCACTGGCAAGTAGTAACTAAGCAGATTCTCTCTGTATAAGAAAATAAACTAAGAAACTCAGAAACAGTAACCAATCAGATAAAGGTAAGCACTGAAACTGAAGAGTCATTTTAAGTCAGGCAGGGTCCGCATTTTGGCAAGTCCAAGCCATCTGCACTCTGATGTCACAGAGAAGCAAGGACCATGGGTAGTCAAAGTATGTAAGTACTCTGAGAGCATCAAGACCATAATACATGCATATAGAGAAAAGTGTAGATGAGAGACTATATAGCCAAGGAATGATAGAGAGTAGCCTCAGTTACTATCTTTTCAATCCCAGGTTTCACCTGTCCAGGCTGTCCTCAGTTTCTCACCTTTGGATATCTAAATGAGATACCACGTTCAATGGATGCCTACTAAATTTTCTGTACATCACATCTAGCTCTAGAAACTCTAATTTCAACTATCCACATGATTAACAGGTAGTCATGTTCATGTAATATAATGCCAACTCCTGGAAAAACTGATTAATCCAGGCTGGGAAAACTTGACCAAGTGAAACAACCATTTTTGCATAGAATATGGGATAAGAGATTTCATCCTAAAATAGGCTACTTTCTGAAATAGACAGGATATAAGCTTGAGAATTACTGGTAGTAGTTGTTATCTAGTTGTGAACTAGGAAACACAGAAATAATCTCTTCCAAAAACAGAGAAGAATAAGAAAAGATGGGAAGGGAAGGGAAGGGGAAAAGATCACACAAAGAGGAAAATGGATACCATGAAGAGATGGAAGAACTTACTTGGTTCTCTTCAAATGGACTAATACGTGGTTCACAAGTACAAGTGCATCGCTGGGCTTCGGTACCACAAGACAACCCTCATTCTGCATATGATTACATCACCAATGTAACAAGTATCTGTATGAGCATGATGACTGGGAAGAGTGGTAGAAAATGATATAGACATCAACGTTTTTCTGATTTTTTTGTAAAATTTAAGGTACAGGGGCCACAAATCTCTCCTTCCAGAACTAATGTCTCAAAGCTCCCAGAGTGCCTACACCAACCACTGAGGCAGACCAGTAGAGCTCGAACCCCAAGTTGGCTACCATCCAAGGGCTGGAAACCTTACTCCTTTCTGACTTACCCATCCTCCGGCCGTGTGGCTGACAGGGTCTTGGTGCTCCAGCCAGGTGTCAGGCCTGAGACTCTGAGGTGGGAGAGCCGAGTACAGAACATTGGACCACCAGAGACTCCCTGTCCCCACATTATATCAACTAGCAACAGCTCTCCCAGAGATCTGTGTCTCAAAACAAAGACCCAGCTCCACTCAACGACCAGCAAGTTCCACTGCGGGACACCTCATGCCAAACAACTAGCAAAACAGACACAAAACACCACCCATTAACAGAGAGACTGTCTAAAATCATAATAAGTTCACAGACACCCCAAAACACATCACTGGATGCAGTCCTGTCCACCAGAAAGACAAGACCAGCCTCATCCACCAGAACACAAGCACCAGTCCCCTCCACCAAGAAGTCTACACAAGCCACTGAACCAACCTTACCCCACTGGGGGCAGACACCAAAAACAACGGGAAATATGAACCTGCAGCCTGCAGAAAGGAGACCCCAAATACAGTAAGTTAAGCAAAATGAGAAGACAGAGAAATATGCAGGAGATGAAGGAGCAAAGTAAAAACCCATCAGACCAAACAAATGAAGAGGAAATAAGCAGTCTATCTGAAAAGGAATTCAGAGTAATGATATTCCATGATCCAAAATCGCGGAAATACAATGGATAAAATACAAGAAGCATTTAACAAGTACCTAGAAGAACTAAGAGCAAACAAACAATGATGAACAACACAATAAATGACATTAAAAATTCTCTAGAAGGAATCAATAGCAGAATAACTGAGGCAGAAGAATGGATAAGTGACCTGGAATACAAAATAGTGGAAATAACTACAGAGCAGAAAAAAGAAAAAAGAATGAAAAGAATTGAGGACAGTCTTAGAGACCTCGGGACAACATTAAACACACCATTTGAATTATAGGGGTCTCAGAAGAAGAGAAAAAGAAACGGACTGAGAAAATATTTGAAGATTATAGTTGAAAACTTCCCTAATATGGGAAAGGAAATAGTCAATCAACTCCAGGAAGCACAGAGAGTCCCATACAGGATAAGTACAAGGAGAAACACGGCAAGACACATATTAATCAAACTATCAATAATTAAACACACAAAAAATATTAAAAGCAGGAAGGGAAAAACAACAAATAACATACAAGCGAATCCCCATAAGGTAACAGCTGATCTTTCAGCAGAAACTCTGCAAGCCAAAAGGGACTGGCAGGACATATTTAAAGTGATGAAAGGGAAAAACCAACAACCAAGATTACTCTACCCAGCAAGCATTTCATTCAGATTCAATGGAGAAATTAAAAGCTTTACAGACATGCAAAAGCTAAGAGAATTCAGCACCACCAAGCCAGCTTTACAATAAATGCTAAAGGAACTTCTCTAGGCAGGAAACACAAGAGAAGGAAAAGACCTACAATAACAAACCCAAAACAATTGAGAAAATGGTAATAGGAACATAAATATCAATAATTACCTTAAATATAAATGGATTAAATGCTCCAACCAAAAGACATGGACTGGCTAAATGGAAACAAAAACAAGACCCATATATATTATATGCTGTCTACAAGAGACGCACTTCAGACCTAGGGACACGAACAGACTGAAAGCGAGGGGATGGAAAAGATATTCCATGCAAATGGAAATCAAAAGAAAGCTGGAGAGGCAATACTCCTATGAGGTAAAATAGACTTTAAAATAAAGAATGTTACAGGAGACAAAGAAGGAGACTACATAATGATTAGGGGATCAATCCAAGAAGAAGATATAACAATTGTAAATATTTATGTACCCAAAATAGGAGAACCGCAATACATAAGGCAAATGCTAACAGCCATAAAAAGGGAAATTGACAGTAACACAATAATAATAGACATTAATTAACACCACACTTTCACCAATGGACAGATCATCCAAAATGAAAATAAATAAGGAAACACAAGCTTTAAATGACACATTAAAAAAGATGTACTTAATTGATATTATTAGACCATTCCATCCAAAAACAACAAAATACACTTTCTTCTCAAGTGCTCATGGAACATTCTCCAGGACTGATGATATCTTGGGTCACAAATCAACCCTTGGTAAATTTAAGAAAATTGAAATCGTATCAAATATCCTGTCTGACCACAACATTAAGAGACTATATATTAATTACAGGAAAAAAACTGTAAAAAATACAAACACATGGAGGCTAAACAATACACTAGTAAATAACCAAGAGTTTACTAAAGAAATCAAAGAGGAAATCAAAAACTACCTAGAAACAAATGACAGTGAAAATACAACGACCAAAAACCTAAGGGATGCAGCAAAAGCAGTTCTAAAAGGGAAGTTTATAGCAATAAAATCCTACCTCAAGAAACAAGGAACATCTAAAATAAACAACCTTACATTATACCTAAAGAAGTTAGAGAAAGAAGAGCAAAAAGAACACAAAGTTAGGAGAAGGAAAGAAATTGTAAAAATCAGATCAGAAATAAATGAAAAACAAATGAAAGAAACAATAACAAAGACCAATAAAACTAAAAGCTGGTTCTTTGAGAAGATAAACAAAATTGATAAACCATTAGCCAGACTCATCAAGAAAAAAAGGGAAGAGATTCAAATCAACAGAATTAGAAATTAAAAAGAAGAAGTAACAACTGACACAGCAGAAATACAGAGCAACAGGAAAGACTACTACAAGCAACTATATGCCAATAAAATGGACAACCTGGAAGAAATGGTCAAACTCTTAGAAAACCACAACCTTCTGAGACTGAACCAGGAAGAAATAGAAAATATAAACAGACCAAATCACAAGCACTGAAATTGAAACTGTGATTAAAACTCTTCCAACAAACAAAAGCCCAGGACCAGATGGCTTCACAGGTGAATTCTATCAAACATTTAGAGAAGAGCTAACACCCATCCTTCTCAAACTCTTCCAAAATATAGAAGAGGGAGGAACACTCCCAAACTCATTCTATGAGGCCACCATCACCCTGATACCAAAACCAGACAGAAGTCACAATAAAAGAAAACTACAGGCCAATATCACTGATGAACATAGACACAAAAATCCTCAACAAAATACAAGCAAACAAAATCCAACAGCACATTAAAAGGATCATACACCATGATCAAGTGGGGATTATACCAGGAATGCAAGGATTCTTTAATATATGCAAATTGATCAATGTAATATACCATACTAAAAAATTGAAGGAGAAAAACCATATGATCACCTCAATAGATGCAGAAAAAGCTTCTGACAAAATTCAACACTCATTTATGATAAAAAAAAAAACCTCCAGAAATTAGGCATACAGGGAACTTACCTCAACATAATAAAGGCCAAATATGACAAACCCAGAGCCAACATCATATTCAATGGTGAAAAACTGAAACCATTTCCACTAAGATCAGGAACAAGACAATGGTGCTCACTGTCACCACTATTATTCAACATAGTTTTGGAAGTTTTAGCCACAGCAGTCAGAGAAGAAAAAGAAATATAAGGAATCCAAATCAGAAAAGAAGTAAAGCTGTCACTGTTTGCAGATGACATAATACTATACATAGAGAATCCTAAAGATTCTACCAGAAGACTACTAGAGCTAAGCAATGAATTTGGTAATGTAGCAAGATACAAAATTAATGCACAAAAATCTCTTACACACCTATACACTAATGATGAAAAATCTGAAAGAGAAATTAAGAATACTCTCCCATTTACTACTGCAGCAAAAAGAATAAAATACCTAGGAATAAACCTACCTAAGGAGACAAAAGACCTGTATGCAGAAAACTCTAAAACACTGATGAAAGAAATTAAACATGATACAAACAGATGGAGAGATATATCATGTTCTTGGATTGGAAGAATCAACATTTTGAAAATGACTATACTACCCAAAGCAATCTACAGATTCAATGCAATCCCTATCAAACTACCAAGGGCATTTTTCACAGAACTAGAACAAAAAGTTTCACAATTTGTATGGAAACACAAAAGAGCCTGAACAGCCAAAGCAATCTTGAGAAAGAAAAACAGAGCTGAGGGAATCAGGTGCCCTGATTTCAGGCTAGACTACAAAGCTACAGTAACCAAGACAATACGGTACTGACACAAAAACATATATATAGATCAATGGAACAGGATGGAAAGCCCAGAGATAAACCCACACAGAGATGGGCACCTTATCTTTTTTTTTTTTTTTTTTGCGGTATGCAGGCCTCTCACTACCATGGCCTCTCCTGTTGTGGGGCACAGGCTCCGGATGCACAGGCCCAGTGGTCATGGCTCATGGGCCCAGCTGCTCTGCAGCAGGTGGGATCTTCCCGGACCAGGGCACGAACCCGTGTCCCCTGCATCAGCAGGCGGACTCCCAACCACTGTGCCACCAGGGAAGCGCCCAGGCACCTTATCTTTGATAAAGGAGGCAAGAATATACAAAGACAGTCTCTTCAATAAGTGGTGCTGGGGAACCTGGACAGCTACATAAAAGAATGAAATTAGAATACTCCCTAACACCATACACAAAAATAAACTTAAAATGGATCAAAGACCTACATGTAAGACCAGATAATATAAAACTCTTAGAGGAAAACATAGGCAGAACACTCTATGACATAAATCACTGCAAGATACTTTTTGACCCACCTCCTAGAGTAATGAAAATAAAAACAAAAATAAACAAATGGGACCTAATGAAACTTAAAAGCTTTTGCACAGCAAAGGAAACCATAAACAAGATGAAAAGACAACCCTCAGAATGGGAGAAAATATTTGCAAACCAATCAATGGACAAAGGATTAATCTCCAAAATATACAAGCAGCTCATGCAGCTCAATATCAGAAAAACAAACAACCCAATCCAAAAATGGGCAGAAGACCTAAATAGACATTTCTCCAAAGAAGATACACAGATTGCCAACAAACATATGCAAGGATGCTCAACATCACTAATCATTAGAGAAATGCAAATCAAAACTACAATGAGCTATCACCTCACACGGGTCAGAAAATGCCATCATCAAAATATCTATAAACAATAAATGCTGGAGAGGGTGTGCAGAAAAGGGAACCCTCTTGCACTACTGGTGGGAATGTAAATTGATACAGCCACCATGGACAACAGTGTGGAGGTTCCTTACAAAACTAAAAACAGAACTACCATATGACCCAGCCATCCCACTACTGGACATATATCCTGAGAAAACCATAATTCAAAAAGTGACATGTACCACAATGATCACTGCAGCAGTAATTACAATAGCCAGGACATGGAAGCAACCTAAGTGTCCATCGACAGATGAATGGATAAAGAAGATGTGGCACATATATACAATGCAATATTACTCAGCCAAAAAGGAAACAAAATTGAGTTATTTATAGTGAGGTGGATGGACCTAGAGTCTGTAATACAGAGTGAAGTAAGTCAGAAAGAGGAAAAACAAATACTGTATGCTAACACATACATATGTAATCTAAAAAAAACAAAAAAAAACTGGTCTGAAGAACCTAGGTGCAGGACAGGACTAAAGATACTGACGTAGAGAATGGACTTGAGGACATGGGGACGAGGACGTGCAAGCTAGGACGAAGTGATAGAGTGGCATGGACATACAGGTACCACCAAATGTAAAATAAATAGCTAGCGGGAAGCAGCCACATAGCACAGGGTGATCAGCTCCGTGCTTTTTGACCACCTAGAGGGGTGGGATAGGGATGGTGGGAGGGAAACACAAGAGGCAGGGGATATGGGGATATATGTATATGTATAGCTGATTCACTTTGTTATAAAGCAGAAACTAACACACCATTGTAAAGCAATTATACTCCAATAAGTACGTTAAAAAAAATTTAAGTACATATTGAAATTATACATCATGATGCATTCCATCAATTCTCAGCAAAATTCCAAGAGACATAATTTGATAGATGGCTCATGAACACCTAGAAAAGGAAATGGCAATCACCGAGAGCCACTTTAAGTTCACTAACAATAAATTATACCAAATTAATTAAATTATTTAGACATAGTGAATCTGCATTACAATGAGGCATTTAATGCAGTGTTTTCTTGATGTTTTTTTGGACAAGACAGAGGTGGAGAGGGTGTTTGTAAATTATGTGGATATGTGTTAGCTGAACAATTATTCTTAAACCATGATTATTACATGGCTTATTTTTTTAACCTGCTGTGATCCTTATTCACAATTTTGAGCTAAAAAAATGTATGTATACACAGAAAAGTTATGCATCAATTTGCATAAATAGCCAAATACAGAATAACAGAATATGATTGAAAAATCAGTATTTTTTTTCATTGTAAGGGTTGGAACAATGGATCAAATTGAGCAAGAAGGAATTCTAGAAGATAAAGTATAATACTTCAGTTTAAAAAGTAAACCTCACTCTCCCACAACTAGGGCACTTGCCGACTGCTGGTGGGGACCCTGATGCCCCAAGAGATGGGAGGAACTCCCAAGTGAACCAGTAGGGATGTGGGGAGACAGAGGGGGGAGGAGAAGTGGAGGCCAGACAAGATCAGTGCCCCTGAGGCTGGGGAGATCAGGAGAGGCAGGTGAGAGGGGCCCTCCAGGAAGAGCAGAGGGCGATCGCACAGACCACTCGGGCCCAGGGAGCCTACTGAGCTCCCAGGCTGGTACACCCCCCTCCAAAGACCCTCCAGGCCATGTGGGTCCTGGGGACATAGGAGGGAGGTCAGGGAGATCAGGAGAGGCAGGCAGGATTGGGGCTCCGGGAGTAGTGGGAGAGGAGCGGAAGGCATTTGCCCCGCCCAATCAGGCAGGAGAGACTGCTGAGCTCCCAGGTGAGGTACCCCGCCCTCTGAAACCAGGGTTGGGGGTCACACCTGGGCCTTTCTGTTCTGTTGAGCCTAATCCTCACC
The DNA here is from genome assembly GCF_964341445.2 of Mesoplodon mirus. Classification (NCBI taxonomy): domain Eukaryota; kingdom Metazoa; phylum Chordata; class Mammalia; order Artiodactyla; family Ziphiidae; genus Mesoplodon; species Mesoplodon mirus. The sequence goes on along the minus strand of NC_138979.1, from coordinate 117,305,404 downwards.
ACCCACAACCCACAGGGCCTTTTCTAGCCCTGTAGTTCCTAAGCATATGCCCCACCCTCTGCCCAAACCTCACCCTTGCTTAGGCTCCGCCCTCCACAGCCAAGGACTTTTCCCTTTTTTTTTTTCTTTTCCTTCCTCCTTCTTTTTTACTATTGTGGTACTGTTGTACCTTCTGGTTGTTGATTCATCTATATTTTTATTTTTATATACTTTCTAACATATCTGTTAGTTTCCTAGTCTAATTTTATGTTTTACTTTGTTATTGTTCTCTCTTTTTTTTTCTTTTGCCACTGCACGTGGCTTGTCAGATCTTGGTTCACAAGCCTGGGGTCAGGCCAAAGCTCCTGTGGTGGGAGCTCTGAGTCTGAACCACTGGACTAACAGAAAACCTCAGACACCAAGGAATATTCATTGGAGTGAGGTCTCACGGAGGTACTCATCTCAGCACCAAGACCCAGCTCTACCCAACAGCTTACAAACTATAGTGTTTGAAGCTTCTTACGATCAGTAAGACAGGAACAGAATCTCATTCATTAAAAAAAAAAGAAAAAAGAGAGAGACAGCAAAAAAGTATGTCACAGATGAAGGAGCAAGGTAAAAATATACAAGACCAAATAAATGAAGAGAAAACAGGCAATCTACCTGAAAAAGAATTCAGAATAATGATAGTAAAGATGATCCAGAATCTCGGAAACAGAATGGAGGCACAGATTGAGAAAATACAAGAAGTGTTTAACAAAGATATAGATGAACTAAAGAACAAACGAACAGAGATGAACAATACAATAACTGAAATGAAAAATATACTAGAAGAAAACAATAACAGAATAACTGAGGCAGAAGAACGAATAACTGAGATGGAAGACAAAATGGTGGAAATAACTGCTGAGGAGCAGAATAAAGATAAAAGAATGAAAAGAATTGAAAACAGGGCTTCCCTGGTGGCACAGTGGTTGAGAGTCTGCCTGCCGCTGCAGGGGACGTGGGTTCGTGCCCCGGTCCGGGAAGATCCTACATGCCTCGGAGCGGCTGGGCCCATGAGCCATGGCCACTGAGCCTGCACGTCTGGAGCCTGTGCTCTGCAACAGGAGAGGCCACAACAGTGAGAGGCCTGTGTACCGCAAAAAAAAGAAAAAAGAATTGAAAATAATCTCAGAGACCACTGAACAACACCAAATGCAAGAACATTCAAACTATAGTGGTCCCGGAAGAAGAAGAGAAAAAGATAGGGTCTGAGAAAATATTTGAAGAGATTATAGTTGAAAACTTCCCTAACATGGGAAAGGAAATAGTCACCAAAGTCCAGGAAGCACAGAGAGTCCCATACAGGATAAACCCTAGGAGAAACACACCAATACATGTATTAATCAAACTAACAAAAATTAAATTCAAAGAGAAAATATTAAAAGCAGCAATGGAAAAAGAACAAAAAATAACATACAAAGAAATCCCCATAAGGTTATCAGCTGGTTTTTCAGCAGAAACTCTGCAGGCCAGTAGGAACTGGCAGGATATACTTAAAGTGATGAAAGAGAAAAACCTACAACCAAGATCACTCTACCCAGCAAGGATCTCATTCATGTTCTACGGAGAAATTGAAAGCTTTACAGAAAAGCAAAAGCTAACAGAATTCAGCTCCACCAAAACCAGCTTTACAATAAATGCTAAAGGAACTTCTCTAGACAGGAAACACAAGAGAAGGAAAAGACCTACAATAACAAATCCAAAACAATTAAGAAAATGGTCATAGGAACATACATATCGATAATTACCTTAAATGTAAATGGATTAAATGTCCCAACCAAAAGACACAGATAGCTGAATGGATACAAAAGCAAAACCCATATATATGCTGTCTACAAGAGACCCACTTCAGACCTAGGTACACTTACAGACTGAAAGTGAGGAGATGGAAAATGATATTCCATGAAAATGGAAATCAAAAGAAAGCTGGAGTAGCAATACTCATACCAGATAAAACAGACTTTAGAGTAAAGACTGTTACAAGGGTTTCCATGGTGGCTCAGTGGTTAAGAATCCACCTGCCAATGCAGGGAACACGGGTTCGGGCCCAGGTCCAGGAAGATCCCACATGCCGCGGAGCAACTAAGCCCATGTGCCACAACTACGGAGCCCGCACTCTAGAGCCTGCAAGCCACAGCTACTGAGCCCACCTGACACAACTACTGAAGCCCACGCACTTAGAGCCCATGCTCTGAAACAAGAGAAGCCACCGCAATGAGAAGCCCGCATGCCACAACGAAGAATCGCCCCCGCTTACTGCAACTAGAGAAAAGCCCACACGCAGCAACAAAGACCCAACGCAGCCAAAAATAAAATAAATAAATAAATAATTTTTTTTAAAAAAAGACTGTTACAAGAGATAAGGAGGGACACTACGTAATGATCAAAGTATCAATCCAAGAAGAAGATATAGCAATTTTAAATATTTATGCACCCAAAATAGGGGCACCTCAATACATAAGGCAAATGCTAACAACCATGTAAGGAGAAACAGTAACAGAGTAATAGTAGAGGACTATAACACCCCACTTTCACCAATGGACAGATCATCCAAAGAGAAAATAAATACGGAAACACGAGCTTTAAATGACACAAGAGACCAATAGATTTAATTGATATTTACAGAACATTCCACCCAAAAGTGGCAGAACACATTTTCGTCTCAAGTGCACATGGAACATTCTCCAGGGTAGATCACATCTTGGCTCACAAATCAAGCTTCGGAAAATTTTTAAAAATTGAAATCATATCAAACATCTTTTCTGACCACAATGCTATAAGACTGGAAATCAATAGCAGAAAAACAACTGTAAAAAACAAAAATACATGGAGACTAAACAGTGAGCTACTAAATAACCAAGAAATCACTGAAGAAATCAAATAAGAATTTAAAAAGTACATAGAAACAAAATGACAATGAAAACACGATGACCCAAAATCTATGGGACACAGCAAAAGCAGTTCTAAGAGGGAAGTTTACAGCAATTTGATCTCACCTCAAGAAACAAGAAAAATCTCAAATAAACAATCTAACCGGGGCTTCCCTGGTGGCGCAGTGGTTGAGAGTCCGCCTGCCGATGCAGGGGACATGGGTTCGTGTCCCGGTCTGGGAAGATCCCACATGCCACGGAGCGGCTGGGCCCGTGAGCCATGGCCGCTCTGCCTGTGCGACTGGAGCCTGTGCTCCGCAACTGGAGAGGCCACAACAGTGAGAGGCCCGCATACCGCAAAAAGAAAAAAAAAAAATCTAACCCTGCACTTACAACCACTAGAGAAAGAAGAACAAAGAAAACTCAAAGTCAGTAGAAGGGAAGAATCATAAAGATCAGAACAGAAATAAATGAAATAAACAACAGCAAAGATCAATAAAACTGAAAGCTGGTTCTTTGAGATGATAAAGTTGATAAGGCCTTAGCCAGACTCATCAAGAAAAAAAGGGAGAGGACTCAAATCAATAAAATTAGAAATGAAAAAGGAGAAATCACAGCTGACACTGCAGAAATACAAAGGATTATAAGAGACTACTACAAACAACTATATGCCAATAAAATGGACAACCATGAAGAAATGGACAAATTCTTGGAAAGGTACAATTTTCCAAAATGGAACCAGGAAAAATTAGAAAATATAAACAGACCTATCACAAGTAATGAAATTGAAACCATAATTAAAAATCTTCCAACAAGAAAAGTCCAGGACCAGATGGCTTCACAGGTGAATTATATCAAACATTTAGAGAAGAGCTAACACCAATCCTTCTCAAACTCTTCCAAACAACTGCAGAGGGAGAAACACTCCCAAATTCATTCTACAAAGCCACCATCACCCCTGATCCCCAAACCAGAAGATATCACACAAAAAAAATAAGGCTCCCCAACTTCAAACTAAACCACAAAGCTACAGTAGTCAAGAAAGTATGGTACTGGTACAAAACAGAAATACAGATCAATGGTACAGGATAGAATGCCCAGAGATAAATCCATGCACATATGGTCACCTAATTTATGACAAAGAATGCAAGAACGTACAATGGAGAAAAGACAGTCTCTTCAATAAAGGGTGCTGGGAAAAATGGACAGCTACATGTAAAAGAATGAATTTAGAACACTTCCTAACACCATACACAAAAATAAACTCCAAATGGATTAAAGATCTAAATGAAAGACCAGACACTATAAAACTCTTAGAGAAAAACACAGGGAAAACACTCTGACATAAACCATGGCAAGATCTTTTTTGACCCACCTCCTTGAGTAAAGGAAATAAAAACAAAAAGAAACAAATGGGACTTAATTAAACCTAAAAGCTTTTGCACAGCAAAGGAAACCATAAATAAGACAAAAAGACAACCCTCAGAATGGGAGAAAATTTTTGCAAATGAAACAACAAAGGATTAATATCCAAGATATACAAACAGCTCATGGAGCTCAATATCAAAAAAACAAACAATCAAATTTAAAAATGGGTGGAAGACCTAAATAGATATTCCTCCAAGGAAGACATACAGATGGCCAAGAGGCACACGAAAAGATGCTCAATATCACTAATCATGAGAGAAATGCAAATCAAAACTACAATGAGGTACCACCTCACGCCAGTCAGAATGGCCATTATCAAAAAATGTAGAAACAATAAAGCTGGAAAGGGTGTAGTGAAAAGGGAACCCTCCTGCACTGTTGGTGGAAATGTAAATTGATACAACCACTATGGAGAACAGTATGGAGGTTCCTTCAAAAACTAAAAATAGAACTATCGTATGACCCAGCAATCCCACTACTGGTCATATACCCTAAGAAAACCATAATTCAAAAAAAGACATGTACCACAATGTTCAATGCAGCACTATTTACAATAGCCAGGACATGGAACCAACCTAAGTGTCCATCAACAAATGAATGGATAAAGAAGATGTGGCACATACATACAATGGAATATTACTCAGCCATAAAAAGAAATGAAATTGAGTTGTCTGTAGTGAGGTGGATGGACCTGGAGTCTGTCATACAGAGTGAAGTAAGTCAGAAAGAGAAAAACAAGTACCATATGCTAACATATATATATATATATGGAATTCAAAAAAAATGGTACTGATGAACCTAGTTGCAGGGCAGGAATAAAGATGTAGACATAGAGAATGGACTTGAGGAAATAGGGTGGGTGGGGGAAGCTGGGGCAAAGTGAGAGTAGCATTGACATATATACACTACCGAATGTAAAACAACTAGTGGGAAGCAGCAGCATAGCACAGAGAGATCAGGTCAGTGCTTTGCAATGACCTAGAGGGGTGGGATAGGGAGGATTTGAGGGAGGCTCAAGAGGGAGGGAATATGGGGACCTATGTATGCATATGGCTGATTCACTTTGGTGTACAACAGAAACTAACACAGTACTGTGAAGCTATTATACTCCAATTAAGATTTATTAGAAAAATAATTTTAAAAATTTGAAAATTAAAAAACATAAAAAGTAAATCTCACAGCAAAGATTGTGAATAGGAAAGAAATACCCATGTCCTTTAAGGATTGGGACTATACCTCTTAGTTCAATATTCATAGATTCTAAGACAATTCCTGGAACAAAAAAGATGCTAAAGTTAGACAATTTTTTAATTAATGAGAGATTTAATATCAGCCAGTAAATAAGTGCTCACTTATATTTACATAAATACAGTATTTAACAAGGGATTCAACAATATCCTTGTACCTTACTTTGATTAGAACATCAGTGGAACACTGTGTTTGCTTAGGAGCCATATATTAATTAAGTGGAACACTGATAAATAGTAGTGATTCTGGAAGAAAATAAACAGTACGATAAACAACAACAAGACTCCTGTGTTAGTCAAAGTTCTCCAGAGAAACAGAATGAATAGGATGTATGTAACTATATCTATCTATATATATATATCTATACCTATACCTACATCCATATCTAATCTATATACAGAGAGGAAGAGATTTTAAGAAACTGGCTCATACAATCACGTGATTGTGGAAACTGGCAAAATCTGCAGAGTAGGCTGGGACCCAGGGCAGAGTTGATGTTGCAGTTCAAGGTGAAGGAAGTCTTCTGGTAGAATTCCCTCTTTCTTGGTGGAGGTCAGTCTTTTTCTTAAGTTCTTCAACTGATTAGATGAGGCCCACCCACTTTATGAAAGGCAATCTGATTCACTCAAAGCCTACAGATTTAAATGTTAATATCATCTAAAAAATATCTTTAAGCAACATGCAGATTAATGTTTGACCAAATATTTAGGTACCATGCCCTAGCACTGTTGACAGATTAAAAAAACCAAACATAATTCCACTGTCATATGATAAATCATTAAAAGGAAAAGAAAAATTTAACATTGAAAAGAGAAAATTTAGGAAGCTATGTGGCAACTGATTTAAAATATTTCAAATTTTAAAATAAAGTGGGGATTAAATTCAGCCTTTCTAATTCTAAAGTGTTATCTTAAGATGCAGGTTAAAAATTATATACAAATCTAAAGAATACTTTTAACAGTTAGACTATCTAATTTTAGATGAGAATTAGGATACACATAAAAAATATGTGGCAAGGTCTAAATCCTCAAGGAAATGTATAGTTGAATTGCGAAGAAAAAATGCAGATATTAATAACACTAATTCTTTCATTGAACAATGATTTGTTAATTACTTGTGCCAGGTAGTTTTCTACACATTAGCAATACAACAGCAAACAAGAAAATTCCCATGCCCTCATGAAGCTTATTTTGTAGTTAAAATATACAGAAAAATAATTAACATATATAATTGTAACCTACGGCATATTAAAAGTGGTAACTTTTAGGGAGATCAGGGAGTTTGGCTCCTGGTTAAAAACCTATGTGCTATTTTTCAGGCCTGACCATAGGCAATTATAAAGGCTTTATCTGGCAGGCCTCAGGGGGGAAATCTGCCCTCCCCACCCCAGACTTGGTGTACAGCCAATGCACTGCAATCAGAAAGGAGTTGTAGTCAAGGTCTCAGGTTCCCTTGGCCAGCCATTCTCTTATGCATATTCCCATTCCTAGCCCAGGCACCTTCATTGAAGGCTTTTTTTTTTGTTGGGAGCCTGCTGCCCAGGCTTTCTCCAGGCTCCTGTGTCTAAAACTCGTTATGGGAAATGGAGGTAGGTGACTTCAAAGACAATTTTCTTCTCTCTGAATTGGTACTCAGTACTTTTCCAGCCTTAATCTTTTTCTCCCTCACCCCATCTAACCCTCAGGTCCATAAAACTGCAGGAACCTTTTGTTCAGTGCTCCCTCAGCAGTGAAACAACCCCCACACATGTGCTGATCTACCTTACCCTAGACTAATGCATTTTCCATGGGGATGGAACTGGGGGAGTCCATGCTTTCTCCAGTTTAACTTCTTGCTTATGCTATAGCATTAAGTGATTAAAGATATGACTGTTACTTTCATTTTGGCTTGTAGTCTTAGTTGGCTACTCTGACACCTGATAGCTCAGCTCTCTCCAGATCAGCTGAGCCCCAGGGAGGTTATCTAGCTTCTATAACAGAATACCATAGACTAGAATGGCTTAAATGAAAATATTTATTTCTCATTGTTCTAGAGGCTGGAAGTCTGAGATCAGAGTGCAAGCATGATCTGGTGCTTGATAAAGGTCTTCTTCTTCATTTACAGATGGCCATCTTCTTATTGTATCCTCACATGGCAGAGAAAGAAATCACCTCTCCCATGTCTCTTCTTCTAAGGGTACTAATACCATTCATAAGGTCTCCACCCTCATGACCTTATTAACTCCCAAAAGCCCCATAATCTAATATCATCACATTGGGGGTTAGGATTTCAACATATGAATTTTGGAGGGAACACAACATTCAGTCCATAACAGAGACGCAATAAAATAATAAAGGAAGATAGGCATGGACGGGGCTGGGGTACAATAATGTGGTCAAGGACCCAAGAAGGTAATACTTAAAAGTAAATACTGGAAGGAGGTGAAGGAGAGAGCTTGGAGGATACCTGGGACAGAGCACTGTGGGTAGGGGAAACAGCGAAGGTGAAGGCCCTGAGGAGGATACAAGCTCTGCTAGATCCTGTACAGAAGTAAAATATTCAACTGTAATGGGATAGCAGAGGTCTTGCTTCCATAATTCTTCCCGTATAGTTAGAAAAAAGAAAAAGGATAGTTAGTTAGAAGCTAAAAAGAACATGCTGGCATTGGGGCACCAAAAATCTTCAGCAGAACTAGAGTGGAGAGTGACTCAAGGAGTAAAATGGTGAAATCAAGAGGTAAGCAGTAATTTATAAAAATTGTTTAAAGTCATGAAAATATTTTAAACAAGAAATTAATACAACAAAACCTCTGACAGTCATTATGTGATAAGTGATCATAGGGCAGCAAGGAAAACCAGTTATGAGGCTATTGTGAGACATATCTTATTGTCTAGGACTAAGGTCTTAAAATAGGGTTGGAAAAAGTAAATTCAGAGATAGCAAAGAGGGTTGGGAGATGATGAAATGTGGATGAGAGTGAAAAAAGTTAAGGATGATTGCCAGGTTTTAATTTAGACACCTGAGGGTGACATTTCTGAATAGGGAACAAAGGAGGACAACTAAATACAGTACACAAGATGATCTCCTTAATTTGGAAGTCATGCACTTGAAGTGCCTGCAAGAAATCCAAGTAGAAAAATAAATGGGATGAAATATTAACACATATACCACAAAAGGGTTCCTTGGTCAGATACATCTGGGAAATACTACATATTCTGTCCAGCTCTTGAATATCCATTCAGTTATTTATTCATTCAACCTATATTTTGTAGTTCCTACTTTGTACCACAGACTATGTTTCACTCTGGAATACAGAAATAAGGAAGATGAACATGGTACCTGCCTTCAAGGAGCTTACAACCTATGGGGATACACAAATTAAACAAATAATTATTTAAATTATAACTGGGATAATTCTACAAATGAGTAGAATAAAGTTCCAGGAGTATGTAAACAGGGGGCCTGAGGATCCTCCATGTTACTGCCACATTAATGTATTTAAATCCTACCATAGTGAAACCTCTCAAAACTATTTACATAAGAATTTCCAAGGGCTGTTAGATTTTTTTTTTAAAGCACGGAAGTTGTTCTATTTCCACTGCAAAAATGTCTACTCCATGTAAAGAGCAAACCTTGGAATGCAGTTTAGAAAACTCTTAGGAAGGAACCAAAGGCAAATTTAACAAGTAGTTGAGTCTTCATTGCTAAAATGTAGTTTTCTTTTCCGCAAAGAAAGAGCCAGACCAAAGGTATGGAGGCTGGATCTACAAGGCAGTTTTGGAACCCAGGAAGTAGAAGAGCCTGATTAGATAAGCAGCAGGCCCAGCTAAAGTAATTCCAATCAGTTGGGCACTAAGAGAAACTGTAGCTTACTTGGACTTGACCACCCAGATTGCCTCCATTTCCTACTACACACACTAAAAATGAGGCTATTCATTTTTCTATTTTTCTCCCATTCTAGGGACACAGCAAGGCTGTCATAACTCTGTTTAATGAATGAAAGAATGAATGAACTCTGATCTCTTTGGTATTTGTAATGAATAAAATATTATTGGTATTAATAATGAAATACAGTTATTTAACATCTAACTGGCACAGATTGAGATTTCATTTCTGACGTCTGGAACTGTGCTTTGAGTCATCAAAGGACTTTAAACCAGTTAAATGTTCAGACTGAATATATTTATATTATATTTTTTCCTTTTTTTGGTGGTGACTCAGCAATACTGGAGCTAGAAATATGCCCTGGGAGGATGTGAGGTTTAGTGTGCTCTCTCAAATTCTTTCCCTTCCCCTGATGCTCTTGTCCTCCCAAATATATTCTTCTAAATTCTTGACCAAAATTTTTACAAGACAATTTACTTGGGAGAAATTCTAGATACTGACCATTCATGGATCCACTAAATAAAGTAGAGTAATTAGATAATATACAATGATTAAAAATAATATTGCATTTAATGGTTTTAAGAAGACATTAAAATATTACACATAAAAATATGTATAAAAAGTAAAGTGTAAGCTCCCATTTCTATTTAAAAAATTAGTATGGGGCTTCCCTGGTGGCGCAGTGGTTGACAGCCCGCCTGCTGATGCAGGGGACACGGGTTCGTGCCCCGGTCTGGAAAGATCCTACATGCCGTGGAGCGGCTGGGCCCGTGAGCCATGGCCGCTGAGCCTGCGCGTCTGGAGCCTGTGCTCCACAACGGGAGAGGCCACAGCAGTGAGAGGCCCACGTACCGCAAAAAAAAAAAAAAAAAGAGTATGTACAGATATATAGTGTTACTTTCTTATGATTAAAAAAGTTTTCTTTTTTTATTCATCTGTATTTTCAAATTTTTCTATTTATTTTTTAATAAAATATTTGAAAATTAAATTATAAGTTTCAAATGCTTTTTAGATAAACATAGTTTGAGGTGATACATATACTTTTATCAATATGAGTTGTGTTGGATTTACAAGAATGTTTGAGTTTTATTCACTGTTAGCTTTATGTTTACAAGAATTTTTTCTGACATTTGGTAAATATTCTGCTCAATAATCTTTCCACTACCTCTCCAAACACCCTACTCTCACTAATTTTACTATTCACTAGCAAAGAACAAGCAGCATTGGCCACCATTTGCTAAGTTTCTGTGATTCAGGTAGTTATGTTCATCAAGAATTATCAGCTGCAGGCTGTACATTCAGAAAGAAACGGTCTTGGTGAAGGATCTAGGTGATAAGCCCTGAGCAGTGGAAGCCAGTTTATATGGGCATATCAAGCACTTACCAGCGCTTGAAAAGGGAGTTGATGAACAAAGCCTTTTTTAATGACTAACTCTGCATTTTTTTGCCAACTATACTTGTTCTATATAAAATAATTCATGTTTGAAAAAAGTGAGACATTAAAGTGCCAAACTAACTTTCATGAATCTATCAAGTCTCATAATAACATTCTGGAATTTTTTAATGAACACTATGTACTAACAAAAGAGAGAGAAAAATATATGTGTTAGGTGTGTGGTAAATGATGAAGTGAAGGATACAACTGGGAATAAAATTATTTCTGCTTTAGAAATATTTACAAAATAAAAATGGTTACAGACAACAAATCATAACGCAAGGTGGAATAAACCAATCTAACCCTTTGAGAATTAATGGATTTTCAGTGACAGGAAAGGAAGTAGGGAAAAGGTATTCCAAGTTCATCAGGACCAAAAGTATGAGGACATGAAAGCGTATGACATGCTTAGAAAAATGGCTAAAAGTTAAGCTTAATGGAAGAATGCTTTGGGAGATGGTCTGAACAAGCACACTGAAATCAGTTATAGCACCCTATGAATGCCATTTTAGGAAATCTGACTGTATTCCATAGGTAACACACAATCATCTAAGTTTTTTATTTGAAAAGCAATATGCATTCTAACCTACATTTTCAGAAGCTAATTCTGGAATAAGCATAAAAGGTAGAATACTATATTAAAAGGCCAAAAACAGAGATACCAATTGGAAAGTGAGTAGAATACTTTAGGTGTGAAATGCTGTCACTGCCTGCAGTATAAGAGGAACAATGAAATTAAATGACAAACTGATGAAACACTATTGTACAGGTAGAACAAACAGAACTTAGTAATTTTTCAGTGGTAAAGGTGAGGACAATGAAAGACACAAAGATAACTGAAGTTCCTTTTAAGGACTGGGAAGATGAAGTACCAGCTCTACTGGATTGAGTTTACCTTGGCTTTGAGATATCATGAAAATTCTTGGGAATTAAGGTTAGAATTTCAGGGAAAAAAAATGAAAAGTTAATAGTTATTGGCCAGAAGCCAAGGCAGGATATTTCTCAGGAAAAACAGTGTGTTAAACAATAAAAATACCGAGACCAGAAATACAGGGACAGATTACATATTTGAAGGTTAATCACAGGAAGCAGAAAATCATATATACATACAAGGCATGAGAAGAAAGATAATAAGATGAAAAAGACTACAGACTTTAAAATCAAGAATAAGAAATTAGAATGATATCACCAAGATGGCAACATAGGTTGTTCCCGACTTCACTCCCCTTCACAAGGATAACTAACAAGTGTCCAAAAACAAGATACCACGGAGAAAATACTAGAACACGGGAGTGTGGCTGAGGCACCCTCCACACACACCACAGAGACTGAGACAGACTGCATTAGAAGGTACGTGAAGCAGATACACTTTGACTACATTACCTCTCACCCAGGCCAGTGCAGCACCATGAAGAGAGGTCTCCTCTAAGTCTTCAGTTCCTCCAGTGGGAAAAGAGAACGCACAAGGGACAACCAGCTCCCCCAGTGTTGTGGGTCACTTTGCAGGAGCCACTACTCCGATCTCACACCACACTGATTGCAGGGGAATCTGCGGGGCACAACCACTGGGAATCTGACTGTGAGAGCAACAACCAGCACATGGATCTTGGCAGACTGAGTTTATAACTCTAGTGCCCAAGTAGTAATCCCAACTGGAGGTTTTGCTCATTCTTCAGAACCAAGTGGGAGGACACACTCTGACCAGTAAACTCAGAGGTGTGCCCATTTGATGATTCAGATCCTCAAACAAGTTTTGCTTAACCTAGAGCCTGGTTTGACCATACCTAGGCAAGGCGCTGAATCATAGCCCTACCCACTATGCATGGTGTCTTTAGCCCCTCTGACCAGAAGGACTAGTGACAACTCCAAGAAGCACTGCAGCCCAGTGATGCTCCAGCTGAGAAGAGGGTGAATAGAGCTGATCACCCCCAGAGCAAAGCCAGTGCCAGGTGTGGAGGCTTTCCCTGCTATACACAGGCAGGGGAATTAATTCATACCAAGGCTGAGAGTACCTCCCAGACCCTCTCAACTACAGAGCCTATTCAGAAAATTCAGAACTGCTTGGAGGGGCCCCTTCCCCTCCCAATCAGGCAAGGGAGCTAAGCTATAGCCTCAACCACTGTGGAAACTGTCTTCCAGCCCCATGGGACCAGAAGGGCTAGAGACAACTTCTGAAAGCTATGCAGCCCAGTGGCACTAGAGTTGAAAGACAGGTAGAGCCACAGTTTGCAAAGTAAAGTCAGTGGTCTTGTTTAGTAAGGGAACTTGGGGCATGGGTTGGCTTGAGTTAAGACAACACACAAAAAGTTTTACTGGCTTTAGAGTGGGTTCTCACTGAGCCTGGGGAGGGAATCTAATTCATAGCCCTCCTCATTATTGAATACAGTCTTCAGCCTGTCCAACCAGGGAACCTAACCAGAGAATACAGAAAGCCACATACCCCAATGGATAGCTTTATGTAAAGTGGCACCAGAACAGAAAGCAGAGCCTGTGGCTTCTCCTGTCTGCAGAGCAAAACAAATGGCCTCACCTGACTGGGGAATTCAGTGCATACTGTGGACTGATTTGAGTCCTAAAACAGTGAGCTGTATAGGCTCTGGGTCCTGTCCTGCTACCCTTCCAGGGCAGGAAATCTAATTCATAGTCCCATCCACTACTGCATATAGTACCAAGGCCTATCCATGCAGTAAACCTGATCAGAGAATAGAGGCAACTGTGGAGCCCATTCTACAGCCTCACTTGGGGAGGGAACCAAGCCAACAGTCCTATCCAGCTGTTCTTAGTCAGTAGCACACACCTCTCGTCCCATGCTCAAATCCTGAAGTGTTGCCTCACCCAAATATAGACCATATAGCAGGCTAAGCTACTCAAGGACATAACCAGCAGACACAGCTGGAAACCCAACCTGATCTGACGGGTGAAAAACTATCTCTGCCAAAGCAAACCTATGAAGTCTGGAAGAGGAGCCCCATTTCTCAAATGCATAGATACAAATGTAAGAAATCAAGACTCACAAAAAATAAGGTAAATATGACACCACCAAGGAAACTAATAAAGCTCCAATAACTGAGGTTGCAGAAATGAAGATCTATGAACTGTCAGACAAGAATTTAGAATAATCCTCTTTAGGAAGTTTAATGAATTACAAGAAAACACAAACAACTAAACTAAATTAGGAAAACATGCATGAACAAAAGAAGTCCAACAAGGAAACACCAACAATAAAAAAAACGTTTTTTAATAAAAAATAAAACACCAGAAATCCTTGAGGGGAAAAATACAATATTTGAACTGAAGAATTCAACAGACAGTTTCAAAAGTAGACTCAATCATACAGAAGAAAGAATCAGCAACCTGGATGACAGGACACTAGAAAATACCCAGTGAGAGGAGCAAAAAGGAAAAAAGAATGAAAAAAATTAAAGAAAGGCTGCAGAAATTATGTGACACATTGAAAATAAACAATATTCACATTATGTGAATTCTTGAAAGGAGAAGAGAAGAAGAAAGGGACAGAAAGTATATTTAAAACAATAATGGCTGAGAACTTCCACAACCTGGGGAAAGAAACGGATATCCAGATTCATGAGGCCCCAAAAACCCCAGACAGGTTGAACCTGAATACGGTTACACCCAGACACATTGTAAATTAATTGTCAAAAGTCAAAAACAAAGAATTTTAAGAGCAGCAAGAGAAAAGAGAGAAGTTAGATACTAGGGAACTCCCATAAAATGACTGGCAGATTTCTCAACAGAAACATTTCATTGAAGAAGAGAATGGGATGACATACTCAAAGCTTTCAAAGAAAATAATTGTCAAACAAGAATTTTATACCCAGCACACTGTCATTCAGAAACGAAGATGGGATGAAAATATTCTGGAAAGAACAAAATCTGAGGGAGTTCATAACCACCAGACCTGCCTTACAAGAAATGCTCAGGGGATTCTTTGATTGGAAATAAAGGAACATTAATTAACATCATAAAAACATGAAAAGGTAGTGTTAATCCCTTAGTAATGGTAAATATATAGTCATAGTTGGATTCTGCAATATGGTGAAGTAGCACATAATTCACTTAAAACTCTAGTTTAAAAATTTTTTTTAACAGGTAGTAAAAATAACTACAATAATTTGCTGTTACATAATATAAAAAAGCATGTAAATGATAACAGCAATCACCTAATATGTGTTGGGAGGAGGAGAATTAATAGTATAAAGTTTATGAATTCTATTGAAGTTAACTCGTTATCAGTTTAAAATAGGGTATTATAACTTGAAGATATTTTATATAAGCCTCATGATAGCCACAAGAGAAAAAATTGTAGTAATCACACAAAAGAACACTATAATTAGTGTTCATCAATGAATTTGGGAAAGTTGCAAGATACAAAATTAATACACAGAAATATCTTGCATTCCTATACACTGAAAATGAAAGATCAGAAAGAGAAATTAAGGAAACAATCCCATTTACCATCACATTAAAAAGAATAAAATACCTAGGAATAAACCTACCAAAGGAGGCAAAAGACCTATACTCAGAAAACTACAGATACTGATGAAAGATATCAAAAATGACACAAACAGATGGAGAGATATTCCATGTACTTGGATTGGAAGAATCAATATTGTGAAAATGACTACACTACCCAAACTAATCTACAGATTCAATGCAATCCTTATCAAACTACTAATAGCATTTTTCACATAATTAGAACAAAATTTTTTTTAATTTGTATGGAAACACAAAAGACCCCAAATAGCCAAGACAATCTTGAGAAAGAAAAACAGAGTTGGAGGAATCAGGCGCCCTGACTTCAAACTATACTACAAAGCTACAGTCATCAAAACAGTACGGTACTGGCACAGAAACAGAAATACAGACCAATGAAACAGGATAGAAAGTTGAGAGATAAACCCACACACCTATGGTCACCTAATCTAGGTGGCAAGAATATACCACGGAGAAAAGACAGTATCTTCAATAAGAGGTTCTAGGAAAACAAGAGAGCTACATGTAAAAAAACGAAATTAGAACATTCTCTAACACCATACACAAAAATAAACACAAAATGAATTAAAGACCTAAATATAAGACCAGATACTATAAAGCTGTTAGAGTAAAACATAGGCAGAACACTCTCTGACATAAATCGCAGCAAGACCTTTTATGATCCACCTCCAAGAGAAATGAAAATAACAACAAAAATAAAGAAATGGGACCTAATGAAATGTAAAAGCTTTTTCACAGCAAAGGAAGCCATCAACAAAACAAAAAGACAACCCACAGAAAGGGAGAAAATATTTGCAAACAAAGCAACAGACAAGGGACAAGGGATTAATCTCCAAAATATACAAACCGGTCATGCAACTAAATATCCAAAAGCAAAAATTCCAATCAAAAAATGGGGAGAAGATCTAAATAAACATTTCTCCAAATAAGACATACAGCTGGCCAAAAAGCACATGAAAAGATACTCAACATCATTAATTATTAGAGAAATGAAAATCAAAACTACAATGAGGTATCACCTCACACCAGTTAGAATGGCCATCATCAAAAAAATCTACAAACAATAAACGCTGGAGAGGGTGTGGAGAAAAGGAAACCTCCTACACTGTTGGTAGGAATGTAAATTGGTACAGCCACTATGGAAAGCATTATGGAGATCCCTTAAAAAACTAAAAATAGAGCTACCATATGATCCAGCAATCCCACTCCTGGGCTTATATCTGGAGAAAACCATAATTCTAAAGGATACATGAACCCCAATGTTCATTGCAGCATTATTTACAACAGCCAGGATGTGGAAGCAACCTAAATGTCCATTGACAGAGGAATGGGTAAAGAAGAAGTGGTAAGTATATACAGTGGAATATTACTCAGCCATAAAAAGGAATGAAATAATGCCATTTGCAGTGACATGGATGGACCTCCAGATTGTCATACTTAGAGAAGTGAGACAGAGAAAGACAAATGTCATATGATATTGCTTATATGCAGAATCTAAAAAAGTGGTATAAATGAACCTATTTACAAAACAGAAATAGAGTCACAGATGTAGAAAACAAACTTATGGTTACCAAGGGGGGAAATGGAGGAAGGGGTAAATTGAGAGATTGGGATTGACATATACACACTACTACATATAAAATAGTTAACTAATAAGAACCTACTGTATAGCACAGGGAACTCCATTCAATACTCTGTAATGACCTATATGGGAACAGAATCTAAAAAGAGAGTGGATATATGTATATGTATAACCGACTCACTTTCCTGTACAGCAGAAATTAACACAATGCTGTAAATCAACTATACTCCAATAAATAAATGAATAAAAATAAATAAATCAATGTTTTACCCTTGGAGAAAAAGTAAAGAACACAATAAGATGTCAAAGCATACTGATGCCAAAAGACATCAGAACATACACAAACAGACAATAAAATAAGAAAAAAGAAACAAGGGATCTATAAAACAATCAAAAAACAATTAACAAAATGGAAACAGTAAGTCCTTATCTATCAATAATTACTTTAAAGGTAACCAGATTAAATTACCCAAGTTATTATTATCTAATGGTAAAAAAAAGACAAAGAAAGTCATTATTCAATGACAAAAGGGTTAATACATCAAGAAGGTATACCAATTGTAAATATTCATGTGCCCAACATTGGATCACCTAAATATAGGAAGCAAAAACTAACAGAGCTAAAAGGAGAAATAAACAATAATACAATAATAGTTGGGGACTCTAGTATCTTATTCTCAATGAGTAGATCATCCAAACTGAGAATCAATAAGGAAATAGTGATTTTGAATAATGCTACAGACCAGCTGGACTTACAGACATATATAGAACATCCTGTCCAACAACTACAGAATACACATTCTTATCAAGCATACATGTAACATTTTCTATCTATAATAGACCATATTTTAGGCCAAAAACAAGTCTTAGAAAATTCAGGACTGAAATCATACCACATATCTACTCTGACAATACTGGCATGAAACTAGAAATCAACACAAGAGGAAAGCTGGAAAATTCACAAACATGGAAATTAAACAACACTCTTCTGAGAACCAACAGATCAAAGAAAAATTAAAGGGGAAATAAAAGGTTTCTTGAGAGAAACAAAAATGGAAATACAACATACCAAAACTTGTGAGATGTAGCAAAAGCACTTCTAAGAGGGAAGTTCATAGCATTAAACAGCCACATTAACAAGCAAGAAAGATCCCAAACACAGTAAGTCCCCTACATACGAACCTCCAACTTGCGAACTTTCAAAGATGCGAACATACGTTCCATCAGCGTCAGGTGTGAGTGAAATTGCAGCTTGCCCTCTGTCTCCTATTGCTGATGATCCTTCAGCTCTACCATTTCCCACCTCCTCTCTCTCCTCATTTCAGTAACTCTTATTTCCTGTTCACTCAATGCCAGCCCCTGTATGCCAGCTGTTGTACTGTAATTTTCAAGGTACTGTAGTGTAAGATTAAAAATGCTGTCTTTATTTTTGGTGTTTTTTTATGTATTATTTGTGTGAAAAGTATTATGAACCTATTACAGTACAGTACTATATAGCTGATTGGGTTAACTGAGTACCTAGGTTAACTCTGTTGGACTTACAAACAAATTGGGCTTACGAATGTGCTCTCAGAACAGAACTCATTCGTATGTAGGGGACTAACTATAAACAACCCAACTCTATGCCTTAAAGAGCCAGAAAAAAAAGAGCAAACTGAACCCAAAATTGGCAGAAAAAAAGGGAAAAATAAATATTAGAGCAAAAATAAATATTAGGGAAAAATAAATATTAGAGCAAATATTTAATAAATATTAAAGCAGAGAACAGAAAAGCAATAGAAAAATTAACCAAACTAAGAGTTGATGTTTTGAAAAGGTAAACAAAATTGACAAACCTTTAGCTAGACTAACCAAGAAAAAAAAGAGGATGAAATTAACAAAATTATAAATAAAAAAAGAAGACATTATAATGGAAATCACAGAAGTTCAAAGTATCATATAAGAAGCTACCATGAGGGGACTTCCCTGGTGGTGCAGTGGTTAAAAATCAGCCTGCCAATGCAGGGGACACGGGTTCAAGCCCTGGTCCAGGAAGATCCCACATGCCAAGGAGCAACTAAGCCCATGCACCACAATTAATGAGCCTGCGCTCTAGAGCCCACAAGCCACAACCACTGAGCCTGCGTGCTATAACTACTGAAGGCCATGTACCTAGAGCCCATGCTCCACAACAAGAGAAGCCACCAAGTGGGAAGCCCATGCACCGCAACAAAGAGTAGCTCCCACTTGCTACAACTAGAGATAGCCCACACACAGCAACAAAGACTCAACACAGCCAAAAATAAAAATTAATTAATTAATTAATTTTTAAAAAAGAAGCTACTATGAAAAACTACATGCCAATAAACTGGACATCCAGAAGAAATGGAAATATTCTTAGAAGAACACAATTTACCAAGACTGAATCAGGAAAAATATAGAAAATCTGACTAGGCCAATTAATAGTAAGGAGACTGAATCAGCTATCAAACATCTCCCAAGAAGAAAATCCCAAGACCAGATGACTGCACTGGTGATTTATACCAAACACTTAAAGAAGAATTAATACCAATGCTTCTTAAACTCTTCCAAAAAACAAAGAGGAAGAAACACCCCCTTTAACAGCTTTATCCTGAAACCAAAACCAGAAAAGGACACTACAAGAAAAGAAAACTATAGGCCAATATCTCTGATGAGTACAAATGCAAAACTTCTCAATGAAATACTGGCACACCAAATTCAGCAGCAAATTAAAAGGATCATTAACCATGACCAAGTGGGAATTATCCCTGGGATGCAAGGATGATTCAACATATGCAAATCAATCACTGTGATACATCACATTAATAAAATGAAAAAAAAAAGAATCATGATCATCTCAACAGATGCAGAAAAAGCATTAGACAAAATTCAACAACGCTTAATGATAAAAAAATTAACAAATCAGGCACAGAAGGAACATATTTCAACATAATAAAGGCCATATATGACACATGCATAGCTAACATCATACTACAGGGTGAAAGTCTGAAAGCTTTTCCTATAAGATCAGGAACAAGACAAGGGTGCAAGATCAGGAACAAGACTCTCAGCATTCCTATTCAACCTAGTACCAGAAGCCTAGCTAAACAATTGGGCAAGAAAAAGAAATAAAAAATATCAAAACTGGAAAGGAAGTAGTAAAACTCTATTTGAAGATACATGATTTTATATATAGAAAATCCTAAAGCTTCAACCAAAAAACTCTTAAGTCTAATCAGTGAATTCAGTAAAGTTGCAGGATACAAAATTAACATGCAAAAATCAGTACCACTTCTATACACTAACAACAAATTCAGAAAAAGAAATAAAGAAATTGATCCCATTTACAACAGCATCAAAACTATAAGACATTGATGAAAGAAACTGAAGAAGACACAAATAAATGGACAGGTATCCTGTGTTCATGAACCGGAAGACTTAATACCGTTAAAATGTCAATACTATCAAAAGCCATCTATAAATTCAATGGACTCCCTATCAATATTCCAATAGCATTTTTTACAGAAGTAGAAAAAAACACTCTTAAAATTTATATGGAACCACAGAAGACCCCAAATAACCAAGAAATCCTGAAAAAGAAGAACAAAGCAGGAAGCATCACATTTCCTGATTTTAAGCTGTACGATAAAGCTACAGTCATCAAAACAGTGTGGTATTGGCATCACAAGAAAAATACACCAATGGAGCAGAATCAAGAACCAAAAAATAAACCCACACAAACATGGTCAACTAATATTTAATAAGGGAGCCAAAAATACTCAATGGGAAATTATGTGTCTCTTCAATAAATATTTTAAGGAAAACTGGATAAACACAGGCAGAAAAATGAAATTGGATCCTTATATCACACACAGAAATTAACTCAAAATGGATTAAAGACTTAAATGTATGACCTGACATGAGGAAAACTGGGTAACTACAGGCAGAAAAATTAAATTGGATCCTTATCTTATATCACCCCCAGAAATTAACTCAAAATGGATTAAAGAATTAAATGTAAGATATGAAACTCCTAGTAAAAAAAAAAAAAAAAACAGGAATCAAGCTCCTTGACATGGGTCTTGGTAATGATCTTTTGGATATGATGCCTAAAGCATAGGAAACAAAATTAAAAATAAACAAGTGGGATTACATCACCCTAAAAGCTTCCATACAGCAAAAGAAACCATCAACAAAATGAAAAGACCACCTAGACAATGGAAAAAATGCAAACAATATATATGTCTGATAAGGAGTTAATATCTAAGATACAGAAAGAATTCATATAATTCAATTGCAAAAAATCAGATAACCCAAATAAAAAATGAACAAAGGACTTAGAAACAAGGAGCACTTTCTCTTTAAAGAAAGGACAATAACCAAGATATCACTGAGGAAATAAAAAAATACCTAGAAACAAATGACAATGAAAACACAACGACCCAAAAACTATGGGATGCAGCAAATACAGTTCTAAGAAGGAAGTTTATAGGAATACAATCCTACCTCAAGAAACAAGAACAACCTAATCTTACACCTAAAGCAACTAGATAAATAACAAAAAAAAACCCCAAAGTTAGCAGAAGGAAAGAAATCATAAAGATCAGATCAGAAATAAATGAAAAAGAAATGAGGGAAACAGGAGAAAAGATCAATAAAACTAAAAGCTGGTTCTTTGAGAAGATAAACAAAATTGACAAACCATTAGCCAGACTCATCAAGAAATAAAGGGAGAAGACTCAAGCCAACAGAATTAGAAATGAAAAAGGAGAAGTAATAACTGGCACTGCAAAAACACAAAGGATCATGAGACTACTACAAGCAACTATATGCCAATAAAATGGACAGCCTGGAAGAAATGGACAGATCCTTAGAAAACTACAACCTTCCAAGACTGAACCAGGAAGAAGTAGAAAATATGAACTGACCAATCACAAGCACTGAAATTGAAACTGTGATTAAAAATCTTCCAAAACACAAAAGCCCTGGGCCAGATGGCTTCACAGGCAAATTCTATCAAACATTTAGAGAAGAGCTAACACTTATCCTTCTCAAATCTTCCAAAATATAGCAGAAGGAGGATCACTCCCAAACTTATTCTACAAGGCCACCATCACCCTGATACCAAAAAGAGACAAAGATGCCACAAAAAAAGAAAACTACAGGCCAATATCACTGATGAACACAGACATAAAAATCCTCAACAAAATACTAGCAAACAGAATCCAACAGCACATTAAAAGGATCATACACCATGATCAAGTGGGGTTTATCCCAGGAATGCAAGGATCTTCAATATATGCAAATCAATCAATGTGATACACCATATTAACTAATTGAGTTGAAGGAGAAAAACCATATGATAATCTCAATAGATGCAAAAAAAGGTTTTGACAAAATTCAACACCCATTTATGATAAACTCTCCAGAACATGAGCACAGAAGGAACCTACCTCAACATAATAAAGGTCATATATGACAAACCCACAGCCAAATTCACTCTCAGAAGTGAAAAACTGAAACCATTTCTTCTAAGATCAGGAACAAGACAAGGTTGCCCACTCTCACCACTATTATTGAACATAGTTTTGGAAGTTTTAGCCACAGCATTCAGAGAAGAAAAAGCAATAAAAGGAATCCAAGTCGGAAAAGAAGAAGTAAAATTGTCATTGTTTACAGATGACACAATACTATACTTAGAGAATCCTAAAGATGCTACCAGAAAACTACTAGAGCTAATCAATGAATCTGGTAAATTAGCAGAATACAAAATTAATGCACAGAAATCTCTTGCATTCCTATACACTAACAATGAAAAATCTAAAAGAGAAGTTAAGGAAACACTTCCATTTAACACTGCAACAAAAAGAATAAAATACCTAGGAATAAACCTACCTAAGGAGACAAAAGATCTGTATGCAGAAAACTCTAAGACACTGATGAAAGAAATCAAAGATGTTACAAACAGATGGAGAGATATACCATGTTCTTGGATTGGAAGAATCAACATTTTGAAAATGACTATACTACCTAAAGCAATCTACAGATTCAATGCAATCCCTATCAAACTACCACTGGCATTTTTCACAGAACTAGAACAAAAAATTTCACAATTTGTATGGAAACACAAAAGACCCCGATTAGCCAAAGCATTCTTGAGAAAGAAAAACAGAGCTGGAGGAATCAGGCTCCCTGACTTCAGACTATACTACAAAGTTACAGTCATCAGAACAGTGTGGGGCTTCCCTGGTGGTGCAGTGGTTGAGAGTCCACCTGCCGATGCAGGGGACACGGGTTCGTGCCCTGGTCCAGGAGGATCCCACATGCCACAGAGCGGCTGGGCCCCTGAGCCATGGCCACTGGGCCTGCGCGTCCGGAGCCTGTGCTCCACAACGGGAGAGGCCACAACAGTGAGAGGCCCACGTACCGCCAAAAAAAAAAACAAAAAAACAAAAAAACAGTGTGGTACTGGCACAAAAACAGAAATATAGATCAATGGAACAGGATAGAAAGCCCAGAGATAAACCCATGCACCTATGGTCACCTTATCTTTGATGAAGGAGGCAAGAATATGCAATCGAGAAAAGACAGCCTCTTCAATAAGCGGTGCTGGGAAAACTGGACAGCTATATGTTAAATAATGAAATTAGAACACTCCGTAACAGCATATACAAAAATAAACTCAAGATGGATTGAAGACCTATATGTAAGGCCAGACACTATCAAACTCTTAGAGGAAAACATATGCAGAGCACTCTATGATGTAAGTCACAGCAAGATCCTTTTGGACCCATCTCCTAGAGAAATGGAAATAAAAACAAAAATAAACAAATGGGACCTAATGAAACTCCAAAGCTTTTGCACAGCCACGGAAACCATAAACAGGACAAAAAAACAACCCTCAGAATGGGAGAAAATATTTGCAAATGAAGCAACTGACAAAGGATTAATCTCCAAAATATGCAAGTAGCACATGCAGCTCAAAATCAAAAAAACAAATAGCCCAATCCAATAATGGGCGGAAGACATAAATAGACATTTCTCCAAAGAAGATACACAGATTGCCAACAAACACATGAAAGAATGCTCAACATCACTAAACATTAGAGAAATGCAAATCAAAACAAAAGACGCTGACGTAGAGCATGGACTTGAGGACACGAGGAGGAGGAAGGGTAAGCTGGGTCGAAGTGAGAGAGTAGCACTGACGTATATACACTACCAAATGTAAAATAGGTAGCTAGTGGGAAGCAGCTGCATTGCACAGGGAGATCAACTCAGTGCTTTGTGACCACCTAGACGGGTGGGATAGGAAGGGTGGGAAGAAGACACAAAACGGAGGGGATATGGAGATATATGTATACACATAGCTGATTCACTTTGTTATACAGCAGAAACTAATACAACAATGTAAAGCAATTATACTCCAATAAAGATTAAAAAAAAAAAAAGGACAAATTATGTGGAAACCCAGAAACAAATGCCACAGTCTTTCTACTCAGAATGGGACACAACTGGCTAGACTGTGGTCATACTGTCTGGATTCAAAATCCAACTCTGCCACCTTAGGTGTGACCATAAGCACAAGCAAATTAAATAAACCTCTGTGTGTCTTTTTCTTCAACGAGACTGATCTATAGGTTTGTTGTGAGGATGGAAAAACAGTGCATAATAAGAACCCATAAAACTAGTGCCATTGTCCTCCTCCTCTAGCTGTCTTCTTCCTTCAGCTCCCCTTTCTCTACTTTCTGCTCTGCCTCCTTCTCCTTTATCCTCATCTTTCTTCTACTTCACTATAAGTATTAATTCCTTCAACATATGTTCACTGAATATTCACTCTGTGTCAGATACTATGGCCTGGAATTACACTGATGAACAAAATACTGGCATACCTCATTTTATTTTACTTCAATTTGTTGTGCTTTGCAGCTAATGCATTTTTCACAAATCGAAGGTCTGTGCCAACCCTGCATCAAGAAAGTCTATTGGCACCACTTATCCAACAGCATTTGTACACTTCATGTCTCTGTGTCACATTTTGGTAACTGCTGCAATATTTCAAACTTTTTCATTATTATTATATTTGCTATGGTGATCTATGATCAGTGACCTTTGATGTTAATATTGCAAAAAGATTAAGACTTGCTGAAGGCTCAAATTATGGTTAGCAGTTTTTAGCAATAAAGTATTTTTTAATTAAGGTATGCACATTGCTTTGTTAGACAATGCTATTGCACACTTAGACTACAATATAATGTAAACATAATTTTTATATGCACTGAGAAACCAAAAAATTCATGTGACTTGCTTTATTGCGATATTCACTTTATTGAAGTGGTTTAGAATCAGACCACTGCGATATCTCCGAGATATGCCTGTACACATGATTCCTGATCTCTTTGAGTATACAAAAACACAAAGTTTTGCACAGCTCAAAAGCTCAAAGCTCTAGTTTAGAAGGAAAATGTTGAATAAAAAATATAAATATCTGACTATAAATTGTGAAAATTTTATTGAAAGAAAGTAACAAGGGGCAAGAAAATAGAATGATGTGAATAATTATTCCAACGTGGCGGTAGGTGAAGGACTCTCTGAAGAACCAACATATAAATGGAGTTATAAAAATCCCAAAATTTTGAAAGTACAAATATTATTTAATTTTCCAAAAACTGTCATCCAAAATATATTTATTCCCAGTCAATTCAAACATTACTATTTTAATTGCTTACAAATTATATACTTATCAGGATTTCTGTGCTGAAAACAGAAAAATCTTTGCTTGGAGTCTAAGATTGTTTCTATGGGAAAAAAGTTAATCAAATAAAAACTAGTAAATTCCAATTAAAAAGTCAACAAAATCGAAAAATGGGCAGAAGACCTAAACAGACATTTCTCCAAAGAAGACATACAGATGGCAAATAGTCACATGAAAATATGCTCATCACCTCTAATTTTTAGAGAAACGCAAATCAAAACTAAAATGAGGTATCACTTCACACTGGTCAGAATGGTCATCATTAAAAAGTCTACAAATAATAAATGTTGGAAAGGGTGTGGAGAAAATGGAACCCTCTTACACTGTTGGTGGAAATGTAAATTAGTGCAGCCATTATGGAAAACAGTATGTAGGTTCCTCAAAACACTAAAAATAGAGTTACCATATGACCCAACAATCCCACTCCTGGGCATATATCCAGAAAAAAACTATAATTCAAAAAGATACATGCATCCCTATGTTCATAGCAGCACTATTCACAATAGCCAAGACATGGAAACAACCTAAATGTCCATCAACAGATGAATGGATAAAGAAGATGTAGTGTGTATATATACAATGGAGTATTACTCAGCCATAAAAAAGAATGAGATAATGCCATTTGCAGCAACATGGACTGTTCTAGAGCTTATCATACTAAGTGAAATCAGAAAGAGAAAGACAAGTATCATATGATATCACTTATATGTGGAATCTAAAATACGACACAAATGAATGTATCTACAAAACAGAAACAAACTCACAGACACAGAGAACAGATTTGTGGTTGCCAAGGGGGTGGGGAGTGTGGGAGGGAAGGATTGGGAGCTTGGGATTAGCAGAAGCAAACTAGTTAATATAGGATGGCTAAACAACAAGGTTCTACTGTACAGCACAGGGAACTATATTCAATATCCTGTGATAAACCAGAATGGAAAAGAATATATATATATATATATATATAGTATAACTGAGTCACTTTGCTGTATAGCAGAAATTAGCACAACACTGTAAATTAGCTACACTTCAATAATTTTTTAAAGTCAACCAAAAATTAAAACAGACCTTTAAATGAGTATTACATGTTTTAACCAAATTTGAACTAGTCTGTGAAGAAAATACAACCTAAGGCTAAATTAACCAAATCCTTAACCTTAAGGAAAAAAGATATGAGAATCAAAAGGACAACTAATTATAGTTAATCTGTATAACATCTGTCATATAGATAATGTTGTCTGAAATGTCAGGAAAAGGTTCTTAGCAATTCCTGCTGATATAATATGGGGAGGTTAATTATAATTAGTCTATAAGACCTATAGAAACGTCATTGTTAAAACATTCAAAGAGAAGAGTTGGAAGACTATGGTGGTTTGAGAACGAGAGGTGAAATAGAAACCAGTAAAAGAAAACAAGTTTGGACAAAACTAGTGGTCAAAATCAATAAAATAAAAAGCAGAGATGTGAATCTGATAAGTCAAGAGGACTGATTTCCTTTTATTTAATCAGATTGTCAAAATGTAGGAGTTGGGAGAAGTAAAGCAATAAGCCATGGTTCAAACTCACAGCTCAGACTAGAAAAGAAGAGAAACTTTAGGACCTGACTCTACTTGGTGGATGTCTCCACTGCCATATGACTTGAAATATGCAAGTAAATGCCAACGTCATTGGCCTCACCTCACTTGACATTCATGATTACTGGTATATCAAGTTTACGAGATCTCATAAGAGTGAAACTGCTTTTATAAACCTTTTACTTTGATTTTCTAGCAGCTAACATGATTTCATAGAAAAAAGTGAAACAGTAAAATTTTGATGGGTATGTTACAGCTAATAATCGAACAGAGGCCACTATCCACAGCAAAGAAAAATATAATTAGGTAATTAATGACTGAGGTCACTTATGATTATGTCATTTATGTATTATTATCATGTGTAGTTTAAACAAGACACATATTAGCTGTAAAAAGAATATATAAAAGTATGCAAGATACTTTTTTCCCTACTATGAAAAATATATGCAGGATTCTTGGGGAAACAAATATAAAGACAAGAACCAGTTGCTCTAATGAAAGTAGATATTAGCTTCAAAGTAAAAATGGTTAGCTAAGCAACAAATGTGTGAGGTAGATGTACTGAAAATCTCCTTTTCATAAACTTATAACATTAGCTTGAATTCAATATTCACATGTGATATGCATTTTTCTACAATACAACTATTATCAGTTTATGATTGCCATATGAAAGAAGTAATCTTGGAGTTTTTTTTACCTGTACTTACCACCCTTCTTTGCAGGTACTGATTTTTAAATCATGACATCATTTCTTTGGAAAATTTTTAATTATAATTCATAGCTTTAAATAATTTCTATGCACTCCATGAATATTTCACTATGAAAAATTAACTTGGTGAGAATTCACTTTGGATGTTGCCATTTTAAACGATTCATAGGAGATATTTTTTGCTTTTACTAAATGGTATGAGAAACAAAAACTGTAAAATATTTAACAGATCTAAACTTTTTTCTTTTGGACCTTATACAAACCATATAAAGTTAGTACAAGGTAAGATTCTCAGGAAAGAAACAATAAATTCAAGATTATAACATTTCTATGTCGAAATTTAGTCCACAGTGATACTACACACATACTGACTTCTCACGGAGATGAATATCAATAAATTGATTGGCCTGGGAGATAAATATTGATTTTTATCAAGCCCAAGGTGTACACTCATATCAGACAATTATTCTTGATATTTCCTAGGATGCAAAATCAATAAGTGAATTGCACTTTTTATATTCTGAATAATTTCCCAAGTCTGCAGGAAAGTTAGTTTTTCACGATGTTATGGAGAAGTGCTGACCAATTTACATCTATATTCTGTGAGTACTTCCTAAAAATATCCAAATGAAATATCTCTCATATTGTTTCTCTAACATTTGACTCATTTTAATAACACTGAATATTATTCCAATTCAGTGCTATTTCTCATATTCAATATCTTTTCCATTTTCTAGATTTCTTTTTATATGTCACTACTATATTCAGGCTTCTTTGACAAGAGTCCAGTACATATAGCCTCTGAAGTTAGACCAACAAAAAATAAAATTAGTTACTGGAGGATGAAATATTCTGTGCTGATTGTTTGGCAGTAATTAAAATAAGCATACAGATGTTTGCATGATTTGTTTTTAACTTAAGTGAATAAAGGTTCTGGAATTCTATACATAAGCATAAGATTCCTTTCTGCATTAGCGATATTGCATTGTCCTCCATATCACCTAAGTTTTACGGCTTTGGTCTAGTCCAGAGGGACTGACAGCAGCACTAGGAATATGCCTAAGTTTTAAACAGGCATCAAGGCATCTGCTTAAAAGTAAATTCAGAGCCCTGATGATGATAGCCTGAATTTCTAAACCAGGAATTTGTTACTATCAACAGCAAGTCAGTATAGATAGTTAACCTAATATGTGTTTTGAACAGTGCTCCAAAATATTATCCTTTTGTTTCCGCCCTGAGTCTTGATTCCAAGGAAGGCAATATAGTATATAGTATATATAGTATATAGTTCTTTCTATCTCAACCTCCTGGAAGAATGTGGTGGTGTAACTGAAGATATATGAAGCTACTACAAATATAGCATATCTTTCTGGAATATCATTTTACCAGATGGTAGATATATTATATATCTATATATACTTGCTAGGGCTGCCATAACAAAATACCACACACTGGGTGACTTAACAGAAATTTATTTCCTCATAATTCTGTAAGCTAGAAGTCCTTGATCAAGCTATCAACAGAGTTAGTTCCTTCTAAGCACCCCTCTCCTTGGCTTGGAGATGACCACTATATTCTTCCAATATTTTCACATGATCATCCCTCTGTGTATCTGCCTATGTCCTAATCTCCTCTTCTTATAAGGACATCAAATCCTATCAAATTGAAGTCCACATCAATGACCTCATTTAACCTTAATTACCTCTTTAAAGAACATATCTCCAAATACAGTCACATTCTGAGGAGATTAGAACTTCAATATATGAATTTTGAGGGGGCACAATTCAGCCCATACCAGTAGGTAAGGAAAATAATTGTTTTTGTTTAAAATTAATATGCAAATACTATGAATAGAATACAAAATTTGCATGATTTCAAGATATACAAGTACTACACTTCTTCAGACCATGCTCCTAAGATCTTCAGGGAATAGTATTCTCTGCTCTGAGGATGTTTCAATGGAAATACTAAAGGCGTACTGGTAGTGATGAAATAATGAGATTTAAAATTAATTCTTTGTTCAAATACTGACTTCACCACTTGCCCATCTCATATTGTGGCAAATTATTTATGATATCTAAGGCTCAGTTTTTCCTCTTATAAACATGAATAATGATAACAACACCTACTTCATAGAGGTGGTATGATTAAGGAAGATAATATTATAAAAAATAATGAGCACAGTTAGATAGTTATATAAACATTAGATTTCCGTTCAAAAGTACTTCTATGTCTTTATTCAAAAATAAAATCTTAACATACAATCTTGACCTAAAAGACATTAAGAGGGAAGCTGTATTTGATAACATAGTAAAAATTGTAAGCATATAAGAACATTTAAAGATGCTTGCTTTAAATCTACATCTATCACAGAACTGCACCTCTGGAAGAAACAATACAGATGAGTGATGACTTATACTATTTTCCTAGCTCCCAATCTAATATGCTTTCCACAAGAGCAAGGTGCTTAGTGAACTGAAATAACTAATTGTACAGATCAAATGTGTTTTTGATGGGTCTCGAATTTCCAAAAAATTATTTGCAAAGATGCTTAATTACTGTTTGTGAAACCTATATGCTGTTCTGAGTTCTGAACTCTGACTACCATTTTTCAATTTTTGTTCCTCTCTTTTCTTTCTGTTTCCTTATACTGCCTGCTTTACTTCAGTATGCACAAATATTCCTGAATCTCAAATTAAACACTATATAACAGATTCCCTGAACCTTTCTTGGAAAGACATTAATGGAAAGTAGGATGTCAGTTTAATATAATTTGTCACTATTCGCCCCAAATCCTCCTTGGTGGATTCCCATAAGGAATCTTTCATGCACATTTACACATTTTTTTGTCTGGTCTGCTCACCTAACCTTTAGATAACTTAATTAAGTACTTTTAAAAGTAATAGCATATACTTCACAGAAATAGAATTTTCCATTAAGAGTTACCAAAACAAATGGTTAAGAACTTGCATAGTTATAAAGAAAGACAAAGTAAAGATGTCAGCTAAACGGAGATAAAAGATGAAAAGAAAATTACTGTGTCATCAAAAAGATAATGAAGTTTAAAAGAAATTTTAAAAGATGAGACATTTTGTAGGACATATAAAACAGTTTGACTAGAGCCAATAAAAAAGAAAGAAACTTTGGTGAAGGAAATATCACTAATTAGATATTGTTAAAGCCGAAATGAACATTTTATTTTATGCTTTTATAGGCTAACAAATTAAAAAAAGCGTACTTAAACAAGCAATATCAGATTTTTCCACAGATCAGGGTACAGATTGTATAACATTATCTCTACAGGAATACAACCTAATCATGTGGCGCTGTGACACCATGAGGCGATGTGAAAATACATATTGGAAAAGACCTTGAACTTGTGTGCCACATACAGAAGAAAGCAAATGCATTTTTGAATCACTGGAAAGGATGAAAAGGAAACTGCTCAGATATATGCCTTTGAAAGTAATCTACAAAGAAACAAAAAAACAATTCTATCCCAGCACTCTAACCTGAGTCTCACTATCGGCTAAAGTTAAAATAATAATTGTCATAAGTATATCACCTTATATTTTCAAAATATAATCTTATACTTCAAACAAGTGTAATAACAAGTAATGGTGAGATACCGCTGTCATAATCAGACTGACAAAGGTGAAAATATTGCCAATATCTAGAGTAGCTAAGGGTGTGGAGAATAGATACTGTAAGGCAGAGTTGGTGATAGTGCAAAATATGAACATCTTTGTGACAACGTGAGTGAAATGTTAAATGTAAATTTACTTTGACCCAACAGCCTTATTCTGAGGAGTTCATTCTAAGTAGAAATTATATTAAGGATAAAGATATATTTACAGCAGTGTTGTGTCATGTTTCCTGTCTGGGGCCTAGTTTCCAAGCTGTACTCTCAGGCAGGGTTTCTCATCCTTGACACTATTTACATTTTGAGCCAGATAATTCCGTGTTATGGGGCTGTTCCGTGAATTGTAGAATGTTTAGAAGCATCCCTGGTCTCTACCCACCAGAAGAGTGGCACTCCTCCAGTTATGACAATGAAAAATGTCTCCAAACATTGCCAAATGTCCTGTAGAGAACAAAATCTGCCCCAGTTGAGAACCACTGTCCTGCTACTTGTAAATATTTTCTCTCATTAATTTTACATGGTTAATATGCCAAAGTAATATAGAGTGAAGAAGTGAAGAGCACAGTGTCTGAAGTCAGAGTACCTGGATGAAATCTCTCTTTACCACTTAGAATTTACTTTTGACAACTTATTTAACTCATTTGTAAAATGAGAAGGGTAATACCTACCTCAAAGTGTTCATGAGGGAATTCATGTATATGAAGTACCAAGAACAGCATCATGCTCATTGTACACAATTTTGTAAGCGTAGCTCTGTTAATTATTACAGCCCTAATCCTACACCTGGAACTTTGAGCTGGTTCTTTGTTGACATATATAGGACTCTTTTGATTTGCTTCGCCCGGTTAACTACATATCAAATCTGAGTATACATATATAATATGAATAGCTATCCTTTGGAGGAAATTGTGGCTGTTTGTAAGGACCATGAGAACAGGAACCAGTTGCATGCATTCATTCTCTATATCTTCAAGACCCCAGCAGGAGACCTGGTATATAGCAGGCACTCAAGAAACAGGTAGGTGCTGATGTTTAGATCAACTAATGGAGGAATGATGTAGCACATTGGTAATTTCAGGTGTATTGCCTGAGATTCCAAAAAAGCCTAAAATGGGCTCTAGGTCCATCTATCTTGCTGCAAATGGGAAAGACTTATTATATATCTAATACTATCTAATATTTTTATGACAAAAGATACAGAAATTGTATATTTAAAATCATATCCATGCTTGAGAGTTTTACAAGCAAGTGTCTCTGATACCAGTAGTTATGAAAACAACTCCTTAGCCATATTTCTTGCATCACTGAGGAATAAGTAAAAAGAATAAAAAATTAATTTGTCTGCTTCTTCAGCCTGCGTCCAACTCTCCACTGTGGACATTAGATGCTTAAACTCCAGTGGAGCTATTCAAATATTCCCTCTCTCTCTTTCTCGCTCTCTCTATCCGTGTGTTGTGTGTGTATGTGTTGTGTATCCTTACCAAACAGCTCAACAAAGGAAAATGGAAAAGCTGAGAGAAGAAACTTGTGAAATACAATTCTCCCAGCAATAAGGATTTTTATTGTCAATCTAAAAACAGCTGACACTCCCTGAAAGTAGGACCATAAAATTAAAATACAGCACACATCCTCCATTTGCCTACACTTGAAGGAAATGAGAAGTTCTCACAATTGTTATGGCAGCTAATGTTACTACATTTGGTAGTTTTCAACAAAGGTAAAAGGGGGAAGAAAGATCTCCTGAGCCTTAGGATACCACCTTGCTTTTCAAATTGAAACAGTTTAAGAAGCTATACACTGAAAATACATCTTCATGATGAAAATGTAGTTCATCTTCTTCACAGTTCTTATTTGACAATCATTTTCTGCAATTATAGGACCAGAAAACCAATTCCTGCACTAAAATTGTTGGAGTCATTTTCTTTTCTACTTTCGAAACTAAAATTCTTCAGAGCCAAAACTTTTGATCCCCTCTCCTATTGGTCTCCCCGAACATTCCAAACCTTCACCACTCTTCTCAAGACGTCTACTCCTACCTCTGGAGAAACCTTTCTTCCTACTTCCCTGAAAAATACAGTCAACCAGGCATTAAGTGTCTCAATATTCCTCTTAAAATGTATCTGTATTAAAGATCTTCCCATATTAGCTATATCTGGTCTCATTCCTTTCATAGGGACAGTGATTCATCAAGTCTTCTTTTCCCTACCCAAACATACATTCTCTCCTTTCTCAATGGACTCTTTTCTTCAGAATACAAATCTGCTCAAATTTTTCTAATCATAAAAAACTTGTACCCTACAGTACCTCTGGCTTCCCTGTGGCTATTGTTCTATTTGTGCATCCCTCTGTAGTTATTATATTAAAAGAATAACCTGTGCTCTTTTTCACTGTTTCAGCTCCAACATGGCTCTACCCATTCTAACGTAGCCTCTGATCCTATTCACTAAATCTATTCTTGGGAAGATAAGCAATAAATCCCACATTTCCACAATCTATATTCCTCGTGTGAAAAATCCAAAACAATTAATTTGTAATTAGCTTCAGGCTTTCTTCCTCCCCAAGCAAAGCTTTCTGGTTCTCCCCTCTCTTTTCTCTTACCTTTCCTCTAAAGACAGTTTTCTCTTGCCAAATGGGTTTCTTTGGAATTTTATGATGGAGGGTCAGGAAGAAAGAGGCAAGTGTATAAGGATAAAAAGCAAAGAGCTAAAGATGTTGGAAGAAATTAGGGAGGACATTTTTTTTAAATGTGTCCAAAGAGTCATTACACTGAGTGAAGTAAATTAGATAGAAAGTGAGAAAGTTAAGAAATTTGAATGTGGTTATAAGTTTCCTCCATAACATTAGACAAAAAAAGGGAAAACTAAGTTGTTTAGAAATTACTATAATACTGCCTAAAAATATGCTTTTTATTATGACATTTCTCAGAGAATAGACAATTGTTACACTTAGTTTACCTGACTTCTCATCATTTTACATGGCTAATTAAACCCTCCTTCTTGAAGGTCTCTATTTTCTTCACTCCTATAGCTTTCTTGGACCTCGTTTTACATCTCCAGCACCCTTATTAATATCACACATGAACTTCTCTTCTTTCCTATCCAAGAAAGTCTATGATTGGAGACTAACCTCAATTCTTTCCTCTCTCTACCAAAACCATCCCCACCTTGCACTGAGAAGATACTTATCATGGGCTGAATTGTGTCCCCACAAAGTTCATATGTTAAGGTCCTAACTCCCAGTACCTCAGAATGTGACTGCATTTGGAGAGAAGGTCTTTAAAGAGCTGATTAAGTTAAAATGAGGTCTTCAGGATGCGCCTTAATCCAATGTTACTGGTGTCATAAGAAGAAGAAGTTAAGACACACAGAGAGACACTAGGACCATGTAACCAGAGGAAAGACCATGGGAGGACACAGCAAGCCAAACAGAGAGGTCTCAGAATGAAACCAAACCTGCTGACACCTTGATCTTGGACTAGCTAGCCTCCAAACTGTGAGAAAATAACATCCGTTGTTTAAGCCACCCAGGCTGTGGTATTTTGTTATAGCAGTCCTAGCAATACAATACTTACTTGTTTTGGTATTAGATCAAATAAAGATTAAGTCCTATTGAAGTCTGGTTCTAATTCTGTATTCTGAAACAGAATCATAGGATATTAAAGCTGGAAATGTCTTAGATATCATTTAGTTGAGTTTTTCATTTTTGTGAGGGTCACCAAATTCCTTTATAAAATTCATGAAGGACGGAGTCCCTTCCTCAGCAAAGTGAACATGAGAACACATACATAACTACTGCATATATTTTATTTTATTTCACTAAGAACTGATGTTCTTCACACAGGCAGAATATGTTTTGTTGTTTTGGTTTTTTTTTTACAAAAAACCCTTTGTAAATAAATAATTCCCACCCATTTTTCAGAAAAAAATTAAAAGTCACTTTCTAAAATAAAATAGAAATGAATGGCACTGTGGAAATAAAAAGAAAACTAATCTGGCTCAATAGTAAATTTCAATGAGAAACCTGATTTAAAAGTTTTAACTTACTTTAACATATCAGTATCTTGGATGTTCAATAGATTTGTGACTCGTCGTTTGGGGCAAGAGATAGTGAAAAAATCTAGCTTGCTTTATAAGATGGTATTGCCATATTATACAGAATTAGAATAACCATTACTCTCTTTGCCAGTCAAGGATAAGATTGTGTGAAGAAACAAATATTCTCCTAGACCCACTGGAGAAATTCTAGTCACATCATTTCCTCCAGTCAATAAGGTCACTTTTGGCAAGTACTGCATCACTGATCCTGCCTATTTCAGCAAGAAAATAAAATAAATCCATATTTCAATGTTAAGGTCATCGTTGCAAACTTAACTTTCAAAAAGTTTTTCACTACTTTGATATATCCAAAGATTTCTGCCAATGGATAAGATGACAAGAGTGTCATTCTCAACTCTGGGCTTCAGAAGCACTTTGCCTGGAACTGGAATGTGTATATATTTGTCAGCTCACATCCTCCTCTTACAGAATGAAAACTTGGCCAAAAGAGCTCCTTCTTTTCAACAGCATTCACAGGCAATGGAAGGGCCTTAAATCAGAAGATTTGTCTTATTCATTGGAGCAAAATATCTGCCAAGTGAGCCAATCCATAAATGGATTTCTCCCTGTCAAGTTTTTCTGTGACTGGGCTTTCCTAGTCTCTCAAAAGAAGTGAAACTTCTGCTTTAAAGTTTAGTCAACACTTAAAAAGGCGGCAAAATTCTTGGTACTCAAAAAGTTTGTTACGCTTGAATTTGTGACAAAACATCTTGAAAACACAATGATTTTAAAATCTGACCCTGAGGAAGTTGGTATGTTTCATAACAGGAAACAAAATTCTTTTCAAGATTGCTAGCTAGGTCTTTGACACCAGTGCATCCTCATGTCAAAAGCAATGAGAAGTCATAATAATGTGACTTCTCTAAAGCAGGAAATCCAGATGGATAGCCATGCCTGTTTATACTTTATTGGGACACAATAAACTAAGTTGTTGTTTTTTGTCCTCCTAGCCAAAGGCTTCCTCAGTGAAGAAAATTCTCACCATTTTGAAAGCATCTATGGTCACTGACATTTCTAAAAGTGACTCAGATATTAAAACATTACTTTTGATAGCTTTAGTGTGCACATAAATCAGGAAAACCAAGGTTTGGCAGCACAGAAAGATAACAGTAGTGTCATCTAGTTGTATACTGGAAGGGAAATGACACAGTTGTGACTTCCTCCTACTTCAGGGTATTAGAAGAAATGTCAGCAAGTCTGACGTATGTGATGTCATTTCTTAAAGACATTGTTTCTATTTTCTTCTGTGGCTTCAATCACAAACTAGCTTAATATTTAATATCCAAAGAATAAGAGGGTGCCAAGTGTCTTCAACTTTCTGTGACTTCTTGTGCTTAGCAGTTCAGTAAGTGAAATTTTATCTATAGAAGAAAGCCACAAACCTCATTCCCACATCAAAGAATCGCCAGGAAAGTATCATCAGGAAAGAGACAGCATGTGCTCATTAACAATCTCTTCTCAACCACCATGTAGTATTGGCCATTTTTCCCTCTCTGGATCAGACTCCTGCAGTGTTCAGTGGTAACGGTGTGACAGTGTTACTTATGCCTATCCAAGTCACGATGCCACTGCCCACACTGTGTGTGATGTCTGCCAGTATGTGCCAATGTGTCTCCTTCCAATCTAAAGGGAAATGACACCTGTACCAACTGGGTTTTTCTGCTGCTGCTGCCACCATATCTTCTGGAGCTTCTCTCCCCCTCACTGCAGAAGCTACTGGCACAGCCAGCAAGCACCAAAAGCAATCCAGGGCAGGGCTGTGTTCTCTGCCAAGGTGAATGAATCCCTTACACCCTTGTTCTAAGTTACACATGTGCTCTCAATACTCACTATAAGGTGAAGTATATACAGCCTTTCAGCTTTACCTGAACCTCTGGGACTGAGACATAAATACTTGGGGTTGAGACTAGAGAACTCTATTCAGTAATACATTACAACATACACAGAATTTGTGCCTCACTCTCCACACATCTGTTCCTCTCCATGTAATCTCTCCATATACCTGTCTAATCCTACGGGCAATACACTTTAGACTCAATAAGGGGTCATGTTATGTTGTTAACCTGGTTTAGAGTTTATTCCCTAGTTGACTCCTTCCACTTACTGTTCACAGCTTTTAGTTTAACACTATCAGAAAAATATTCTATAAGGAGCTAGACTTTACTGAACTTTAGACAAATGCTTCAGCAATCTCCATAAACTGACATTAAATAACACGGACTTAGTTCACTGTGTCTGCTATTCACATACACACACACACACACACGCATACAGAATCACAGAGGTATCTGTTCTCACAATACCTGTAATTGAACTCAATTCCATATTCTTTAATCACTTTAACCACAATCATTACAGAGATCTGCTCTACCTCCTAAGGCACTCTTTCAAGGAATGACACCACATCTACTCAGTCAGGAAATTAAAATCCTAGAGCCCCGGGCTTCCCTGGTGGCACAGTGGTTGAGAGTCCGCCTGCCGATGCAGGGGACACGGGTTTGTGCCCCGGTCCGGGAAGATCCCACATGCCGCGCAGCAGCTGGGCCCGTGAGCCATGGCCGCTGAGCCTGCGCATCCGGAGCCTGTGCTCCGCAACGGGAGAGGCCACGACAGCGAGAGGCCCGCCTATCGCAAAAAAAAAAAAAAAAAAGCCTTGCTCACTCATATCCTTACATGACTCTGATAACGGAAAGGACTCCATACATTTTTTGATGATCTGCAGGTTTATCGTAGAGATACAGTTACAAGGGTTCTTAAAATAGGCAAAGTGTTTCTGTTTAGAGATTTAAATTAGATTTTCTTATGTTTCCCGGAGCTGTGCTACTGTTTTCGTACGCACTTCTGGGAATCTCTTAAGCATTCA
Source organism: Mesoplodon mirus (assembly GCF_964341445.2). Lineage (NCBI taxonomy): Eukaryota > Metazoa > Chordata > Mammalia > Artiodactyla > Ziphiidae > Mesoplodon > Mesoplodon mirus. Next base: position 117,266,803 of record NC_138979.1, on the reverse strand, counting down.
AGTGACTCGGTTTCCCTCTCTGAACAAAGTGTACGGTAGAAAGTTGATTGAAGATAAAGATTCTTGGTATCATCACTAGGATCAGAGAGGTTTCAAAGGTTCTCGGTTACTCTCCGATGGATGTTCAATAAGCCATACTACTTGTGTCACTATGCCTTTGCCCTAGGCTGTCTCCCAACTGGCCCACAACTTGGGTAATTGTTGTTACTGCTGTTACAGTGGCAGTGCTATTACGGCCATTGTTACTTTAGACATCAAATCTTAGAACAGAACATTCTTTTTTTTCCAAATAAATGTTACATTATTAAATAAAATTATAAATAGTTTACAAATTATACAAGGGTAAGGGCAATCTTAAGTAAGATATTGTATTTAATGCATGAAATGCTTAGGAATAGATGGTTCTTTTCAAAAATCAGTAGTTTCGGGCTTCCCTGGTGGCGCAGTGGTTGGGACTCCGCCTGCCGATGCAGGGGACACGGGTTCGTGCCCCGGTCCGGGAGGATCCCACATGCCGCGGAGCGGCTGGGCCCGTGAGCCATGGCCGCTGAGCCTGGGCGTCCGGAGCCTGTGCTCCGCAACGGGAGGGGCTGCAGCAGTGAGAGGCCCACATACTGCAAGAAAAAAAAAAAAAATCCTAGAGCCCCTTGAACAGTATTAGTGGCAGTTTGCATACGATTTTTTTTGAAGTGTAGTAAGTTTCAGCATACAAAGAGATTAAGAGGTCAACTTGGAAAGACTTAAGGCTCCTGGACCCACAGCTTCTATCTGCTAAGTGCCAGAAAACGCAGATCATTCCTCAGTGATTCTAATCAAATTACAGTGCTCCCCACATCCTACAAAGCCCCTGGCCATACACATACACACCACCCCAGCCACCACCATCGCCTCTACATTGTCACGTGGCACACGGAGATCTCTGCAGGCTGCCCAGGAAGGCACTGTAGGCCTCCGTGTATATCATAGGTAACTTCAGGAGAATATTCTGGATAAGCCCCAATAACCTAAAGTGGCTCTTGGAGCAGCAGCAAGTAGTTTTCGAGAGCTTGCACTTCCTGCCAGTGACTTGAGTCAAGTTTTGGAACACCTCCCAAGGGCTTAGAAACCTCTAAGAAAACCCTCCTTGGCATTTGCCAGCTTTGCTTACAATGCATCAATACGCTGTGTATCAATCCACTGTGAATTTGGAGGATACATGTTCATTTTCCATCTTGTTAGTCATTAAATATGCCTTCATTTTGGTTACAAGTTTATATGGCTTCCAGGTTCCAGCCCTGAATAAATTATTGGCTTTATTAACCTCTTTTTTTTTATTTTTTGGCCATACCATGCAGCATGCGGGATCTTAGTTTCCCCACCAGGGACTGAACCCTCACCCCCTGAAGTGGAAGTGTGGAGTCTTAACCACTGGACCGCCAGGGAAGTCCCTTTACTAACCTATTATTTAGAGCAAATATTCATATCTGTATGTATTACTCAGGGTTCTCACACCTGTACAACACTGATATATTTCTAAGACCTAAGGATTAAAATTCATGCTCATCCAGAATAAATGCACACAGGGCGTTATGCTATTTTACAACATGATGGCATGAGGCAAGAAGAAATTTTGACACTTGGCATAATTTATTCCATTGTTTTGCATCCAAACTAGTACTATCAAAAAAGGTATGGTTTCATTTTTCTAAAAAATGACAATTTCCCTGCTTTTATTTTACTTTCTTTAAACTTAAAAAATTAAATTTACAGAAAAGTTGCAGGAACTGCCATACATCCTTCACCCAGAAGCCCCATTCAACTTTCATCAGCTGTTTCCAATAATATCCTCTGTGAAACGGTCCAGTACAAAATCACACAATGCACCCAACTGTCATGTCTCTGGAATCTCCTTCAGTCCAGCATGGCTGGTGTGGGCTGCTTCCCTAGTCAGTCACCTTCCACATGAGCGTCCCTGCTGTGTCATGCCCTTCAATCACCTTCTTCCTCTGAATGAAGACCTCACATGGGACCACCTCTTTGTTCAAGCCCTGATTCCTCCTGGTTCCACAGCTACCTTCCTCACTCCAAACAGCCTCATGAATTTGGATTGAATTGTTTATATTATATTATCTCCCTTTAAAGGGTATTGAGTTCTGATCTGGCTGCCAGTTAAACTACTGGCAAGGCTTCTTGATCCTTTAGGGCTTCTTTTATGCTTTATTAAAGAGAGTCTATTTTGATTTTGTCCTTGGTTCTAGAATGTGGCCCTTACTTTATTTCCTAGCACTTATTCCTAAAACATGGCCTTTCTGGAGAATCAGCTAAAAGACTGAGTTATTCATCAAGGCCTCCCTACCCTACCTGGCCCTGAACACAAACATCCCCAGCACTGCATGACCTCTGATACCTCCCTTTAGCTATCAGCCTTGCAGCAGGTGCTCTCTGCTAGGCCTCACAGTCTTGCTCTGCACAAGAGGCAGCAGTGTCCCCATAGAGAACCCCATGCAGATTTCTGAGGCTTCCTTCCATAAAGCTCCCCTTCTCCTAACAAATTCCAGCCACTTGAACCATCCTAACTCTGCTCTCTACCTATTCAGCTTAGGTACTGTGGCTCTGCTAGGGGAACCTGTCCCTGCTCTGCAACAGTGAAAGTGCCCAAGGCACAGTGAAACTGGGGTGCACTTTGCAGATTCCCCTTCTTTCAAAGATCTGCATAATCTTTGGTCCAATCCCAGAAAACAGGTGCATTATATATTTTGTTCAGTTTTGTGGTTGTTTACAACAGAAGGGTAATTTTGCCACCAGTTATTCTGTCATGGCTGGAAGAGGAATCAGTCTGTTTTTAAAGGTAAAATTAATTTAACATGTGAAAATACAGTCAGATACACTGAACATAAATTAAATTGAAGTGCACGTTTGGAATTTTTTAAAGGGTCTTAGAAAGCAAAATGGATGAGAAAAGTTTTTTAAATAATTAAGTGAATTTGAACAACCACAGCAATACTTTATTTAGCACAGCTACCTAGTTATGGTTCTTTATAACACTGATCATCCAGTAGGGCAGAATTTGCTCTCCTGCAAATAAATGTTTAGCCCCTTTACCGCACTTTTCTCCATTTTCACGGCAGTTTCTAATCTCTTTATTTTGTTTACCCCAGAAAGGTCCCTTTCAGTGTTATTACATCCTGTTACCTGAAGAAACTGATTATTTTACAAAGAATAAGCAATCATGGGTTACAGTATGGGTTGTACTAAAACGCCAGTTTTACTATGAGCCTAGCAAGTGAATTCTCAGATTGAGGTAAATCATATGCCAACCCTAGCAAAATCTACCATTAGAACAGTTCTAAAGCATATGGAAACATAAAGTCACCAACCAATAAACACCTTATTGTATGCCGATTAATTTGAATAAATGATGTTGGGGATGCAATCCCTAGGGACTGTGCCCAGTTGACTGTGATAGCACTGATTCATTTAACACTGCCATCTCCTGGAAGGCATTCACAGTGCTAAGCTTGGTACAAATGGATTATTAGTAATGTATATGTTACTCTAAAATAATATAATCTTTAAAATCTATTAGATATTTACTTGAAGTGTGCTTAAGAAAGATAGTACAACTTATGGAGATTGATCACAACATCAGATTCCTATATACCTTATAATACATGCATAATTAGTGGTTTTTAAACATCAGTTTAATCCTATGCCATAACTGAAATGAATATTCTTGAGGCCTACCATTAGAAGAGAGTGCTAAGGACTGGAAGAGCGATGCTGGGTGGTTGCCCTAATTTAGCAAGGGGCGAGATATATATGTCCTCTTGCATACATATACCCTGAGATTTTTCACAATGCAAGAAGAAATTCTCCATCTACAGCTCTGATTATCCACATACTAGAGAAAACAGAAAACATTAAGGCAGGAAGGTCACTTTTCTCATATAACCAGTTAGGACTCTCAACTAATAGCAAATTTTCAGTAGGATGAAAGGGATCAAAACCACTGTTCTTTCAAGAAACACAGATATTACTACAGACTTTTCACTGAGACCTAGATTGGCAAAGAAATCTTTGTCACTCAGCAGTGTAGAATGTAAGCAACATGCAAAGAAGTCTCCTTAGAGACTTGAGAGGACATCTCAGTTGGGAATTACGTTCAGCGGTATTTGATGAAAATCTGATTAAGGTGACTTACCAAAATACAGAATGATTTTTCTCATGTAACTGAGGTACATAAAAAGGAAGTACAGTGTTGATTCAGCTGCTCAAGAAAGTGTTCATGACTTGCAGTAACAATGTTTATAAGAGAATTCCTGTGTACTATAAAGAGAGGGGTTTTTGTAAGTGAAGGGATATGTTTGCCATTCTGTAATTCATTTAGAGAAGTGTTTAAAAACACATGTAACACATGGAATATTATTCAGGGATAAAAAGAAATAAAGTACTGATCAATGGTTCAAAATGGATTTTTAAAAAAAGAAAAAAAAATTTTTAAATTGTTTTGCATTCCATTGGCTGTGTCTGGTTTAATCTTACTTATCTCTGCAAGATCAACTGAAATCTTGAATTTTATTGCCTCCCTATATACTCCAAATGAAATCTTGAATTTTATCGACTCCCTATCTACCTCAAGTTCCAAGGCTTCCCTGGTGGCGCAGTGGTTGAGCGTCTGCCTGCCGATGCAGGGGACACAGGTTTGAGCCCTGGTCTGGGAGGATTCCACATGCCACGGAGCAACTGGGCCCGTGAGCCACAACTACTGAGCCTGCGCGTCTGGAGTCTGTGCTCCGCAACAAGAGGCCGCAATAGTGAGAGGCCCACGCACTGCGATGAAGAGTGGCCCCCCTCGCCGCAACTAGAGAAAGCCCTCGCACAGAAAACGAAGACCCAACACAGCCAAAAATAAATAAATAAATTTAAATATATATATATATATATTAAAAAAAGAAAAAAAAGAAAAATTTTTAAAAACCACATGTATTGACAATGGTTATATGAATGTCCTGTACAAGGTACTTTGACAACAGTGTTATTTCAGGGAATAGATGTGATAGCTCTTCTATAATGTATTTAGAGTAGTATTTTAAAACACATGTCATAAAGATGTTTATAAGAGTTGTATGTGCAAGATATTTGAGAAGTGTCTTATTTCAGGGAATGAATGTGATAGCTCTTCTGTAATGCATTTAGAGAAGTATTTAAAACCACACTAAAGTTTCTATAAAGAAAATATTCCTTGTCCTAGGGTCTCTTCTCATACAAAAATATGGCTACTCCACTCCCCAGGATATGTGTTCTCTAAGCTGGAAGAAAGTGGAAGAATAAAGGCCAAAAAAGCAAGCAGACCTGTCCCTTTTAAAGCACTTCCTCAGAAACCTCTGCTCCTAAACACAGACTTCTGAATGCATCTCACTGGCCAGAATTATATCACGTCAACACCCCTAATGGCAAGGGAAGTTGAAAGATAAGTATTTAATTATACTGATTCTGTTATTAAGCAATGGGAGAATAGTTATTGGATAGAAAACAAGCAATGTCTGTCCAAAGGTCTTTTAAATTGTTTTGCACTCCATTGGCTGTGTCTGGTTTAATCTTACTTATCTCTGCAAGATCAATTGAAATCTTGAATTTTATTGACTCCCTACATACTCCAAATGAAATCTTGAATTTTATTGACTCCCTATCTACCTCAAGTTCCAAACTGGATACTACTTTGCCTCCTTACTTGGAATATTAGAAAATAAAGATAAATTAAAAGCTATATATGACACAAAATTTTATATTTAAATAGGTCTGACAATTATTAATAATAATAGTATTACTATTAATACTATTAGAACACTAATCATTAATGGTTTAATGATTATTAAAAGAATACTGTTGATTTTTAAAACTACAGACTTTGTACATTAGCTATAAAATCATCGAAGCAAGATAAGCCTTAAGAGAGTGGTTCAAAATTTATAGATACCCATATTGAACAAAGTAAAATCATAGTATTCATTCCACTGTTGTAACATAATACAGTGTATGTGAGCACTATCACAGGAATTAAAAACTCCATGACATAAAAGATTAATGAGATTGTTCTGAGGAGAGCATGCCCAAGACTTTAACTACACAAGAAACAACTAACTATGGCTGCATCCTCTGAGGAAGCTCCTCTGTATTGCATCAAATTATTTTTGGAAAGGATTACTGCAAGCAAAATAGATGAGAAATACTGGTTCCTGAGTTTATGGAAGCCTATATCTCTCAATTCATGTTGACCAATGGCTGTAGATCCTACACTACATGTCGTAGACACTGGATTATTTGCTTACTCCTTTCTCTTACTCCAGTGATTTTAAAGCTACTTGTCTCATGTCTTTTTCTGGTGAAATTTAGGTGTTAAGTGACCAGCAGTAAATTTTAAGCAATTAAAATAAAATAAACAGTTTGTGACATGATGGCACATGATGGTAAAAGTCTATCCTCAAAGAGTATCATCTAGCACCACAATTCTATTGATGCATTTCAGCTAAAGAGTTTATTCAGGCTAAGGACTGTTTAAGAGTTCTTAAGAAAAACATCTGGAAATTATATAAAAAATTACACTTATCCAATTAAAATACCATTAAATCTGGACAATAAGTACTTACTCACTTGTCTAAATTCTAAAATGAATCCAAACATACCCAGAGGAATTTAGATGGGACCGGTAGCTAAAATGTAAGTCTACTTTGCTTTATTTTTAATTTAATTTCCAAGGGAGTCTGTGGTGAGAAGTATAAAAGTCTTGATTTATTAACCACATATAAAAACTTATGATACATTTATAGATGGGGACAAAAGATTAAAACTGTCTGTGAAAGGATGATACCAATGAGAATCAACTTGATTCTTATTTTGATAGAAAATCTCATTTTGATAGCAAAATCCTGGAAAAGCTCATGATTTTGAAGCACTAGATATCTCTGAAAGCCAGAGTGAAGTGTGAGTTTGAAACCAAGAGGTGAGATTTGTTTCAGAAGTTTGAAACTAGATCCCCTCTCTCTTTCTGAAACTGCTGCTCCCTCACCTAGGAGGAACAGATCAGAGCTATGGACCTAGAGATATAGGGAAAAATTGCAGGCCAACGTGTGACCATCCTCAAAGCAAATGAATTCATGGAATCCTCCATTCTGAACAAGAGACCCCACTGTGGGATCCCAATCTACTGACAGCCAAACAAACCCCCAGAAAAAAGAATGGAGGCTTTGTCTATAAAAAATAATCAACCCAAGAGAAAAGACATATACATAGTAACATTTAGAGATTCCCCAATGTGAGAGTCTACTTTTCACCCAATAACCCTATATTGCAGCTATATAATGACAAGCCTCAGCCATACACACAAATTTCAAACAACTTTTTAGTGCCTCACTCTTAAAATTAAAATTATCAATTTAGTACCATTAGATATTCAAGGAAAAACTCTAACATGAAAAAACAGACTAAAATAAACAAAAGGCAAAAGGAACTTTAAGGAAGAAATAAAGTTTAAAAACATAAGCAATTAATGACATCAGAGAGATCATAAAAACATTGAATCAAAAAAAATAATATCAGGAGGATATAAGAAAAGAAAATATAAAAGATCAACAAAATAAGAGCTGCTAGAAATTACCACTATCAAAAAAAGAAATTTTAAAAATTTACTAGAAGAGCTAGAAGATAAATTCAAGCTAATCTGGAAAATAAAAAAAGAGAGAGGTTTTTGTTTTTAAACAAAAAGATTAAAAAATGAAAAATAAGAAAGAAATTATAAGAAAAACAGAAGGTCAGTTCAGGAAATCTAACCTCCCTCTCATGGAAGTTCCACAGAGAGAACAGATAAAACAAAGAAAAAAGAATTTTTGAAGAAACAGTACAAGAAAATGATTTAGAACTAAGAAAGTTTCTGAGTGAAAAAAATGAGATAAGAAAAAAACAATGAAAAATGATGCATAAAGCACAGTGCTGTAAAATTTCGAAATAAAAAGCAGATAGAAAAGACACTAAAAGCTTGTAGAGGTAACAAGGTCATATACAAAGACTCAGCCTTCAGAATAAAATCACTCTCGGCAGCAGCAATATTGAAGACTGAAGACATTGGAACAATGCCTTCAGAATTCTAAGGCAAAATTACTCCTAACCTATAATTAGTTACCTAGCTGAAATATCACATAAAAACAGAAGTCAGAATTATCATGTTTAGCCATGCAAGATATAAAAAATTGCTATGTTTATGTACCTACCCATTCTTTTTTTTTCCTTTTGCAGCTAATGCATTTTGCTTTACAAAAAATTTTCTATATTTCCAGTAGCTCTGAAGCATAAATTCTGCAATGCTCAACAGGCTTTAAGGAATGCAAAGGGTAGGGGTAGAGATAGAGTTGATGTCAAAATTCCTATCAGGATAATTTCCCCAAACAAGATTCCTAAGACAAGTAGAAAAATAGAAAAAGGCATAAGGTCCAGGAAAAAGATGATGCAAACCAGAAATTAGGCAAAGGGAATTCAGTGTAAGATGGTAAATGAAAATCCAAGGGTAATGGTTGTGCAACAAGCCCAGAAAACAACAGTTCAAATTGGAGCAAAAGCCACAAGCTTCCAGGAAGTTTTTCTCAAAAAAGGAAACAGTAGGAAGACTGATGTATTTAACAGGGTAAAAGAACTGTTCTTCATTCTATTGATTAGTATGGGTTGAATGTGTGCCTGAAAAGGAATAAAACAAAGAGATTATTATGTGGCAGACTTTAAGGTGGCCCCCATGATCCCTGCCTCCTAGTATTTACACCTTTGTGCAATTCCCTCCCCTTGAGTTTGGGTGGGACATGTAACCTGCATCTCACCAAAAGAATATGGCAAAGATGTTGGGATGTCACTCCTGTCATTACATTTTGTAAGATTCTGTCTTGCTAGATGACTTGTTCTCCCTCTCCTGCTGGCCTTAAGGAAGAAATAGAAAACATATAATAGAAAAGCATAAAATAGAAATTAAAAAACAGTGATAGGAAACATTGACTCTAGGAGGAAAAAGTTGCACAAGACAATAAATGTATAGTACACTATGCAACTTAGCCATGAATAATATTTATGGTCATAATAAGGTACGTTCTGAACGCCTACTCTACAAAAATCCTGAACTGAAAATGAGGGGAAAAGCATGTATTGGTAGAAAGGAGATTTATTTTAAAACCTAATTCCTCATCTTCGTCGTATAGGAATAACAAAATCAATTTTTGGATTTCCATACACTGTGCCAAGCACAAGATACATTATTGCGTACATTGATCAGCAACTTTATTCACCCTTCTCAGCTTTCTGAGCAGTCCTTCCTCTGGCTCTCTTCCCTACCTTCCCATCCACCATTCCTGACACTCTCTTACCCACTCCAGTCCTTTTTAACTACTCAGCTCCTGTAACTCCCCTGACCACACCCCTATCTTCCATTACGAAAAAGGCTGTACATGGACATGCTGAGTGAAGCCCTCTGGAGAGAACTAATCTCCCCAGTGAGAAGGAAAGGATTTAGACCACAGGTAACACCAACCCTCCTGGGTTATCTGAAAGAGAAATCAAAACTGCTGCTATCTAGAGCAGAGTATAAAGCAAAGGGCTTTTCCTGAGGTGGAGGTGTACAAAGTTCTACACAGGGCAGTTCAACACGGTTGAACTGCTGAAATTCTCCCCCAAATTCCAGCCATATCAAAATTAACTCTAAAGACATGATTGGAGGGGGAAGGGAGGAAAGAGCTGAAATCAAAGAACGTCATAGGAACATAGGGAGCAGAGATACATTTTATAAAATATATATGGATATTGATACTTAAAGTGTTTAACTTTCATTCATTAATCTTATTTTATAAAGTCTGAACATTTTTACCAGTTTTATTTTTTCAAAAACATGCTCAGGCTTCATGGACTGAAATATTAAGCAAAATAAATATTGAAATGCCAGTATTGTCATTTTGCTTAAGGAGTGTATCAATACATAGTAGGAAGCCAATAGATACTATCTAAAATTTTATAATAAAGAAATAGTCACAGAAACTCATTAGTTCGTATAGAGGCAAATACCAGAAGGATTTGGAAATTACCTCTTATTCTACAGACTACTGATGTCACAGTTCTATATAATATGGACACATATCATTCTTTTAATATGCATTTTGAAATTATAATAATTAGAATGGTGTAAGGTTGACCTAGGAGTCAATAAACAGACTGATGTGCCACTGAAGAAATTCAAACATTTTTAGAAATGAAGTTTGTGATAAAGCAGACTTTTCAAAGAAGCTAGGAAAGACTTGAGTAAATAATTGGCATACTAGGTAGATAATGTTGTGCAGATAACCACAAGCCTCATCTAGAAAACTAAGGCAAGATGATGCCTTATTGTAGAAAATAAAAGTCACATATGTTTAGTAAGTGGTGAGTACTGTTTTGGTGATTTTCAAATTTACCATCACATTTTTAGTGAAGAAAGCCTGCTCACAGCACTAACATAAAACCTACATATTCCTCACAAAGTATAATCTCTTCTTCCTTGAAAAAAGTAAACTTCTTTAAACCTCTTCTAGCAGTTAGATTCTGAGTCAGAGGTCCGACTTGAAGTCCCATCTCTGCACACCAGCTTTGGAACTTTGGGGAAACAATATAACCCCTTAAATTCTGCTTCTCTATTTTTTTTAAAAAAAGAGAGAATAACTGCTGTTAAAAACAGACTGTCTCATTTAATTTCATGGCAACCCTATGTAAACATGCTTTGAAAATGATAAAGCACCTACATAAGTAATTGACATTAGACTGATTATTGCTTAATAGGACAAATTCACATAGAACTCTTAAGAGAAAAAGAATATTTCCAGGACTTGGAAACAGATATATATATTTTTTTCCTACTAAGGGTCAATGTTCCTAATTAGAACTTTTTTATACTTCTATTTAGAAATAACACATTCCGGGACTTCCCTGGTGGCACAGTGGTTGAGAATCCACCTGCCAATGCAGTGAACACGGGTCCGAGCCCTGGTCCAGGAAGATCCCACATGCTGCGGAGCAACTAAGCCCGTGTGCCACAACTACTGAGCGTGAGCTCTAGAGCCTGTGAGCCACAACTACTGAGCTCGCATGCCACAACTACTGAAGCCCGCGTGCCTAGAGCCCATGCTCCGCAACGAGAAGCCACTGCAATGAGAAGCCTGCACACCCCAACGAAGAGTAGCCCCAGCTTGCCACAACTAGAGAAAGCCCGCATGCAGCAACAAAGACCCAATGCAGCCAAAAATAAATAAATAATTTTTAAAAAATAACACATTCCAAGAATAAATTACTGTATTTTACTGCTAAGAAGTACCTGAACTCAACTATAAAAAAATTAAAAATGGCAAAAGATCTAAACAGACACTTCACCAAAGAAGATATACTGATGGCAAATAAGCATATGACAAGATGCTCGACATCATATGTCATTAGGGAATTGCAAATTAAAACAATGAGATACAACTACGCACTTATTATTAGAAAGAGGAAAATCCAAAACCCAACACCAAATTCTGGTAAGATGTGAAATAACAGGAATTCTCATTCACTGCTAGTGAGACTGTAAAATGGTATTGCAACTTTGGAAGACAAATTAGCAGTTTCTTACAAAACTAACATAATCTTACCATATGATACAGCCATTTTCCTTATTAGTATGTACTAAAGAGAGCTGAAAATGCACATCCACACAAAAACCTGCATGTGAATGTTTACAGCAGTTTGATTCTTAATTATCAAAACTTGTAAACAATCAAGATGCCCTTCAGTAAGTGCATGGATAAACTGTGGTACAGCCAATGAAATATTATTCAGCACTAAAAAGAAATGAGCTATCCAGCTCTGAAAAGACATAGAGAAAACTTAAATGTATATTACTAAGTGAAAGAAGCCAACTGAAAAGGCTATATACTGTGTGATTCCAACTATATGAATTCTGGAAAAGGCAAAACTATGGAGATAGTAAAAGGATCAATAGTTGCCAGGGATTAGGAGGGAGGGAGGGATTAATATGTGGAACACAGAGGATTTTTAGGGCAATGAAGCTACTCTGGGAGAGCGGCCAAGATGGTGGAGTAGAAAGACCTTGACTTCACCTCCTCTCACAAGCACCCCAAAATCACAACTATCTGCAGAAGAACCATCCATGAAAAAGACTGGAACATAGCAGAAAAGCTCTTATACAACTAAAGACATAAAGAAGGAACCACAGCAAGGTAGACAGGAGGGGTGGACTTGCAATATAAGCAAATCCCCTACCATCAGGTAGGCAACCCACAAACTGAAGAATAATTATATTGCAGAGGTTCTCCCACAGGAGTGACAGTTTTGAGCCCTACTTTAGGCTCCCCAGCCCAGAGGTCCTGCAGTGGGAAGACGAGCCCCAAAGAATTTGGCTTTGAAGGCCAGCAGGGCTTAATTTCGGGAACAGGACTGGGGGAAACAGAGACTTCACTCTCAGATGGTTCACACAAAATCTCATATGCACCAAGGCCCAAAGAAAAAGCAGTAATTTGTTCCCTTTTTTTTTTTTTTTTTGGCCACACCACACAGCAAGCAGGTTCCCCAACCAAGGATCAAATTTGTGCCCCCTGCTGTGGAAGCGTGGCGTCTTAACCACTGGACCGCCAGGGAAGTCCTGAAAAAGCAGTAATTTGATAGGAGCCTGGGCCAGACCTACCTGCTGGTCTTGGAGAGTCTCCTGGAGAGGAGGTGGGGGGGGTGTTGCCTGTGGCTCATGCTGGGGACATAGACATGTGGTAGCAGACACTGGGGAATGTTCCACCATGTGAACACTGCTGTTGGCAGCTGCCATCTTGGTTTATTAGCACCAAACCTGGCCCCACCCAGCAGCCTGTAGGCACCAGTGCTGGGACGCCTCAGGCCAAACAAAAAACTGGGTGGAGACACAGCCCCACCCATCAGCAGACAGGCTGCCTAAAGACTTCCTGAAGGCTTCCCTGGTGGCGCAGTAGTTGAGAGTCCACCTGCGGATTCAGGGGACACAAGTTTGTGCCCCGGTCCAGGAGGATCCCACATGCCATGGAGCAGCTAGGCCCGTGGGCCATGGCCACTAAGCCTGTGCATCTGGAGCCTGTGCTCCACAACGGGAGAGGCCACAACAGTGAGAGACCCATGTTCCACAAAAAAAAAAAAAGACTTTCTGAGTACACAGCAGCCTCTAGACTGCCCCTAGACACAGCTCACCCACCACAGGTTCAAGACCAATCTCCACCCACCACTGGGCAGGCACTGGCCCTTCCCTCCAGAAAGCCTGCACTAGCGTCTGGACCAGCCTCACCCACCAGGGGGCAGACATCAGATACCAGAAAACTATAATTCTGCAGCCTGTGGATCCAGCCCACCTACAGCAGGCCAAACCCTAATCTGAAACCAGCTGGGTCCTGGCCCTGTCCACTAGCAGGCCAGCACAAGCTTTGGGACACCCCAGACTTCATATCCAACTGTGTCAGAAACCAGCCCCCTCACCACAAATGATTTGGAACGAGCTCTGGGATCCCTGAGCCCCACAGCCAGACTCCAGGAAACAGCTGTGCCTGCCAGTAGTCTGGCACAAACCCCAGGACCTGGCTTCACCCTCCAGTAGGTGGGCAACAGCTCCACGGTCTCAGGGGCCCTGAATACACCCATCAGTGAGGCAGCACTAACCCTGGGGCCCTCTACAGTTCTTCAACCAGCTGCCTCCTGGCCAGGCCCCACTAAACAGCAGCCAGCAGCATTTGCACAAGTCAGGACCTGACAAACAACCAGGCTAGGGGCCAACCAAGCCTACCAGACCGCACACATGGTCAGCCCACCACAACAGAAGGATATATGCAGCCCTCTTAGGGGAACCCCAAGCGTATAGCTTGGGTGATGAAAGTGGAGTACACTGCTGGGACACATAAGAAGTCTCCTACAGAAGGCCACTTCTCCAAGGTTGAGAAACATAACTGACCTACCACATACATAAAAATACAAATAGCAACTTAGATAAAATGAGGTGGCAGAGGAGCATGTTCCAGACAAAGGAACAAGATAAAACCCCAGAAAAAGAACTAAGTGAAGTAAAGATAGGCAATCTATTTGAGAAAGAGTTCTGAATAATGACTATAAAGATAATCAAAGAACTCGGGAGAAGAATACATGCAGAGAATGAGAAGTTAGAAATTTTTAACAAAGAGAAAATTTAAAGAATAACCAAACAGAGATGAAGAATACAATAAGTGAAATGCAAAATACACTAAAAGGAACAATTCCTATCATTTCGTCAGGAATATCAGACTAAATGATACTGAGAAATGGATCAGTGAGCAGAAAGACAGAGTAGTGGGAATCACTGCCAGTGAAAAGAAAAAAGAATAAAAACAAATTAGGACAGTTTAAGAAGTCTCTGAGACAACTTCAAGTGCATTAATATTTGCATTATAAGGGTCCCAGAGGGAGAAGAGAGAGAGAAAGGAACTGAAAAAATATTTGTAGACAAATATAGTAGTAATTATTATCATATTATTATAATTATATATAATAATATATATTATTATATTATTATTACTATTATTAGGTAAAAACTTTCCTAACCTTGAAAAGGAAACAGTCACCCAAGTCAAGAACATGCTGAGTCCCATACAGGATGCCCCAAAGAGGAATGCACGAGGACACATTGTAATTAAAATGACAAAAATTAAAGGTAAAGAGAAAATATTAAAAGCAGGAAGGGAAAAGCAACAAATAACATACAAGAGAACTCGCATAAGGCTATCAGCTGATTTTTCACCAGAAACTCTGCAGGCCATAAGGGAATGTCACATTATATTTAAAGTGATGAAAGGAAGAAACCTACAGCAAAGAATACACAGCAAGGCTCTTGTTCAGATTTCATGAAGAAATCAAAAGCATTACAGACAAGCAAAAGCTAAAACAGTTCAGTACCACCAAACCAAGCTTTGCAAAAAATGTTAAAGGAACTTCTCTAAGTGAAAAGGATAAAAGGCCACAACTAGAAACAAGAAAATTATAAAATGAAAAATTGCACTGGTAAAGGCAAACACACAGTAAAGGTAGGAAATCATCCACACACAAAGCTAGTAGGGAGGTTAAAAGACAAAAGTAGTAAAATTGTCTACATCCACAATAAGCAGTTAAAGAATACACCAAACAATCACATGTAAAATATGACATCAAAAACAGTAATAATGAGGGGAGGGGAGTACAAGTTCAAGGTTTTAAAATGCATTTGAAATTAAGAGTTCAGCAACTTAAAACAATTATATATACATATATATATGTGTGTGTGTGTGTGTGTGTATATATATATATATATGTATACAAAAACCTCATAGTAACTACAAACTAAAGGTAATAGATGTACACACAAAAAAGAATAAGGAATCCAAACATAATACTAAAAATAGACATCAAATCACAAGAGAACTAAAGAAGAAAAAAAGGGGGAAAAAGACCTACAAAAACAAATCCAAAACAATTAACAAAATGGCGATAAGAACATACATACCAATAATTACTTTAAATGTATACGGACTGAATGCTCCAACCAAAAGATAGAGAGCAGCTGAATGGATACAAAGACAAGACCCCTATATATGCTGCCTACGAGACTCACTTCAGATCTAGAGACACATACAGACTGAAAGTGAGGGGATGGAAAAAGTTATTCCATGCAATGGAAATCAAAAGAGAGCTGGAGGAGCAATATTTACATCAGACAAAATAGACTTTAAAATAAAGACTGGGGCTTCCCTGGTGGCGCAGTGGTTGAGAGTCTGCCTGCTGATGCAGGGGATACGGGTTCGTGCCCTGGTCTGGGAAGATCCCACATGCCATGGAGCGGCTGGGCCCATGAGCCATGGCCACTGAGCCTGCGCGTCCGGAGCCTGTGCTCTGCAACAGGAGAGGCCACAACAGTGAGAGGCCCAGGTACTGCAAAAAAGTAAAAAATAAAAAATAAAAAATAAAGACTGTTATTAGAGATAAAGAAAGACACTACATAATGATCAAGGGATCAATCCAAGAAGAAGATGTAACAACTGTAAATATATATGCACCCAAAATAGGAGCACCTCAATATATAAGAAAATTATTAACAAACATAAAAGGAGAAATCGACAGTAACACGATAATAGTGGGAACTTTAACACTCCATTTACATCAATGGACGGATCATCCAGACAAAAAATCAAAAAGGAAACACAGGCCTTAAATAACACATTAGACTAAATGGCCTTAATTGATATTTATAGAGCATTCCATCAGAAAACAGCTGAATACACATTCTTTTCAAGTGCACATGGAACATTCTCCAAGACAGATCACATGCTAGGCCATAAAACAAGTCTCAGTAAATTTAAGAAAATTGAAATTGCATCAAGCATATTTTCTGACCACAGTGTTATGAGACTAGAAATCAACAAGAAAAAAACTGAAAAAAATACAAACACGTGGAATCTAAACAATATGCTATTAAACAATAAATGGATCATTGAAGAAACTAAAAAGAAAATTAAAAATATAGAGACAAATGAACATGAAAACTCCATGATCCAAAACCTATGGGATGCAGCAAAAGCAGTTCTAAGAGGGAAGTTGATAGCGATAAAAGCTTACCTCAGGAAACGAGAAACACCTCAAATAAACAACTTAACCTTATACCTAAAGCAACCTGAGAAGAACAAACAAAACCCGAAGTTAGTAGATGGAAAAAAATCATAAAAATCAGAGCAGAAATAAATGGAATAGAGATTAAGCTAAAAGTTGGTTCTTTGGAAAGATAAATAAAACAGATAATCCTTTAGCCAAACCCATCAAGAAAGAAAGGGAGAGGGCCCAGATCAATAAAATCAGAAATGAAAATGGAGAAGTTACAGTCAACACCAGAAATATACAAAGCATAATAAGAGACTACTACAAACAACTATAAACCCATAAAATGGACAACCTAGAAGAAATGGACAAATTCTTAGAAAGGTATTGATACAATCTTATAAGACTGAACTGGGAAGAAATAGAAAATATGAATAGACCAATTACCATTAACGAAATTGCATCAGTAATTTAAAAACTCCCAACAAAACAAAAATCCAGGACCAGATGGCTTCACAAGTGAATTCTACCAAATATTTAGAGAAGAGTTAACACCTATCCTTCTGAAACTATTCCAAATAACTTGCATAGGGAGGAAAACTCCCAAACTCATTCTACAAGGTAGCATCACTTTGATACCTAAACCAGACAAATGTATCACAAAAAAAGAAAATTACAAGCCAATGTCAATGATGAACATAAATGTAAAAATCCTCAACAAAATACTAGCAAACGGAATACAACAATACATTAAAAAAGATCATATACCATGATCAAGTGGGATTTATTAAAGGGATGCAAGTATTTTTCAATATCTGCAAATCAATCAAGGTGATAAACTACCTTAACAAATTGAAGAATAAAAACCATATGATGATCTCAGTAGATGCAGAAAAAGCTTTTGACAAAATTCAACATCCATTTATGATAGAAATTCTCTAGAAATTGGGCACAGAGGGAACATACCTGAACATAATAAAGGCCATATGTGGCAAACCCATAGCTAACTTCATACTCAACGGTGAAAAGCTGAAAACATTTCCTCTACGATGAGGAAAAAGATAAGGATGTCCACTCTCACCACTTTTATTCAACATAGTTTTGGAAGTCCTAGCCACGGCAATCAAAGAAGAAAAAGAAATAAAAGGAATACAAATGGGAAAGGGAGAAGTAAAATTGTCACTGTTTGCAGATGACATGATACTATACATAGAAAATCCTAAAGATGCCACCAGAAAACTATTAGAGCTCATTGAGGAATTTGGTAAGGTTGCAGGATACAAAATTAATATACAGAAATATGTTGCATTTCTATACTCTAACAAAAGATCAGAAAGGGAAATTAAGGAAACAATTCCATATACCATCACATCAAAAAGAATAAAATATCTAGGAATAAACCTACCTAAGGAGGCAAAAGACCTGTACTCCAAAACCCATAAGACACTGATGAAAGAAATTATAGATGACACAAACAGATGGAAAGATATACCATGTTCTTGGATTGGAAGAATCAATATTGTCAAAATGACCATACTACCAAGGCAATCTACAGATTCAATGCAATCCCTCTCAAATTACATGACATTTTTCACAGAACTAGAACAAATGATCTTAAAATTTGTATGGAACACATAAGACCCCAAATAGCCAAAACAATCTTGAGAAAGAACAGAGCTGAAGTAGTCACACTGACTTCAGACTACAGTACAAAGCTACAGTCATCTAAATAGTATGGTACTGGCACAAAAACAGACACATAGATCAACAGAACAGAATAGAGAGCCTGGAATTAAACCCACACAATTATGGTCAATTAATCTACAACAAAGGAGGCAAGAATCTACAATGAAGAAAAGACAGTCTCTTCAATAAGTGGTTCTGGGAAAACTGGACAGCTAAATGTAAAAGAATGAAATTAGAACATTCTCTAACACCTTGTACAAAAATAAACACAAAACAGATTAAAGACCTAAATGTAAGACTGAATACCATTAAACTCCTAGAGGAAAATATAGGCAGAACACACTTTGACATAAATCACAGCAATATTTTATTGGATCTGTCTCCTAAAGTAAAGGAAATAAAAGCAAAAAATAAACAAATGGGACCTAATTAAACTTAAAAGCTTTTGCACAGCAAAGGAAACCATCAACAAAACAAAAAAACAGCCTACTGAATGGGAGAAAATGGGTTGGCCAAAAAGTTCATTCAGGTTTAACCCAAACGAACTTTTTGGCCAACCCAATATTTGAAAATGTTATGATCAATAAGGGATTAATATCCAACATATATAAATAGCTCATTCAACTCAAGATAAGAGAAACAAATGACCCAATTTAAATATGGGCAGAAGAATTGAATGGACCTTTTCCAAAGAGGAAATGCAGATGGCCAACAGGCACATGAAAAGATGCTCAACGCTGCTAATCACTAGGGAAATGCTTAATCAAAACCACAATGAGGTATCTCCTCATATCTGTCAGAATGGCTGTCATCAAAAAGAAAACAACAAATGTTGGTGAGAATGTGGAGAAAAGGGATACTGTTCGTGAGAATGTAAATTGGTGCAGCCACTGTGGAAAACAATATGGAGGTTTCTCAAAAAACTAAAAATAGGGCTTCCGTGGTGGCGCAGTGGTTGAGAGTCCACCTGCCGATGCAGGGGACACGGGTTCATGCCCCGGTCCGGGAAGATCCCATGTGCCGCAGAGCGGCTGGGCCCGTGAGCCATGGCCGCTGAGCCAGCGCGTCCGGAGCCTGTGCCCCACAACAGGAGAGGCCACAACAGTGAGAGGCCCGCGTACTGCAAAAAAAAAAAAAAAAAAAAAAAAACTAAAAATAGACCTACCATATGACCCAGCAATTTCACTTTTAGGTACACATCCAAAAAAGAAAAAAGAAAACACTAATTTGAGAAGAGACATACACCTTAATGTTCATAGCTGCACTATTTATACTTGCCAAGATATGGAAGCAACCTGAGTGTCCATCAACAGATGAATGGATAAAGAAGATGGAATACTACTCAGTCATGAAAAAGAAAAAATTCTGCCATTTGTAGCAACATGGATGGACTTGGAGGGCATTATGCTAAGTGAAATAAGTCAAACAGAAAAAGATAAATACTGTATGATATCACTTATATGGGGAATTTTAGAAATACAACAAACTAGTGAATATAACAAAAAATAAGCAGACTCAAAGATATAGAGAACAAATTAGCAGTTACAAGTGGGAGAGGGGCAAAAGATGGCTGGAGGAGAGGGAGGTACAAATTACTGGGTGTAAGATAGGCTCAAGGATGTATTGTACAACATGGGGAATACATCAAATATTTTGTAATAACTGTAAATGGAAAGTAATCTTTAAAACTTGTATTACAAATTTAAATGCAAAATAATTTTAATTAAAAATTAAAAAAGAAACTATCTGTATGATACTATAATAGAGAATACTACAATTATACATTTGGTAAACCCATAGAATGTACAGCACCCAAAAACGAACCCGAATGTAAACTATGGACTTTGAGTTATACTGATATGTCACTTTTGGTTCATCAATTTTAACAAATGTACAGCTCTGGGGCAGGATCTTGATAGTGAGGGATGCTAGGTATACTTGGGGGCAGCAGGTATATGAGAAATCTCTGTACCTTCTGCTCAATTTTGCTGTGAATGTGAAACTAAAACATCGTCTAAAAATAAAATATATATTTTTTAAAGTACTTGATTTCCAAACATATATATGATTTCATTTGCTAGAAACACAGATGCACAGTTAAATCATAAAAATTAAAATTGAGCTGCAACATAGGCTAGGCCAGGTTTTGGGGGGGATTAATTTTTTTTTAATAACACTATATTTAGAATTCTAAACATCTGATTTTTGATTTATTCTTTGCAAAGTTCAATATTACAACAAATCTTTAAATGAATTTTGGAGACCATAGACACCATTTGAATGGAGATAATTGGTTTAAAGTATTTAGATTAGTTCAGTTCCAAAATTCGACAATAATGGCTTTGAAAGAGTTAAATTTGGGATATTATCAACAGCATTATTTGTTTAAATTAATTTCTGAAAAGCACAGATCTTAAAGTCAAGCCAACCAGTTCACATAAGAGTTTTTTCATCAAACACCAAAAACTTGGAAAGTTGGTAAAACCTAGGCACACTTCCTACTAGGGAAATATCTATTAGAAAAGTATATTAGAGGAGTCTGAACCAAGAGGGCGGAGTAGAGGACATGCTTTCACTCCCTCTTTTGAGAACACCAGAATCACAACTAGCTGCTAGACAATAATTGACAGGAAGACACTGGTACTCACCAAAAAAGATACCCCACCTCCAAAGACAAAGGAGGAGCCACAATGAGACAGAGGGAGGGATGCAATCACAGCAAAATCAAATCCCATAACTGCTGGGTGGGTGACTCACAGACTGGAGAACACTTATACCACATAAGTCCACCCACTAGAGTGAAGGTTCTGAGCCCCATATCAGGCTTCCCAACCTGGGGGCCCAGCAACGGGTGGAGGAACTCCAAGAGAATCAAACTTTGAAGTCTAGTGGGATTTGATTGCAGGACTTCGACAGGACTGGGGGAAACAGAGATTCCACCCTTGGAGGTCACACACAAAGTTGTGTGCACATCGGGACCCAGGGGAAGGAGCAGTGAACCCAGGGGAGACTGAACCAGACCTACCTGCTACTGTTGGAGGGTCTCCTGCAGAGGTGAGGGGGTGGCTGTAGCTCACAGAGGGGACAAGGACACTGGCAGCAGCAGTTCCAGGAAGTACTCCTTGGTGTGAGCCCTCCCAGACTCCGCCATTAGCCCCACCAAAGAGCCTGGGTAGGCTCCAGTGTTGGGTTGCCTCAGGCCAAACAACAAACAGGGAGAGAACCCAGCCCCACCCATCAGCAATCAAGTGGATTAAACTTTTACTGAGCTCAGCCCACCAGAGCAACACCCAGTTCTACCCACCACCATTCCCTCCCATCAGGACACGTGCACCAGCCCTGTAGATATAGCCTCATCCACCAGAGGACACACAGCAGAAGCAAGAAGAACTACAACCCTGCAACCAGTGGAACGAAAACCACATTCACAGAAAGACAGACAAGGTGAAAAGGCAGAGGGCTATACCAGATGAAGGAAAAAGACAGAATCCCAGAAAAATAACTAAATGAAGTGGAAATAGGCAAGCTTCCAGAAAAAGAATTCAGAATAATGAGAGTGAAGATGATCCAGGAACTCAGAAAAAGAATGGAGGCAAAGATCGAGAAGATGCAAGAAATGTTTAACAAAGACCTAGAAGAATTAAAGAACAAATAAACAGAGATGAACAATACAATAACTGAAATGAAAACTACAGTAGAAGGAATGAATAGCAGAATAACTGAGGCAAAAGAACGGATAAGTGACCTGGAAGACAGAATGGAGGCATTCACTGCTCGGAAGACAATAAAGAAAAAAGAATGAAAATAAATGAAGACAGCCTAAGAAACCACTGGGACAACATTAAATGCAACAACATTCGCATTATAGGGGTCCCAATGGAGAAGAGAGAGAGGAAGGACACGAGAAAATATTTGAAGAGATTATAGTCAAAAACTTCCCTAACATGGGAAAGGAAATAGCCACCCAAGTCCACGAAGTGCAGAGAGTCCCATATAAGATTAAGCCAAGGAGAAACATGCCGAGACACACAGTAATCAAATTAGCAAAAATTAAAGACAAAGAAAAATTATTAAAAGCAGCAAGGGCAAAATGACAAATAACATACAAGGGAACTCCCATATGGTTAACAGCTGATTTCTCAGCAGAAACTCTAGAAGCCAGAAGGGAGTGGCATGATATACTTAAAGTGATGAAAGGGAAGAACCTACAACCAAGATTACTCTGCCCACCAAGGATATCATTCAGAGTCGATGGAGAAATCAAAAGCTTTACAGACAAGCAAAAGCTAAGAGAATTCAGCACCACCAAACCAGCTCTACAACAAATGCTAAAGGAACTTCTCTAACTTGGAAACACAAGGAAAGAAAAGAACCTACCAAAAAAAAACCCCAAAACAATTAAGAAAATGGTCATAGGAAGATATATATCAATAATTACCTTAAACGTGAATGGAATAAGTGCTCCAACCAAAAGACACAGGCTTGCTGAATGGATACAAAAACAAGACCCATATATAGGCTGTCTACAAGAGACCCACTTCAGACCTAGGGACAAATAAAGACTGAAAGTGATGGGATGGAAAAAGGTATTCCATGCAAATGCAAGTCAAAAGAAAGCTGGAGCAGCAATACTCATATCAGATAAAATGGACTTTAAAATAAAGAATGTTACAAAAGACAAGGAAGGACACTACATAATGATCAAGGGATCAATCCAAGAAGAAGATATAACAATTATAAATATATATGCACCCAACATAGGAGCACCTCAATACATAAGGCAACTGCTAACAGCTGTAAAAGACAAAGTCGACAGTAACACAATAACAGTGGGGGACTTTAACACCTCACTTACACCAATAGACAGATCATCCAAAATGAAAATAAGTAAGGAAACAGAAGCTTTATATGGCATAATAGACAAGATAGATTAAATTGATATTTATAGGACATTCCATCCAAAAACAGCAGATAACACTTTCTTTTCTAGTGTGCACAGAACATTCTGCCAGATAGATCACATCCTGGGTCACAAATCAAGCCTCAGTAAATTTAAGAAAATTGAAATCATATCAAGCATCTTTTCTGACTACAACGCTGTGAGATTAGAACTGAATTACAGAGGAAAAAACGTAAAAAACACAAACACATGGAGGCTAAACACTACATTACTAAACAACCAAGAGATCATTGAAGAAATCAAAAAAGAAATCAAAAAATATCTAGAGACAAATGAAAATGAAAACACGACAATCCAAAACCTATGGGATTCAGCAAAAGCAGTTCTAAGAGGGAAGTTTATAGCAATACAATCCTACCTCAAGAAACAACAAACATCTCAAATAAACAATCTCACCTTACACCTAAAGGAATCAGAGGAAGAAGAACAAACAAAACCTAAAATTAGTAGAAGGAAAGAAATCATAAAAATCAGAGCAGAAATAACTGAAATAGAAACAAAGAAAATAACAGCAAAGATGAATAAAACTAAAATCTGGTTCTTTAAGAAGATAAACAAAATTTATAAACCATTAGCCAGACTCATCAAGAAAAAGAGGGAGAGGACTCAATCATTAAAATTAGAAATGAAGGAGAGGTGACAACAGACACCACAGAAATACAAAGCATCCTAAGAGACTATTACAAGCAACTCTTATGCCAATAAAATGGACAACCTGGAAGAAATGAACAAACACTCAGAAAGGTATAACCTTCCAAGATTGAACCAGGAAGAAATAGAAAATATGAACAGACCAATCACAAGTAATGAAATTGAAACTGTGATTACAAATCTTCCAACAAACAAAAGTCCAGGACCAGATGGCTGCACAGGTGAATTCTATCAAACATTTAGAGAACAGCTAACACCCCTCCTTCTCAAACTCTTCCAAAAAATTGCAGTGGAAGGAACACTCCCAAACTCATTCTATGAGGCCAACATCACCCTGATACCAAAACCAGACAAAGATATTACAAAAAGAGAAAATTACAGACCAGTATCACTGATGAATATAGATGCAAAAATCCTCAACAAAATACTAGCAAACAGAATCCAACAACACATTAAAAGGATCATACACCATGATCAAGTGGGATTTATCCCAGGGATGCAAGGATTCTTCAGTATACACAAATCAATCAATATGAAACACCATATTAACAAACTGAGGAAGAAAAACCATATGATCTTCTCAATAGATGCAGAAAAAGCTTTTGACAAAATTCAACACTCATTTATGACAAAAAGTCTCCAGAAAGTGGGCCTAGAGGCAGCCTACCTCAACATAATAAAGGTCATATATGACAAACCCACAGCAAACATGATTCTCAATGTTGAAAAACTGAAAGCATTTCCTCTAAGATCAGGAACAAGACAAGGATGTCCACTCTCACCACTACTACTCAACATAGTTTTGGAAGTCCTAGCCACAGCAATCAGAGAAGAAAAAGAAATAAAAGGAGTCCATATCGGAAAAGTAGAAGTAAAGCTGTCACTGTTTGCAAATGACATGATACTATACATAGAAAATCTTAAAGATGCCACCAGAAAACTACTAGAGCTAATCAATGTATCTGGTAAAGTTGCAGGATACAAAATTAATGCACAGAAATCTCTTGCATTCCTGTACACTAACAACAAAAGATCAGAAAGAGAAATTAAGGAAACAATCCCATTTACCATTGCAACAAAAAGAATAAAATACCTAGTAATAAACCTACCTAGGGAGACAAAAGACCTGTATGCAAAAATCTATAATACACTGATGAAAGAAATTAAAGATGAACAAACAGATGGAGAGATATACCATGTTCTTGGATTGAAAGAATCAATACTGTGAAAATGACTATAACTACCCAAAGCAATCTACAGATTCAATGCAATCCCTATCGAATTACCAATGGCATTTTTTACGGAACTAGAAAAACAATCTTAAAAGTTTTATGGAGACACAAAAGACCCCAAATAGCCAAAGCAGTCTTGAGGGAAAAAAATGGAGCTGGAGCAATCAGACTCCCTGTATTCAGACTACAATACAAAGCTACAGTAATCAAGACAATATGGCACTGGCACAAAAACAGAAACACAGATCAATGGAACAAGATAGAAAGCCCAGAGGTGAACTCACGCACCTATGGTCAACTAATCTATGACAAAGGAGGCAGGGATATACAATGGAGGAAAAGACAGTCTCTTCAATAAATGGTGCTGGGAAAACTGGACAGCTACATGTAAAAGAATGAAATTAGAACACTCCCTAACACCATATACAAAAATAAACTCAAAATGGATTAGAGGCCTAATTGTAAAACCAGACACTATAAAACTCTTAGAGGAAAACATAGGAAGAACACTCTGACATAAATCACAGCAAGATCTTTTTTGATCCACCTCCTAGAGTAAGGGAAATAAAAACAAAAATAAACAAATGGGACCTAATGAAACTTAAAAGCTTTTGCACAGCAAAGGAAACTATAAAGAAGATGAAAAGACAACCCTCAGAATGGGAAAAATATTTGCAAATGAATCAACGGACAAAGGATTAATCTCCAAAATATATAAACAGCTCATGCAGCTCGATATTAAAAAAACAAACAACCCAATCCAAAAATGGGCAGAAGACCCAAATAGACATTTCTCCAAAGAAGCTACACAGATGGCCAAGAAGCACATGAAAAGCTGGTCAACATCACT
Organism: Mesoplodon mirus; assembly: GCF_964341445.2. Classification (NCBI taxonomy): domain Eukaryota; kingdom Metazoa; phylum Chordata; class Mammalia; order Artiodactyla; family Ziphiidae; genus Mesoplodon; species Mesoplodon mirus. Next base: position 117,240,792 of record NC_138979.1, on the reverse strand, counting down.
AATTATTAGAGAAATGCAAATCAAAACTACAATGAGGTATCACCTCACACCAGTTAGAATGGGCTTCATCAGAAAACCTAAAAACAACAAATGCTGGAGAGGGTGTGCAGAACGGTATGGAGGTTCCTTAAAAAAGTAAAAATAGAATTACCGTATGATCCAGCAATCCCACTACTGGGCATATACACAGAGAAAACCACAATTCAAAAAGACACATGCACCCCAATGTTCACTGCAGCACCATTTACAATAGCCAGGTCATGGAAGCAACGTAAATGCCCACCAACAGACTAATGGATAAAGAATTAGTGGTATATATATACAATGGAATATCACTCAGCCATAAAAAGGAAGGAAATTGGGTCATTTGTTGAGGCGTGGATGGATCTAGAGACTGTCATACAGAGTGAAGTAAGTCAGAAAGAGAAAAACAAATATCGTATATTAACACATATATGTGGAACCCAGAAAAAGGGTACAGATGAACCAATTTCCAGGGCAGAAATTGAGACACAGATGTAGAGAACAAACGTATGGACACCAAGGGGGGAAAGCGGTGGGGGGGTGGCGGTGGGATGAACTGGGCGATTGGAATTGACATGTATACACTGATGTGTATAAAATTGATGACTAATAAGAACCTGCTGTATAAAAAAAAATGTGATCAAATGTATTCTATTGGAAAGAAGCAAAAATAGACCATATTTACTGTGTAAAATATATATATATGTGATCTTTGAAAAAAAGAAATCAACAGAAATTAAAAATTCACCTTTGACCTTACTCAAACCTAGATCCCTCTCCTGAGTTAACTACTGGTTTATTATGTAGCTTTTAAAGACCTTTTCTAATGCATCATATGCTTCTGAATCTTTGAAATATTAAATATTATTTTGTTTTATTGAGGTGGGTCTTTTCATAGGTATGTATACTATATGTATTTTTCGTAATTATTGAACACAGTTTTACTCTGTCTCAGATTGCATTTTAATCAATGCAAAAAGTTGAAATATTATAAGGAACAATGCTTGGAATACCATATATTTTTCTTTGATTTTTTTAATTGAATTTTTTATATGTAGAAGTGATTCCCAAAGTCACTTAAAAATGTTAGTGCCAGTTTGTACCAGCTTTCTAGCGGACAACTGGGTAATTGCAAGCATGGATGTCCAGACTCTGTAATTCTCAAAATCCTGGTTGCTTTGGGAATGTTTGAACTTTATTAAGTTGATGACAAGATAAACTGTTATTCACTGCATATTATTACACAGACATATTACTGACTTTATTACTCTATTATTAATAGTAGAATTGGCATTTTTACAATAAATATTATAGGGATTCATGTTAAGTAATAAGAATTTTCTTCTGGAAGCAAGAATTTTGAAGCAAATTATGATGTTATAGACAGAAATTATGTAAACCATTATATACTATCTTAGAATACTGAGGTGCTGAAAGGTGATTGTAAATAGTGTCGTAAATAAAACTGTTCACACACACAAAAAAGAAAAGTATATTAGTTGGGACACTTCAAATTTCAAATGACAGAATTCCAAGTCAAAATAATTTAAGGAAAGCAAAAGTTGGGAGATTTATACTGTTTGCTGGAAAGAACAGGAGTAAGTCCAGGTACTAGATTAGGTCTCCCTCTTTCTCCTTCCTTTGTCCTCAGCCTTAATGTGTCCCCAAATAAGGAAGGCAGAGAAAGAAAAAAAGAAGTGGGGAGGGAAACTGGGAAGAGTACAGTTCAATTAATATATTTAATTTGGTTAACGTTGATTAATGTACTTAATAGATAAAAATGCTGTTTTAAAAACAAAAGTCTCGAGAGCGGAGGAAGATGGCGGAAGAGTAAGACGCGGAGATCACCTTCCTCCCCACAGATACATCAGAAATTCATCTACACGTGGAACAACTCCTACAGAACACCTACTGAACGCTGACAGAAGACCTCAGACCCCCCAAAAGGCAAGAAACTCCCCACATACCTGGGTAGGACAAAAGAAAAAAGAATAAACAGAGACAAAAGGATAGGGACGGGACCTGCACCAGTGGGAGGGAGCCGTGAAGGAGGAAAGGTTTCCACACACTAGAAGCCCCTTCGTGGGCGGAGACTGCAGGTGGCGGAGGGGGAAAGCTTTGGAGTAGCGGAGGAGAGCACAGCAACAGGGGTGTGGAGGGCAAAGCGGAGAGATTCCGGCACAGAGGATCGGTGCCCGCAGGCACACACCAGCCCGAGAGGCTTGTCTGCTCGGCTGCCGGGGCGGGCGGGGCTGGGAGCTGAGGCTCGGGTATCGGGTTTCACTTGGAGTGCACAGAGAGGACTGGGGCTGGCGGCAGGAAGAGAGCCTGAAGGGGTTAGTGCACCACGGCTAGCCTGGAGGGAGTCCGGGGAAAAAGTCTGGAGCTGCTGAAGAGGCAAGAGACTTTTTCTTCCCTTTGTTTCCTGGTGCGCGAGGAGAGGGCATTAAGAGCGCTGCTTAAAGAAGCTCCAGAGACGGGCGCGAGCCGCGGTTAAAGGCGCGGACCCCGGAGACGGGCGTGGGACGCTGGGGCTGCTGCTGCCGCCGCCACAAGGCCTGTGTGCGAGCGCAGGTCACTGTCCACCCCGTCTTCCGGGGAGCCTGTGCAGCCCGCCACTGCCGGGGTCCCGGGACCCAGGGACGGCTTCCCTGGGAAAGCACACGGAGCGCCTCGAGCTGGTGCAACGTCACACCGGCCTCTGCCACCGCAGGCCCGCCCCGCACTGCGCGCCCCTCCCTCCCCTCTGCCTGAGTGAGCCAGAGCCCCCGAATCAGCGGCTCCTTTAAACCCGTCCTGTCTAAGCGAAGAACGGACGCCCTCCGGCGACCTACGCGCAGAGGCGGGGCCAGGTCCAAGGCTGAGACCCAGGAGCTGTGAGAGCAGAGAAGAGACAGGGAAATCTCTCTGTGCAGCCTCAGAGGCAGCGGATTAAAGCTCCACGGTCCAGTTGATGGGCCCTGCGTCTGTGGAGTGCATGAATGGACAGCGAATCATCCCAAATTGAGGAGGTGGACTTTGAGGACAAGATTTAAGACTTTTTCCCCTTTTCCTCTTTTTACAACGAATTATCCCAAATTAAGGAGGTGGACTTTGAGAGCAAGATTTCAGACTTTTCCCCCTTTTCCTCTTTTTGCAACGAATTATCCCAAATTGAGGAGGTGGACTTTGAGAGCAAGATTTTCGATTTTTCCCCCTGCTCTCTTTTTGTGAATGTGTATGTGTATGCTTCTGTGTGAGATTTTCTCTGTATAGCTTTGCTTCCACCATAGGGTTCTATCTGTCCGTTTCTGTTTTCAATAATTACTTTTTAATTTTAATAACGCTACTATATTTTATACTTTATTCTATTTTACTTTACCTGCTCTTTCTTTTTTTCCTACCTTCCCTTCCTCCCTCCCTCCCTCCGCCCCTCCTTTCTTTCTCTTTCTTTCCTTCCTCCCTCCCTCTCTCCCTTCTTCCTTTCACTCTTTCTTTTTCTTTCCTTCCTCCCTCCCTCCCTTCCTTTCTTTCCATCCTTCCTCCCTCCCTCCCTCCTTTCTTTTTTCTTCCTTCCTTCCTTCCTTTCCTTCTTCCTTTCTTTCTCTCTCTCATTCTTTCTTCTACTAATTCTTTCTTTCTACTTTTTCTCCCTTTTATTCTGAGCCGGGTAGATGAAAGGCTCTTGGTGCTGCAGCCAGGAGCCAGTGCTGTGCCTCTGAAGTGGGAGAGCCAACTTCAGGACACGGGTCCACAAGAGACCTCCCACCTCCACATAATATCAAGCAGCGAAAATCTCCCAGAGATCTCCATCTCAACACCAGCACCCAGCTTCAGTCAACGACCAGCAAGCTACAGTGCTGGTCAACCTATGCCAAGCAACTAGCAAGGCAGGAACACAGCCCCAACCATTAGCAGAGAGGCTGCCTAAAAACATAATAAGGCCACAGGCACCCCAAAACACACCACCAGACATGGACCTGTCCACCAGAAAGACAAGATCGAGCCTCAACCACCAGAACACAGGCACTAGTCCCCCCCACCAGGAAGCCTACACAACCTACTGAAACAACCTTAGCCACTAGGGACAGACACCAAAAACAATGGGAACTACGAACTTGCAGCCTGCAAAAAGGAGACCCCAAACACAGGAAGATAAGCAAAATGAGAAGACAGAAAAACACACAGCAGGTGAAGGAGCAAGATAAAAACCTACCAGACCTAACAAATGAAGAGGTAATAGGCAGTCTACCTGAAAAAGGATTCAGAATAATGATAGTAAAGATGATCCAAGATTCTATTTCCAAGATCCAAAATCTTGGAAATAGAATAGACAAAATGCAAGAAACAGTTAACAAGGACCTAGAAGAACTAAAGATGAATCAAGCATCGATTAAAAACACAATACATGAAATAAAAAATACTCTAGATGGGATCAATAGCAGAATAACTGAGGCAGAAGAACGGATAAGTGAGGTGGAAGATAAAATAGTGGAAATAACTGATGCAGAGCAAAATAAAGAAAAAAGAATGAAAAGAACAGAGGACAGTCTCAGAGACCTCTGGGACAACATTAAACGCACCAACATTCGAATTATAGGGGTTCCATAAGAAGAAGAGAAAAAGAAAGGGACTGAGAAAATATTTGAAGAGATTATAGTTGAAAACTTCCCTAATATGGGAAAGGAAATAGTTAATCAAGTCCAGGAGGCACAGAGAGTCCCATACAGAATAAATCCAAGGAGAAATACGCCAAGACACATATTAATCAAACTGTCAAAAATTAAACACAAAGAAATCATATTAAAAGCAGCAAGGGAAAAACAACAAATAACACACAAGGGAATCCCCATCAGGTTAACAGCTGATCTCTCAGCAGAAACTCTACAAGCCAGAAGGGAGTGGCAGGACATAATTAAAGTGATGAAGGAGAGAAACCTGCAACCAAGATTACTCTACCCAGCAAGGATCTCATTCAGATTTGATGGAGAAATTAAAACGTTTACAGACAAGCAAAAGCTGAGAGAGTTCAGCACCACCAAACCAGCTTTACAACAAATGCTAAAGGAACTTCTCTAGGCAAGAAGCACAACAGAAGGAATATACCTACAATAACGAACCCAAAGCAATTAAGGAAATGGGAATAGGAACATACATATCAATAATTACCTTAAATGTAAATGGACTAAACGCTCCCACCAAAAGACACAGAGTGGCTGAATGGATACAAAAACAAGACCCATATATATGCTGTCTACAAGAGACCCACTTCAGACCTAGAGACACATACAGATTGAAAGTAAGGGGATGGAAAAAGATATTCCATGCAAATGGAAATCAAAAGAAAGCTGGAGTAGCAATTCTTATATCAGACAAAATAGACTTTAAAATAAAGACTATTAGAAGAGACAAAGAAGGACACTACATAATGATAAAGGGATCGATCCAAGAAGAAGATATAACAATTGTAAATATTTATGCACCCAACATAGGAGCACCTCAATACATAAGGCAAATACTAACAGCCATAAAAGGGGAAATCGACAGTAACACAATCATAGTAGGGGACGTTAACACCCCACTTTCACTAATGGACAGATCATCCAAAATGAAAATAAATAAGGAAACACAAGCTTTAAATGATACATTAAAAAAGATGGGCTTAATTGATATTTATAGGACATTCCATACAAAAACAACAGAATACACATTTTTCTCAAGTGCTCATGGAACATTCTCCAGGACAGATCATATCTTGGGTCACAAATCAAGCCTTGGTAAATTTAAGAAAATTGAAATTGTATCAAGTATCTTTTCCGACCACAATGCTATGAGACTAGACATCAATTACAGGAAAAGATCTGTAAAAAATACAAACACATGGAGGCTAAACTATACACTACTCAATAATGAAGTGATCACTGAAGAAATCAAAGAGGAAATTTAAAAATACCTAGAAACAAATGACAATGGAGACACGACGACCCAAAACCTATGGGACACAGCAATAGCAGTTCTAAGGGGGAAGTTTATAGCAATACAATCCCACCTTAAGAAACAGGAAACATCTCGAGTAAACAACCTGACCCTGCACCTAAAGCAATTAGAGAAAGAAGAACAAAAAACCCCCAAAGTTAGCAGAAGGAAAGAAATCATAAAGATCAGATCAGAAATAAATGAAAAAGAAATGAAGGAAACGATAGCAAAGATCAATAAAACTAAAATCTGGTTCTTTGAGCAGATAAACAAAATTTACAAACCATTAGCCAGACTCATCAAGCAAAAAAGGGAGAAGACTCAAATCAATAGAATTAGAAATGAAAAAGGAGAAGTAACAACTGACACTGCAGAAATACAAAAGATCATGAGAGATTACTACAAGAAACTCTATGCCAATACAATGGACAATCTGGAAGAAATGGACAAATTCTTAGAAATACACAACCTGCCAAGACTGAATCAAGAAGAAATAGAAAATATGAATAGACCAATCACAAGCACTGAAATTGAAACTGTGATTAAAAATCTTCCAACAAACAAAAGCCCAGGACCAGATCGCTTCACAGGCGAATTCTATCAAACATTTAGAGAAGAGCTAACACCTACCATTCTCAAACTCTTCCAAAATATAGCAGAGGGAGGAGCACTCCCAAACTCATTCTACGAGGCCACCATCACCTTGATACCAAAACCAGGCAAGGATGTCACAAAGAAAGAAAACTACAGGCCAATATCACTGATGAACATAGCTGCAAAAATCCTCAACAAAATACTAGCAAACGGAATTCAACAGCACATTAAAAGGATCATACACCATGATCAAGTGGGGTTTATTCCAGCAATGCAAGGATTCTTCAATATACGCAAATCAATCAATGTGATACACCATATTAACAAATTGAAGGAGAAAAACCATATGATCATCTCAATAGATGCAGAGAAAGCTTTCGACAAAATTCAACACCCATTTATGATAAAAACCCTGCAGAAAGTAGGCATAGAGGGAACTTTCCTCAACATAATAAAGGCCATATATGACAAACCCACAGCCAACATTGTCCTCAATGGTGAAAAACTGAAACCATTTCCACTAAGATCAGGAACAAGACAAGGCTGTCCACTCTCACCACTCTTATTCAACATAGTTTTGGAAGTTTTAGCCACAGCAATCAGAGAAGAAAAGGAAATAAAAGGAATCCAAATTGGAAAAGAAGAACTAAAGCTGTCACTGTTTGCAGATGACATGATACTATACATAGAGAATCCTAAAGATGCTACCAGAAAACTACTATAGCTAATCAATGAATTTGGTAAAGTAGCAGGATACAAAATTAATGCACAGAAATCTCTGGCATTCCTGTACACTAATGATGAAAAATCTGAAAGTGAAATCAAGAAAACACTCCCATTTACCATTGCAACAAAATGAATAAAATATCTAGGAATAAACCTACCTAAGGAGACAAAAGACCTGTATGCAGAAAACTATAAGATACTGATGAAAGAAATTAAAGATGATACAAATAGATGGAGAGATATACCATGCTCTTGGATTGGAAGAATCAACATTGTGAAAATGACTCTACTACCCAAAGCAATCTACAGATTCAATGCAATCCCTATCAAACTACCACTGGCATTTTTCACAGAACTAGAACAAAAAATTTCAAAATTTGTTTGGAAAAACAAAAGACCCCGAATAGCCAAAGCAATCTTGAGAACGAAAAACGGAGCTGGAGGAATCAGGCTCCCTGACTTCAGACTATACTACAAAGCTACAGTAATCAAGACAGTGTGGTACTGGCACAAAAACAGAAAGATAGATCAATGGAACAGGATAGAAAGCCCAGAGATAAACCCACGCACATATGGTCAACTTATCTTTGATAAATGAGGCGGGAATGTACAGTGGAGAAAGGACAGCCTCTTCAATAAGTGGTGCTGGGAAAACTGGACAGGGACATGTAAAAGTATGAGATTAGATCATTCCCTAACACCATACACAAAAATAAGCTCAAAATGGATTAAAGACCTAAATGTAAGGCCAGACACTATCAAACTCTTAGAGGAAAACATAGGCAGAACACTCTATGACATAAATCACAGCAAGATCCTTTTGGACCCACCTCCTAGAGAAATGGAAATAAAGACAAAAATAAACACATGGGACCTAATGAAACTTAAAAGCTTTTGCACAGCAAAGGAAACCATAAACAAGACCAAAAGACAACCCTCAGAATGGGAGAAAATATTTGCAAATGAAACAACTGACAAAGGATTAATCTCCAAAATTTATAAGCAGCTCATGCAGCTCAATAACAGAAAAACAAACAACCCAATCCAAAAATGGGCAGAAGACCTAAATAGACATTTCTCCACAGAAGATATACAGACTGCCAACAAACACATGAAAGGATGCTCAACATCTTTACTCATTAGAGAAATGCAAATCAAAACTACAATGAGATATCATCTCACACCAGTGAGAATGGCCAGCATCAAAAAATCTAGAAACGATAAATGCTGGAGAGGGTGTGGAAAAAAGGGAACACTCTTGCACTGCTGGTGGGAATGTGAATTGGTACAGCCACTATGGAGAACAGTATGGAGGTTCCTTAAAAAACTACAAATAGAACTACCATATGACCCAGCAATCCCACTACTGGGCATATACCCTTAGAAAACCATAATTCAAAAAGAGTCATGTACCAAAATGTTAATTGCAGCTCTATTTACAATAGCCCGGAGATGGAAACAACCTAATTGTCCATCATCGGATGAATGGATAAAGAAGATGTGGCACATATATACAATGGAATATTACTCAGCCATAAAAAGAAACGAAATTGAGCTATTTGTAATGACATGGATGGACCTAGAGTCTGTCACACAGAGTGAAGTAAGTCAGAAAGAGAAAGACAAATACTGTATGCTGAAACATATATATGGAATTTAAGAAAAAATGTCATGAAGAACATAGGAGTAAGACAGGAATAAAGACACAGACCTACTAGAGAATGGACTTGAGGATATGGGGAGGGGGAAGGGTAAACTGTGACAAAGCGAAAGAGCGGCATGGACATATATACACTACGAAACGTAAGGTAGATAGCTAGTGGGAAGCAGCCGCATAGCACAGGGAGATCAGCTCGGTGCTCTGTGACCACCTGGAGGGGTGGGATAGGGAGGGTGGGAGGGAGACGCTAAAGGGAGGGGATATGGGAACATATGTATATGTATAACTGATTAAATTTGTAAAAAAAAAAAAAAGAAATCTAGAAACAATAAATGCTGGAGAGGGTGTGGAGAAAAGGGAGCACTCTTGCACTGCTGGTGGGCATGTGAATTGGTACAGCCACTATGGAGAACAGTATGGAGGTTCCTTAAAAAACTACAAATAGAACTACCATATGACCCAGCAATCCCACTACTAGGCATATACCCTGAGAAAACCATAATTCAAAAAGAGTCATGTACCAAAATGTTCATTGCAGCTCTATTCACAATAGTCCAGAGATGGAAACAACCTAAGTGTCCATCATCGGATGAATGGATAAAGAAGATGTGGCACATATATACAATGGAATATTACTCAGCCATAAAAAGAAACGAAACTGAGCTATTTGTAATGAGGTGGATGGACCTAGAGTCTATCATACAGAGTGAAGTAAGTCAGAAAGAGAAAGACAAATACCGTATGCTAACACATATATATGGAATTTAAAAAAAATGTCATGAAGAACCTAGGGGTAAAACAGGAATAAAGACACAGACCTACTTGAGAATGGACTTGAGGATATGGGGAGGGGGAAGGGTAAGCTGTGACAAAGCGAAAGAGAGGCATGTACATATATACACTACCAAACGTAAGGTAGATAGATAGTGGGAAGCAGCCGCAGAGCACAGGGAGATCAGCTCGGTGCTTTGTGACCGCCTGGAGGGGTGGGATGGGGAGGGTGGAAGGGAGGGAGATGCATGAGGGAAGGGATGTGGGAACAGATGTATATGTATGACTGATTCACTTTGTTATAAAGCAGAAACTAATAAAAAAAATAAAAAATAAAAAATAAAAACAAAAGTCTCAGGACTAAAATTATATTTTAATTGGCAAATCCAGAAAGAAGTTATTTCTAAGGATAATCTGGAATCCGATAATAAAGATGTAGTTTAGCAAATCAGTGACACTAAGTACTTCAGGAACTAGTTTCTTGAAAGCTAAATGTGGCAGACATTGTCTTTTCTTATTAACTATACTTTCTCCTGACAAGGTGAGGTTCATTCGGCACTTGTCTGTTTAAATTTTTTTAATATTTTTTCCTTTTGAGGCTATAATCATTCTGTAGAGCTTTGACTAATTGGTTTATAAGGCAATTGACCATGGGCTAGATCAAAGTATTAAGAGTAAATTGTATTAAAAATGTTGTTCATGTAAATAACATAAAACAAAATGGTTTCATCTTACTTCTGAGATGAAACCTGAAATGAAATGTTAAATAGTTACCATCCATTCCATGGATAATTCAGGTTTTTAAAACATTTCTTTCCACAACTGGATATCTTAAAGATGCAGTTGGCTCAAATTAATTAACATTCCTTGCCTTATGTAGCAATTGAAAACAACATTATAGTAACTATTTAGATTTTAACAAAGCTTTCATCTTCTTTACAGTAGACATTTTCTTTTTTAAAAAAAAAATTTTTATTTATTTATTTATTTGGCTGTGCCGGGTAGTAGTTGTGGCACGCGGGATCTTCTTTGCCTCCTGCAGGATCTTTGGTGTGAAATGCAGGATTTTTCTCTTTTTTTAAATTAACATCTTTATTGTAGTATAATTGCTTTACAATGGTGTGTTAGTTTCTGCTGTATAACAAAGTGAATCAGCTATACATATACATATATCCCCGTATGTCCTACCTCTTGCGTCTCCCTCCCACCCTCCCTATCCCACCCCTCTAGGTGGTCACAAAGCACCAAGCTGATCTCCCTGTGCTATGCGGCTGCTTCCCACTCGCTATCTGTTTTACATTTGGTAGTGTATATATGTCCAAGTCACTCTCTCACTTTGTCCCAGCTTACCCTTCCCCCTCCCTGTGTCCTCAATTCCATTCTCTACATCTGTGTCTTTATTCCTGCCCTGCCCCTGGGTTCTTCAGAACATTTTTTTTAATTCCATATATATGTGTTAGCATACGGTATTTGTTTTTCTCTTTCTGACTTACTTCACTCTGTACAACAGACTCTAGGTCCATCCACCTCACTACAAATAACTCAATTTTGTTTCTTTTTATGGCTGAGTAATATTCCATCATACATATGTGCCACATCTTCTTTATCCATTCACCTGTCGATGTACATTTAGGTTATTTCCATGTCCTGGCTATTGTAAATAGAGGCATGCATGATCTTTAGTTGCAGCATGTGGGATCTAGTTCCCTGACCAGAGATCGAACCCGGGCCCCCTGCATTGGAAGCACAGAGTCTTAGCCACTGGACCACCAGGGAAGTCCCTAGAGTAGCCATTTTCATACTGACTTCCCTGGAGTTTTTCTTTAATAAAAATGTCGACTGTAACAGGCTTCTTCTGATAGTGTCTGCTCTGTTCAATTAGATCCCAGTGAACATGACAAGAGGAGTTATAAAGTAAAATTAATGTTATATTCAGTTATTTCCAAAGATTTTAAGAACAGACCTCATAAACATCTCCAAAATCCTAATTCATAACTCAGGAAAACAAACTTGTAGACTTTGTTCCCAGTTCCATATTCTACCTCAGGAATAGCATAAACTCAGGTGGCTCAGTGGCATCTCAGTTCCAACTCTACCACCTCTAGCCCACCTCACAAATATCCACCAATCTCTTTCCCTCCTAATTTTCCTGCAGTGAATTAACTATTCACATATTTATACTGCAATCAGGTCTGATAAACAGCCTGATGGTATGAGGAGATGGTAGATTTTAGAAAGCTAATGCTTTTCATTGTGTACAGTCTTTTACAGTGCTTTTAGTCACAATGGAATAAGAGGGAAAACCAACTGCAATCAACTAGGAAGCATACACCGGGAGACTGACTTGACATATCTTAGCAATTGATAAACTGAATTCAACAGCTCTTGGGTCTGGAATTATAAATATCATCTGAATAAGGATTTTTGCAATATGGAAGCATAATTTTCTGTAAGCCCTTGCCTTGCCCTTGTTCTCCTAGGTCCCCAGAGGTTTCATTCATTTCTAGACACCTGATTGCCACTGCTAAATGCATTCAGTTCTCATCTGCCCCCTGTTCAACTTCTTTGGTTACCTGGATGAAACTCCTAGATTCTAGCCTGTGCCTGTATTTCTATATTTTGATTTATTCTAATTTTTAACCGGATTTCAACCTAAAGATTTTCCTTGTATCTGTGTTTATCTACTTTCATTCAGTGCATTTGTGCTTCTGGCTTCTATTCCCAGAAATATCCCTGCTCTGGTGGCCTCTTGACTAAAATATAACTAGTATTAAAATGTGTTTGCCTTTCTTGAGTACACAACTGATGGCAACAGGAATAATATAGGGAAGAAATCAGCCTTCAATTAAACGTTCTCTGTACAGAGTCTAGAATGATACAAACACAGCTAGACCATCAACAGTTGGTTATATAGAGGGGTTAACTATAAAAAACTATTCAGTTTTTGACTACCTAAGATATTTCCATTTCTCTGCTTTTTGTAATATGTACCTTTTTACTGTTTCACTAAATCAAAATTTTAATTTTTCTTAAACCGTTTAAAATAAGACAGAATTTGTGAATTTCAGTGATTTGCACACCATTGTCAAATCAAGAATCAATATTCTCTGAAGAAAAAATTTAAATGTAGATAGTTTGAAATTATTTAATATCTTGTCATTATAAAACTGAGGTTTTCAGGGGTGGAGGGAGAAGAATATGTATAGTCAACTTTTTCTGAAGAGTACTGGGGGGTCAATTTATTGATGCCAGTAGCTAAAACACTTCTTTAAATTAGTGTGATTTCCTTTTCAGTAATTTGTACATTACATTATCCACTCACCCAAATTTACCTATTACAGTTTCTGGATGTTATTACATGAAATATCTGCTTCAGTGACTACTTAAAATTCAGTGGAATAATAATCAAAAACAATTTCATCCTTCAATATTTTAGCATTTCACTGCACTGACAAGAATATACAGCATTGAAAAAAATGAGAATATCATTTATACTTATGCTTTAATCTTACATCTTAATCTATTCTTTTATCTTAAATCAGTTCTTTCTTATAGTTTAAGCTATCTGAGTATGACTGCTTTGTTAGGCAGGATTTTTTCCAAGCTTCCTCTTTCAGTTGCTTTCCAAAGGTGCAAAAATAATCCTGTCACAACAGAGAAGAAGAGCTTATAAAGATACTTTAAAAACCTTATCACCAGGAAACAGTGCACAGTGTATTGTATAATATAGTGTCTTAAAATACATCTGCTTACCTCCTCATTGATGCTGCTACAATATTTACATAACACTGCTAACTAATTCTTCATTATGTAGGTTATTCATCCTTTCTCTTAGAGACCGTCTTCCCAGCACATTTAATATTATCGAATTGAGGCACTGTTTTTATTTCTACCTAGTGTTTAGCTGCAGTGTATCTCTTCTCAGTTCTGGGGCTGCCCTGGTGGGTCAGGATTCATGTTTACTGCTCCTTGGGGTAAGAAATGAAAGCGTTAGAAGAGATCTGCAGCAGGACAGAGTCTGGGCTAGCCATCAAGGCAAGTTGTTTATGTCTTCAGGATGGGTTATTTCAGCACCAGAAAAAAAAAAAAGGAAAAAATAACATAAAGGAGATGTTTGGTTCAAAGGAATAGTTGTTCTGGGAGCAAAAAGTAAAAGTGGAAACTAATATTTTAGAAAATGCTTCAGCAGAAAGACATTTTAGTACAAGATATCTCAAAGGCTAGGGAAAATTATTTGAAGAATCAAGTATTTTCAAGACTTTCTGTGTTGAATACATTTTTAAACCCTAGGCTAGGTGTTTTTGTTAACATTTCATGTTCAAGTGTTCAAATCAGAAAAAAAAATCCCATTTCCGTGTGACCAAGGAGCACTCTAAGGTAAATAGAATGTAGTGCACTTGGCTCTACCTGCTTTCAACCTGAAGGTCAATCCAGATGGACAAGGTCTTTGAGTTCCCTCTTTAACACTTCACTCTGTTAAGCGTGGTTTCCCATTAATCTTCTTGCACATGTCTACCATTATAGCACAGTGCCTCGGGCTGAGATCACCTAGCTTCCAACACAGTTGCTGGTCCCACTCCACAAATAAGTCACCTCATCAAGCAGCAACCAACAATGTCTTGGCTCATACCCACATCCTAATCTCCTGGAGCTTAAATACGCTGCTTCCCAAATGCATTCCTCTTCCAGCAGCTAGGGGAATGAAACATGGAAGTACCTTCAAGCTAGATTTTTCCATGTGATTGCTACCAATTCCCCAAGCAACCCCAAAGGTAGATATTTACAGTTATAGAGTTGCTGAACTGCCTTAGATTTGCTAAAAAGAAAAAAAAATCCATGTTAACATTTTTTTTCTCAGCTGAAACAATAAACATCTAAAATTTTAGAGCTTCTATAAACCTGTAGGTTTTTTCCTTTATGTACTAAACCTGGCTGTGTATATATAAAGTGGCCATACACATTTTTTCTCACCAAATACAACAATAAAATCAGTATCATTGTGTCAACTAAATGCAGCAGTCTGTCCAAAACTAAACTCATATTGTCATTTAATGAGAAAATTAGACCTCTTAATGTTAAATTGCTAAATATTAAACAGCTAAATAGTAAAGTTATGTGATAATTAAGGCTTTGAATACATCTTATTAGAGAATAAAACCCTCCCTGTTTCTTATAAAAATAAAAAATAAATATTTATTGACTAACTAGAAGAAACTTGACACTGAACTGTGTGCTTCTGCAAAGTTGCCTCGCAGTGATGCTATGAGTTGGATTTTATCATCCCCTAGACTGAGGAGAAAAACAGCTTCATAGACAGCAAGTGACTTCCCAAGGTTACTCAACCCATAAATGAGCTCGGATTCAGTTCTCCTAACTCCAGCTCCAGTGCTATTTCCACTGCTTGATGCTGCAACTCTTCATTTGAAAATTTAATCATCAAGAATACTACATCATTAATCTACAGACATATTTTCGTCTGCCCTGTAAAACTTGCTGAGTACAAAATGCTGGCCTCTGTTAAACTGCATAACCTTGAGCAGGGCTAGGGTAAGTTTTGATCTGTTGAAACAGATCTGATTAAAAACCTAAATCAAAATATAGGACTAAGAATTTGAAAAGCAAAAGTACATTTTCAAACTCATGTTAAGTTCTGTTTTCAGCAAGAATGTTTTTAGATGATTTAAAATGGGGATTTTTCAAATTACAATAAAAATACTTGGTTGTACTTAGTAACTGTACATAAGCATATTTAAAACCATTTTGAGAGGATGAACATGACTTAAAACTCTTTATACTAATTTCTGCGTGATGTAGAGGACTTAACAACAGATGCATTATGGAGATTTAATGAACTTCAGAAGGATAAAACTTACAGCAGAGCACTTTCTTTAATGCTGAATTTTAACTCTCACACAACACTAGTTTAAGAGTACATTAATGAGCTTTTAAAAAACTAAGTAGATTTAATGTATTTGGGGTTTGATTTTTGTCTACCCATAGTGCAGAAGAGTATGTTGTCTCATGAAATTTTGTTGAACTGTAGATAAGATTTCATTTTTATGATCCTGCAAAAAGCAGTACATATTATACTAAGTGTGTTTAGTAAGTGTTAAATAATAATTTTGACTTAGTTCCACAATCTACATCTAATACATTAATTTAACTTCTGGACCAAAGAATGGTATGCCAAAAGTGCTATTTGACAATGGGACATAACTGAATGACTACTATTTTATTAAAAATGAAATTAATGAGAGCTAATATTTCAGGGGTGCAGCCATTTCATGTGCAGTGTATTCACCTCTGGAGCTTTAGATTCTTATGCTATTTAAGTCATAATATAAATAAAATACATTTTATCCTTTCTCAATGATCCCCAGTGGACATTTGTTGGCATTTTCTCTATGCTAAGCAACTTACCACTGTTTACAAAGGAATATCAAGGCAGGATAAAGAAAGAGAGAAAGGGGAAAAAAAGGCAAACTACCGACAGTTGTTTTTTTTTTAAACATTGGGTTAATCATTTTCCATGTCTATCAATTACTCTAATCAGCAGGTAAATTATTTAATCATCCCCCCCTCTTTATTTTTTCATCCTCATAACATGCTTTATCACTACCTCAGCCAATACAAGTTTCAGGCTTTCTGAACACATTGGTTTTCCACTATTATAAGTTTAAAAATACTTTTCAGCATTTCTGTATGCTAGCAACTTGGTTCAGGTAGAGACTATACTCCCTGGATAATCCAATACAAATAGCTTATGTGTGTTTAAAGTGATTTATAAATCACAATAGTCTTACCAATACATTTTATACTCCAAGTCCAGAAAAATATTTGGAAAGTTTATGTGACTTTCATAAGTGCCATTCACTTTACCACAGTCCTGATTCTAGAACTCTTATCTTCCAATGGGAAGAACGCTGGTAAAAGCATATACAGTGATATCTAGAGAAAAATTAATAAGTAGACTAAATCCTTGGGAACTGTGGGAAGACAAAAAGGAACAAATGTGGGCCTCCCTGGTGGCGCAGTGGTTGAGAGTCCACCTGCCGATGCAGGGGACACAGGTTCGTGCCCCGGTCCGGGAATATCCCACATGCCGCGGAGCGGCTGGGCCCGTGAGCCATGGCAGCTGAGCCTGTGTGTCCGGGGCCTGTGCTCTGCAACGGGAGAGGCCACAACAGTGAGAGGCCCGCATACCGCAAAAAAAAAAAAAAAAATGTGGAAATGACTCGGAATTAAGAAATGTTCCCAAGGCTGGCTGGCAATTTCCAGGAAACAAATTCCTGAAGAGTTTAAAGGCTACCCTACTCTCATGGAAAATTAGTGTCTAAACTTTCTCATCCTTGACTTCTTACCCATAAAATGGAAATAGCAGATGTATGTCTCAATCCTCTTCATTGTGCCTCCATTTTTCTCCCTCCAGACCTTCCTGAGCAACATGGAATTCTATGAAGTTTTTCGATTTCATTACTATCATATAAATATTGTCTCCACACCATCTGTAACTTAATAATTTCATTTAATTGGGTAACAAACCATATCCAGTTCAATCTTAGAACTATAATCAAAATCTGCATTATTAAAAAAATACATAAAATATGAAAAAATACAAAAACTTTCTGATCATTTTAATATGGCAAAAGAAATCTAAGGTTATTTCCATAGAGAATACAATTTTTTAATGAAGGAAAATTAGGATGAAGATAGACATTCAGAAATAAATTGAAATTATATATTTTGATGACAAAAATATCTCTCTGTGTCTCTTATTTTTCCATAATAATCCAGAAGCATACAATTGATGATCATAATTCATGGCCACAATAATCACTGGACTGTGAGAGGGACAAAAGGTAGCTGAATTCATCTACAAAAGAGAACATGAACAAAAGAGAGAAGAATAGAGCATAACAAATAAAAAGTATTTAAGAGTGGCTAAAAAGTATAAGAATGATTTTTAAAAGGCCAATAATCAGAATGAAATGAGGCTTGTCAAAAATGCTAAAGATACAAAAAATAGGGTTTTGAAGTTATGTTCAGAAAAAATGAACATGTTGTTGCAAAGTAACATTTTTATAACACATGACAAAGAAAAAGCCATACCACTCAACTTTTATTTTATTTCCATCTTCTCTGTCAAGGATAGCAAAAATAATGTTGGTAAGAGGAAATTGAAGCCCAAGAAATGTGAGATTGTAAGAAAGCAATTCTTTTCCTAAATGACTTTACATCTTTGTCCCAAATAAATTATATCCCAAGTTATAAAAGGAACTTTTAAATAAAATTTCTATACCATTGAACTATTTCTTGAGGCATTGTGAATA
Organism: Mesoplodon mirus; assembly: GCF_964341445.2. NCBI lineage: Eukaryota > Metazoa > Chordata > Mammalia > Artiodactyla > Ziphiidae > Mesoplodon > Mesoplodon mirus. Next base: position 117,222,732 of record NC_138979.1, on the reverse strand, counting down.
ATCAGAAAGATTAAACAAAATACTAGATAAGGGAAAAAAATTATAATTCCTTTTTAAATTAAAAGTCAAAGGATTCTATAATATATTGAAGAATTTGAAATTAATTCCATAGAAAGTTTTAGAAATTATTATTAAAATATGGTTTGTGAACAACTGAAAACAAATGATCAGTAGGAATTAACATGGGTTCACTAAGCATAAATAATGCATATCTTATTTCATTTCTCTATTGACAAATTTAGCCCATTTATGTACCAGGTGATTTCTAGACACATATTCTAATTTAGACAAATTATCCACTGGATACAATCTTGGATGATATATTCATGGACAAGAAAAAGAAATTATTCAATTCCACTATAATTTGCTAATGGTTTGAATGGTGGCACTAAAAATATATTGTTCACAACAATCTGGAAGGACATTTTTAATGGAACAGGATTTTGTCCTAGGCTCTGTTCTCATCAAATGTATCTAAGAAAAATATTGCATAAGACTTGACTGAGCAGAGAAAAGCAGTGGTAGCTGCAGGCCATGAGAATGTACCTCAAAGACCAACTACAGGGAGCATAACTGACCAAAGGCTCCAGCTTCTGTACTGAAATTCATCTGTGCTTGTGCTGAGTCTATTTCTCCCAAGGGCTGCTCCCAATCAACCACTGAGTCTGGCAGGGATACTAAAGCAAGCCTGTTCCTGGAAGATGTGGGATTCCTCTGATAGGCGACTTTAGCTCAAGGGATCCCTGATGGCTTTGCTGAACCTTCCTTCTAATCCAGAATTAGATTGCCAATCAGATCTGAGGGAAAACCTACTCAGTTTGGCACCTAGGGCATTCACGTGGATCACTGGACTTCATCTTGGCTGCAAGAAAAGTCAGGTTTAGAACTCTAGATTATGAGTATGACAGTTTGATGCAATTCCAAGCTCTGTTCAATGGAAATAAAAATAACAACGTAACTGTAACTTCCACAGAATTGAAGGGCATCAGTAAATCTAAATGGGAAAGACCAAAGTGAAGCAAATGAGGGAGATTTTAATATCTTTGAAACTGTGTCCATCTAAAAGTAGTTCATGTTTCTCCAAAGGACACAAATTTGTAAGTAAAACAGGGTCACAGAAACAAAGTAAAAATACAGGTACTGCTTAAAGAAAAACACTTGCCTCCACACCTACACACACCACTGAATTAAGAAAACAAATCTTCCTTTCTTCTATCAGAAAATCTCAAGATTCCCTTCCCTTCCTCTCCTGTGCTGGGTGTAGTGGATGGCTCCATTTTTTGCAGGCTGCCCTTCTGATCTGTATTAGTGTGGCTTACTACCTAGGCTGTAGAGGTCTTTATCTTCTTGTTTTTTTAACCAACCTGGTGGAGTTTGACTTTCTGTTATCTGTGTCTTTAGGAAAGACCAAAAGTTGCTTTATTTTATCATTCACAGATATCCCTAGTGGGCGTGACCTGCCAGTTCTCCAAATATATATGGATAGCTGTGAATGCAGTTTAAGCTCTCAGACTGGGATCAAGAAAACATAGAGAGATACTGAAAGAAGAACTGCTCAGCAGGTATTTGAAAATACTAGATTTGAATTCAGGAGAAACTATGTGTACAGATAAAGACTTAAGAATCATCTGCTTTAAAGTACTAACTGGGGAATGAGAATAGATCTAATGTGGAAAGGAGTATAAACAGAACAATCAAAGGGCCAAGAATGAATCTTCTAAAATGCCAGTACAGCCTGGGTTTGGGGACCTATTTGAGTATCTCTAAAGCTCAGCTCTTAGACCTTTCCATAGATCTCTACTAGCTCCCCATGTTCTTTATTTCCTACTTTCTTTGCAGAAGCTCCCATGGACTCAGCCTTCTCCACTTGGTAGTTTCCACCACCATTCCAGCCCTTGGAATTCCGTTCACATCAGCTGTAGAATAGCACAATCTCCCTAGCTTTCTTGACTTATTTAGAAAATAAGAATATAGGCTCGTCACCTTTTCCCTTCAGGGTCTTCCTGGTTACCACTATAGTAAACCACAAACAAACACATAAATACAAGTGTACATGTGCATATATGCACACATGAGGGATATCAAAAATAAAAAGAACAGTAGATCAATCAAGATGGTGGAGTAAGAGGACATAGGGTTCATCTACCCCCCCCCCCAAATGAACACATCAAAAATACATCCACATGTGGAACAATTCTCACTGAAAACTAACTGGAAACTGGCAGAAAGACTCCAGTTCAACCAAGGCTGTAAGAAAGACACACACGTAATCAGTCAAGAGGGGAAAAAAAGCACTCGGTTGGAACCTGTGCCCCTGGGATGAGACTCAAGAAAAGGAAGAATAAACAGGTGGACCCCAGCCCTGAGGAATGAGCCGTGAGAGCCACAGACTAGATGCCATATTCCTGGGGTCCTTCACAGAAGAGACAAGTCCCCTTGGCTGGTTGGAGGACACCTGGGAATAACAGGAGGGTGGTGGGAATCCTGGACTACACTCATGAGCAGCACACTCTCTGGCTTGCCCCCAAGGAAGGGAGGAGAGAGGTCTGCTCTAGCAGCTGCCAGGTTTCCTGCAACCTTGCTGCATGCCCCAGCACAAGCCAAGCAAATACTCTAGCCCTGCTCACTTCACGTCAGCACAGCACTGCTTCTGGGGCAGCCATGATCCAAAAGAAGACTCCACCATGGGACACAAAGGCAACCCAGTCCTAAGGCAGAGCCTGAGTGCAGTGGCAGCAGCCATTGTTGACACTTATTCAAGCAGCACATCAAAGGCAGCCCAGATCTCTGGCAGCGGCTGCTCCACCACACCTCACCTCTGAATGCATTCTAAGAGTCCATGTGGGCCCTGCCAGCTCTTTGGTGTGGCTCCACAACAGGACAGGGTCAGAGGAGGCTGTGGGCAGTGACAAAGAGAACTTGTAACCAAGGCTGCATCTGAGTGGAACAAGAGTAATAAATGTGGGCATCTGCACAGGCACGGCACTGGAGATAGTTCAGACCTCCATTTTCAGCTAATGAGAGCAGACAGTCCACATGGGCCCCACTTATTTCAGCACTCCCCCTTCCGGGGCAAGGGTTTCCTGGTATAGGAAGCGGGGAAAAGACACACTTAAAGGGAACAGTGCCAACTCAAGCCTGATCCTCAGGACTTCTACGCTAGAAACTTAGGATCAGACCCCACCCCCAATAGGGCAATGACAGCCACTGAGTGGAGAAGTCGCACCTCACAACCAGCTCCAGCTCTAGACACTCCATCTCCAGACCCATCAACTACCAGGAGGATAGCCGCCAGCAAACGCTGAGGAAAGAAGTGATTTGCATGCATGTCAAATCCAGCTATCTCACCAATGGTACTGGGTACACACAGTCTGCATAGGGATGCTCCTACATAAGAACACCAGTTCAGTACAACAATAAGTCACTGTATCACCTAAACACATAAAGGCAGAGAAAACTAAGCAAATGAAAAGGCAGAGGAACTGCTCTCAATTGAAAGAGCAAGAGAAAACCTCTGAAAAATAAATAATGAAACAGAAATAAACAATTTAACAGATAGAGAATTCAAGGCATTGGCAATAAAAATGTTAACTGAATTAGGGAAAAGAATAGACCTACGGGCTTCCCTGGTGGCGCAGTGGTTGAGAGTCCGCCTGCTGATGCAGGGGACGCGGGTTCGTGCCCCGGTCTGGGAAGATCCCACGTGCCGTGGAGCGGTTGGGCCCGTGAGCCATGGCCGTTGAGCCTGTGCGTCCGGAGCCTGTGCTCCACAACGGGAGAGGCCACAACAGTGAGAGGCCCACATACCACAAAAAAAAAAAAAAAAAAAGAATAGACCTACACAGTGATAATTTTAACAAGGATCTAGAAAATATAAAAAAGACCCAATTGGAAATGAAGAATTTAATAGCTGAAATAAAAAACATAATAGAAGGAATAAATAGCAGACTAAGTGATACAGAAGAAGGCTTAACTGATCTGAAAGAGAGAATAATGGAAATTACCAAACCAGGACAGCAAAAGAAAAACAAATTTTAAAAAATGAAAAACAGTCTAGATCCCTGTGACACCATTAAGTGTGCCAATATTCACATTATAGAAGGTCCAGAAGAAGAAGGGAGAAGAAAAGAGGTCATTGAAATAAATTTGAGGAAATTATGGCTGAAAACTTTCCAAATGTGAGGAAGGAAACAGATCTCCAGGTACAAGAAGCACAGAGGGTACCATACACAAAGTGGAGAAGGTACCAAACAAGACAAACAAAAAGAGAACCAGGGCTTCCCTGGTGAAGCAGTGGTCGAGAGTCCGCCTGTCGATGCAGGGGACACGGGTTTGTGCCCCGGTCCAGGAAGATCCCACATGCCGCAGAGTGGCTGGGCCCGTGAGCCATGGCCGCTGAGCCTGCGCATCCGGAGCCTGTGTTCCACAATGGGAGAGGCCACAAAAGTGAGAGGCCCGCATACCGCAAAAAACAAACAAACAAACAAACAGAGAACCACATCAGACATATCATAGGAGACTGGTTCAAGATGACAGAGTAGAAGGACATGCACTCACTCCCTCTTGCGAGAGCACCAGAATCACGACAAACTGCTGAAAAATCATCAACAGTAAGACATTGGAACTCACTAAAAAACATGTCCCACAGCCAAATACAAAGGAGAAGCCACAATGAGATGGTAGGAGGGGCACAATCACAATAAAATCAAATCCCATAACCACTGGGTGGGTGACTCAAAAACTGGAGAACAATTGTACAACAGAAGTCCATCCAGTGGAGTGAAGCTTCTGAGCCCCAGATCAGGCTTCCCAACCTGGGGGTCTAGCAATGGGAGGGGGAATTCCCAGAGAATCAGACTTTGAAGCCTAGCGGGATTTGATGGCAGGACATTGGCAGGACTGGAGAAAACAGAGACTCCACTATTGGAGGACACACACAAAGTAGTGTGCATATCAGGACCCAGAGGGAGGGAGCAGTGACGCCCTAGGAGACTGAACCAGATACACCGGCTGGTGTTGGAGGATTGCCTGCAGAGGCGGGGGTGTCTGTGGCTCACCGTGGGGACAAGAACACTGGAAGCAGAAGTTCTGGAAAGTACTCCTTGGCATGAGCTCTCCTGGAGTCCTCCATTAGTCCCACCAAAGAGCCTGTAGCCACCAGTGCTGGGTCGCATCTGGCCAAACAACCAACAGGGAGGGAACTCAACCCACCCATCAGCAGACAAGCAGATCAAAGTTTTACTGAGCTCTGCCCACCAGAGCAAAACCCAGCTCTACCCACCACCAGCCCCTCCCATCAGGAAGCTTGCACAAGTCTCTCAGATATCTTCATCCACCAGAGGGCAGAAAGAAGAAGCAAGAAGAACTACAATCCTGCAGCCTGTGGAACAAAAACCACATTCACAGAAAGACAGACAAGATGAGAAAGCAGAGGGCTATGTACCAGATGAAGAAACAAGATAAAACCCCAGAAAAACAACTAAATGAAGTGGAGATAGGAAACCTTCCAGAAAAAGAATTCAGGATAATTATAGTGAAGATGATCCAGGACCTCGGAAAAAGAATGGAGGCAAAGATCGAGAAGATGCAAGAAATGTTCAACGAAGACTTAGAAGAATTAAAGAACAAACACCTAGAAGAATTAAAGAACAAACATCTAGAAGAACTAAAGAACAAACAAAGATGAACAATACAATAACTGAAATGAAAAATACACTAGAAGGAATCAGTAGGAGAATAACTGTGGCAGAAAAACAGATAAGAGACCTGGAAGACAGAATGGTGGAATTCACTGCCACAGAACAGAATAAAGAAAAAAGAATGAAAAGAAATGAAGACAGCCTAAGAACTATCTGAGACCCATTAAATGCACCAACATTCACATCATAGGGGTCCCAGAAGGAGAAGAGAGACAGAAAGGACGCAAGAAAATATTTGAACAGACTATGGTCGAAAACTTTCCTAATATGGTAAAGAAAATAGCCACCCAAGTCCAGAAAGCTCAGAGAGTTCCAGGCAGGATAAACACAACAAGAAACACATTGAGACACATAGTAATCAAATTGACAACAATTAAAGAAAAAGAAAAATTGTTAAAAGCAACAAGGGAAAAACGAAAAATAACATAGAAGGGAACTCCCATAAGGTTAACAGCTGATTTCTCAGCAGAAACTCTACAACCCAGAAGGGAGTGGCGCGGTATATTTAAAATGATGAAAGGGAAGAACCTACAACGAAGATTACTCTACCCATCAAGGATCTCATTCATATTCAATAGAGAAACCAAAAGCTTTACAGACAAGCAAAAGCTAAGAGAATTCAGCACCACCAAACCAGCTCTACAACAAATTCTAAAGGAACTTCTGTAAGTGGGAAACACAACAGAAGAAAAGGACCTACAAAAATAATCCCCAAACAATTAAGAAAATGGTAATAGGAACATGCATATGGAAAATTACCTTATGTGTGAATTGATTAAATGCTCCAACCAAAAGACACAGGCTCGCTGAATGTATACAAAAACAAAACCCATACATATGCTGTCTACAAGAGACCCACTTCAGACGTAAGGAAACATACAGACTGAAAGTGAGGAAATGGAAAAAGATATTCCATGTAAATGTAAATCAAAAGAAAGCTGGAGAGGCAATACTCATATCAGATAAAAGAGACTTTAAAATAAAGAATGTTACAAGAGACAAGGAAGGACACTACATAATGATCAAGGGATCAATCCAAGAAGAAGATATAACAATTGTAAATATTTATGCACCCAACATAGGAGCACCTCAATAAATAAAGCAAATGCTAACAGCCATAAAAGGGGAAATCAACAGTAACACAATAATAATAGGGGACTTTAACAACCCACTTTCATCAATGGACAGATCATACAAAATGAAAATAAATAAGGAGACACAAACTTTAAATGACACAATAGACCAGATAGATTTAATTGATATTTATAAGACATTCCATCTGAAAACAGCAGATTACACTTTCTTCTCAAGTGCACATGAAATATTCTCCAGGATAGATCACATCTTGGGTCACAAATCAAGCCTCGGTAAATTTAAGGAAATTGAAATCATATCAAGCATCTTTTCTGACCACAATGCTATGAGATTAGAAATCAATTACAGGGAAAAAAAGTAAAAGACACAAACACATGGAAGTTAAACACTACGGTACTAAATAACCAAGAATTCACTGAAGAAATCAAAGAGGAAATCAAAAAATACCTATAGACAATGACAATGAAAACACGACGACCCAAAACGTATGGGATGCAGCAAAAGCAGTCTAAGAGGGAAGTTTATAGCAGTACAATCCTACCTCAAGAAACAAGAAAAATCTCAAAAAAACAATCTACCTTACACTTGAAGGAACTAGAGAAAGAAGAACTAACAAAACCCAAACTTAGTAGAAGGAAAGAAATCATAAAGATCAGAGCAGAAATAAATGAAATACAAAGAAAACAATACCAAAGAGCAATAAAACCAAAAGCTGGTTCTTTGAGAAGATAAACAAAATTGATAAACCTTTAGCCAGTCTCATCAAGAAAAAGAGAGGACTAAAATCAATAAAATAAGAAATGAAAAATGAGAAGTTACAACAGACACCGCAGAAATACAAAGAATCATAAGAGACTACTGCAAACAACTCTATGCCAATAAAATGGACAACCTGGAAGAAATGGACAAATTCTTAGAAAGGTATAACCTTCCATGACTGAACCAGGAGGAAATAGAAAGTATGAAGAGACCAATCACAAGTAATGAAATTGAAACTGTAATTTAAAATCTTCCAACAAACAAAAGTCCAGGACCAGATGGCTTCACAGGTGTATTCTATCAAACATTTAGAGAACAGCTAACACCCCTCCTTCTCAAACTCTTCCAAAAAACTGCAGAGGAAGGAATGCTCATTCTACAAAGCCACCATCACCCTGATACCAAAACCAGACAAAGATACTACAAAAAAAGAAAATTACAGACCCATATCACTGATGAATATAGATGCAAAAATCCTCAACAAAATACTAGCAAACAGAATCCAACAACACATTAAAAGGATCATACACCATGATCAAGTGGGATTTATCCCAGGGATGCAAGGATTCTTCAGTATACACAAATCAATCAATATGAAACACCATATTAACAAATTTAAGAAGAAAAACCATATGATCATCTCAATAGATGCAGAAAAAGCTTTTGACAAAATTCAACACTCATTTATGATAAAAAGTCTCCAGAAAGTGGGCCTAGAGGCAGCCTACCTCAACATAATAAAGGTCATGTGTGACAAACCCACAGCAAACATGATTCTCAATGTTGAAAAACTGAAAGCATTTCCTCTAAGATCAGGAACAAGACAAGGATGTCCACTCTCACCACTACTACTCAACACAGTTTTGGAAGTCCTAGCCATGACAATCAGAGAAGAAAAAGAAATAAAAGGAGTCCAAATTGGAAAAGAAGAAGTAAAGCTGTCACTGTTTGCAAATGACATGATACTATACATAGAAAATCCTAAAGATGCCACCAGAAAACTACTAGAGCTAATCAATGAATCTGGTAAAGTTGCAGGATACAAAATTAATGCACAGAAATCTCTTGCATTCCTGTACACTAACAGCAAAAGATCAGAAAGAGAAATTAAGGAAACTCCCATTTACCATTGCAACAAAGAGAATAAAATACCTAGGAATAAACCTTCCTATGGAGACAAAAGACCTGTGTGCAGAAAACTATAAGACAGTGTTGAAAGAAATTAAAGATGATACAAATAGAATGGAAAGATAACCCCATACTCTTGGATTGGAAGAATTAATATTGTTAAAATGGCCATACTACCCAAAGCAATCTACAGATTTAATGCAGTCCCTATCAAAATACCCAAGACAGTTTCCACAGAACTAGAACAAATTATCCTAAAATTCATATGGAGCCACAAAGATACCGAATTGTCAAAGGAATCTTGAGAAAACAAAACAAAGCTGGAGGTGTCATCCTCCCAGAATTCAGAGTGTACTACAAAGCTACAGTAATCAAAACAGTAAGGTACTGGCACACAGATCAACAGAACAGAACAGACAGCCCAGAAATAAATCCACACACTGATGTTCAATTAATCATCAACAAAGAAGGCAAGAATATAAAATGGAGAAAAGACAGTCTTTTTGATAAGTGGTGCTGGGAAAACTGGCCAGCTACATGTAAAGGATTGAGACTAAAACATTCTCTAACAACATATACAAAAATATACTCAAAGTGGATTAAAAACACAAATATAAGGCCTAAAACCATAAAACTCCTAGAAGAGAACTTAAGCAGAACTCTTTGACATAAATAATAGCATTATTTTTTGGTCCATCTCCTAAGGGAAAAGAAATAAAAGCAAAAATAAAAAAAACTGGGACCTAATTAAACTTAAAAACTTTTGCACAGCAAAGGAAACCAATGACAAGACAAAAAGACAACCTAAAAATTGGGAGAGGGCCTCCCTGGTGGCGCAGTGGTTGAGAGTCCGCCTGCCGATGCAGGGGATACGGGTTCGTGCCCCGGTCTGGGAGGATCCCATATGCCGCGGAGTGGCTGGGCCCGTGGGCCATGGCCGCTGAGCCTGCGCGTCCGGAGCCTGTGCTCCGCAACGGGAGAGGCCACAACAGTGAGAGGCCCGCATACCGCAAAAAAAAAAGAAAAAAAAAAAAAAAAAAATTGGGAGAAAATATTTGCAAACAATATGACTGCCAAGGGTTAATATCCAGAATATATAAACAGCTTATACAACTTAACATCAAAAAAACAAACAACCCGGGCTTCTCTGGTGGCACAGCAGTTGAGAGTCCGCCTGCCGATGCAGAGGACACAGGTTCGTGCCCTGGTCTGGGAAAATCCCACATGCCGCGGAGCGGCTGGGCCCGTGAGCCATGGCCACTGGGCCTGTGTGTCTGGAGCCTGTGCTCCGCAAAGTGAGAGGCCACAACAGTGAGAGGCCCATGTACCGCCAAAAAAAAAAACCAATCAAAAACTGAGCAAAAGACCTGAATAGACGTTTTTCCAGAGAAGACATGCAGATGGCTAACAGGCACATGAAAATATGCTTGATATCACTAATTATTAGAGAAACGCAAATCAAAACTACAAATGAGCTATCACCTCACACCTGTTAGAATGGCTACCCTCAAAAAGTCTACAATAATAAATGTTGGTGAGGACGTGGAGAAAGGGGTACCCTTGCACACTGTTGGTGGGAATGTAAATTGTTGCAGCCACTATGGAAAACATTACAGAGTTTCCTCAAAAACTGAAAATAGAACTACCATATGATCCAGCAATTCCACTCTTGGTTATGTATCTGAAAAAAACTGAAAACACTAATTTGAAAAAATACATTCACCCCAATATTCTTAGCAGCACTATTTACAATAGCCAAGATATGGAAGCAACCTACTGTACATCAACAGATGAATGGATAAAGAAGATGTGGTATGTATGTGTACACACATACACACCCACGCACACACAATGGAATATTACTCTGCCATAAAAAAGAATGAAATTCTGCCATTTGCAGCAATGTGGATGGATCTAGAAAACATTATGCTTAGTGAAATAAGTCAGACAGAGAAAGATACATACTGTATGACATCACTTTCATGTGGAATCTAAAAAATAAAATAAATGAAAGTATATAGCAACACAGAAACAGACTTGCATCATATCTTTTCTCACATGTCACTTCCACCATGAGGCCTTCTATGGCCATCCCATTTATATACAAACCTCCATAATGCATACATCCTTTTCAATATTCATTTTTCCTTAGCAGTTGATACTAATATTCTATATATTTAAAATATTTATTATCTGGCTCTCCACCATAATATTAACTCTAGAAGGACAGATGCAAAGAATAAGAGTATTTTGGGGAAAACAAAATACTTGCAAGCAGAGGAATAGCAAAGCAAACATTTTTCCCAAGCTCTGTTATCCCAGAAGAAATGTGCCTAGGCCGGGTGTGGCTAGACTGCATGTCCTATAGCAGACAGGCAGCAGAGTAGAACACTTACCCCTGTAGTACTCTACACATTTATAGTGACAGGGAGAGAAAACAGCTTTGTATGCAGCAGTGGAAACTTCTGGTCAAGAAAGTAGACTTCTGGGGCTTCCCTGGTGGCACAGTGGTTGAGAGTCTGCCTGCCGATGCAGGGGACACGGGTTCGTGCCCCGATCTAGGAGGATCCCACATGCCACGGAGCGGCTGGGCCCATGAGCCATGGCCGCTGAGCCTGTGCATCCGGAGCCTGTGCTCCAGACGGGAGAGGCCACAACAGTGAGAGGCCTGCGTACAGCAAAAAAAAAAAAAAAAAGAAAAGAAAGTAGACTTCTAACTTTCTCTTAAAACCTACATGGAGTTATTGAAGATTTTAAGGGAAAAGACATGATCAGACTTGCCTTTTAGATAGTATGCTTTATTACAGTGTGGTGAAGTTGGTCAGAGTAGCTAATGTTAGCAGTTCTTCTTGCCACTCTCTCAACGTTCTGAGAAATTGGCTAAGACCCTCGCTAGGTTAAGGAATTTGGCTGGTGAAGACGTCTGTAAACCTTAGGTAGTTCAGGAAGACACTTGGCTCCATTAGCTGTAAGGAATATGCTTGAGTGTTGCCCAATGCAGTCATTATGTGCAAGGCAGAAAGAACAGGAATTACAATATAATTTCTTTTACTTTATTCCAATTTTTAAAATTATAGTAGACAAATCAGGAAAAACTTTTCACATTGTAAATCTAAGGAGACTAATCAAAAATGTTTGCTAGCCATTATAATTTGCTTTTTACAAGATTGTAATAAAATATAATTCCTCTCTACAAGGGCTCTAAAAGTATGAAAACATGGTAAAACCTTTTATGGAGTAAGAATTTTAAAAGAATCTTGGCTTTCTTGAATCTTTTCATTTCTAGATCAGCACTATTCATTAGAGATATAATGTGAGACACAAGTACACACATAATTTAAATTTTTGTGCATAAAAAATTAAAAAGCAGATGAAATTAGGTTAATAATATATTTATGTACCCTAATATATCTAAAATAATACCATGTCAACATGTAATCAGTATAAATAATTATTAAATATGGTATCTTGCACTTTTTTTCATGATAGACTTCAAAACCTGGTGTGTATTTTACACTTATATCACACCTCAGTTCAGAGCAGTCACACTTCAAGTGCTCAACAGCATCATTGGGCTGGTGCTTGCCATATTGGACAATGCAGTTCTATATCATTTTTGAGAGAAAATATTGATAAAATGAGGACAGAGGAGAAATGTTTACTGAGTACCTTACTGTCAAGCAGACTGTACCAGTTAATTTTACATTGATTTAAAATGTAATCCCCACAAAACATGTGAGGTAGCTCTTAATATCCTCATATTTCAGATGAAAAAGACTGCCACTCAAGGTTTAACAAACTTCTCAAAAAGTTATCTAGCTAATAAGCCTATCTGACCCCAAGATACTCTCTTTCCACACTTTTTTGCTTGCTCAAAGCAGGTATCTTTACTGAATTTTCATTATTAATAAATGCTTAAGCTATAGTAAATATTACCAAATGCCTGAATTGTTAACCATTAAGGTAGGGAAAGAGGAAACTGTATTCATTTTCTTTATTATTTCAAAGGACATGCATACAATACCATTACATCACTAAAAAATGTAATTTGGGATCCACTAATTTGCATATTTCAAGACATGTTTTTCACATAGGTAATAAATTTGGAATCTCTAAAATGATATCTAAACCTGGTGCTTGTCAGCTTCTGTCATTTATCAAGTCTTTTTTTTTTTTTTCACAGACTTTGAATTTCTTGGTCTTGGTTATGAAGGACATGTGAATATGACAGTGTCAAGGTCTGACATGACTGAAGAAAATGTTTGTTCTGATTTGCTATGCATGAAAAATATTAATCCCACAACATGTAGGCCTACATTTACAAGCCATTGCAAATTGATGCTCTGCATATTTTGGTCACAGCTAATTCTGACAGATGAATGTGAAATTGGCCATGCAGCATTAGCAAGATAAAAAAAAGTAATTGTTGTACTTATGTTGGTGTTTGAATTTGATACCTACTACTAGTTGAGAACTGTTTTATTTTGATAGCCTGCTAATGATTAAAAAATTTTAAGAATTTATAAAATGTTTTATGCTCTATGTGATTGAAAGACAAGAAAATAATTTCTTTCAAAAGTATAAAATTCCAAATACTATTGTTGTGAAAGAATAGATTATAAAAATGAAGCTATTTTTGAAGTAGAAATTGATTTAGTCCTACAGAAAAAATGGCACATGCATCATAATATAGGTAAAGATAATTTCATAAAAATAGCCTAACATGGAAAAATTTTTATAGTTTTGTCTAGCTATATGATTTCAGCAAAACTGAAATACAGTATATATATGTGTGTGTGTGTGTGTGTATATGTGTGTGTGTATATATATATATTTGATAGGAAGTTAAAATAAATAAAAACCAATATGAAAAATCTTATTTTTGTTAACTCAGTAAATTACTAACTAATGAATAATTCATATACTCTTACTGGAAGTTCACTTTTTCTTGAAAACACTACTGATTTTCTTTACTTTGGTTTCTTTTTTAAATTTTGATTATTTAAATTTTTTGATGTACTGAGATGATGTTATCTGTAAACAGCATGGCTCACTGATAAGAATCCAGGATTCAATTTGAAGACCTGGACTTGAGATGGTTTTTGGTTGTATACCAGTTTTGTCATGAAAATAAGATAATACAGAATTTGACATAACTATAAATGTTTGAGTTGTATAAAATCTGTGATTTTTATAAATCAAATATTAGCTGAATCTAAGTAAAGAAAAGAATAAGAAATGAAAACATTAACTTCAGTATAACCATACTTTGTTAAGTCTAAACTTAAACTAGTTAATATAAAGCAATTAAATAAGAACAATGATAATGTTTCTGGAAATTTTAAAATTACAGTTATGGATGATTCATAGTAGCTTCAATCTCAATATTCAATTAATTTCTAAATTTTATTTTCGTTAACAATTATAAGAAAATCCTGATTCACATAGAAGATTAGTTTCTAAATGTAACAGCTTTGAATGGCCTGCCTTGCAATCTCATGACACACTTGATCATGAGTAATCCATAAATATGAAAGAGGATTCATAGGAAATTATTTCAAAGTTGAATTATTACAAGGTATAATATAATAGTACTTAAGAGCATGAGTTGAATTATTACAAGGTATAATATAATAATACTTAAGAGTATAATGTTTGAAGTCTGAAAGGCCAGGGACTAGAGTTCTGCCTCCCTTATTTAATTACTGTTTTCACCTTGACCTCTTTAAACCTTTTTCTTGAGATGTAAATTAGAAATAGTAATCATGTCTACCTGATAGGATGTTAAGTAAGATGATATTTACAAATCAATTAGCTTAAAGCATGGCATATAATTAAAGCTGTGTTAATTTTTAAAGAGTGTGGATATATGGGCTGAAACATTTAAATCTTTATAATGAAATACTCAGTTGTCATTTTTTAAAGTTCAGATAATGTGCTAATTTTTGTTAAATTTTCCCGCAAAATTTCAAAACAAATTTCTTCTATGTCAAGTGACTTACAAAGTAATAAATGCTCTATATTCACATACAGCACAAAAACAAGCAAATGGGGAGCTCTAAAACATTTTTTCTCTTGTCCAGTTGAATTGTAAAGATTTCATGTTACGTCAGCCTATAAGCTAATTAGTCAGGTAACTTGTATGCACATTCTTGTATTCTCTCAGCTTTATTTTCAGACAATGTACTAATTGTATTTTCCTAGCTCCCTACTAATCTAATTGTTGCAATATAATAGAACGTCATTTAATAAGTACATTTTCAGCATAAGATTCAAATTGTGTTTGCATACATTTTTGATAGCGTTAAGCTGTTTCATTTATTCTGAAAGAATCTGAAAGCCTTATTTTTATGTTCATTTTGTTTTGTTTCAAATGATGTTGTAACTTGGCAGAGATTGTGGAACTCTTTTCAGAATTCACTGCATAAACACACTGAGGATTTGAGTAATTTTAACTGCCACAAAAATGATCCCAAACAAAAATAACTTCTCTTTAACTTTCTTGTCATATTTTCTATGACAAGAAGTTTCTATGTCTTTAAATTTGTAGTGATTTTATAGAAGAATTTCTGGCATCATGTTTTCTTCTTCTGTTTTTGTTAAGGTGGATGACATCAGTTGAATAATTTTAATATAACACATGTTATTTCATCTTAAACCAGATCAATCTCATCACTAGATTCCTTCCAAATTTTTCATTCTTTACCAATAATTTTAGTTTCAAGAGTAATTTTAATACATTTGAAAATAGTTATAAATGTAAAAGTTATACAAGAATGCAAAGCTTATAATAACACTATTATGAACAGTTATAGAAGAATCAAAATTTTAAAATAAGTGCTAAAACTATTTGAATACTATTTGTATTAGAAATCTCCAGAAACCTGGAATCAGTAGGATAATTTATAGGTACAAATAGAGATAGATTATAAGGAACTAGTTCCTGTGATTATGGAGACTGACAAGTCCAAATATCTGCAGGGTGAGTTGGCAAGCTTGAGACCCAGGAGAGCTAATAGTGTAGGTTCCGTTCTGAAGACAGGCTGGCTAAACACCCTGGAAGAGCTGATGTTTCAGTTTGAGTCAGGCTTTCAGCTGATTGAATGAGACCCACTCACATTATAGAGGGTATTCTGCTTTACTCAGTCTGCCCATTTAAGTGTAATCTCATCTAAAAACACCCTCACAGAAACACCCAGGAGAATGCCTGACTAAATATCTGTGCACCCTGTGGCCCAGTCAAGTTAATCATAAAATTAATCATCACACCATGTTATACACATAATTTGTTATACCATTATTTGCCACTGCACCAAAAAATACTACCCTATGATTCGAGTCTGCACCAGCAGGTATGCCTGAGCCTTGCCTGGCATTTAACTGAGTGCAAAAACATGCAAACATGCTATAACAGTATTCTCCCTTTCACAGTTTACAATTCTTGGCATTCAGGGGTCTGAATCTTTTTGGTACCATTGTAACATTAAATTATATTGCAATGATTCAGTGAAAAGTTTTAAATATACGCATAGAGATAACAAGCTTTTTCTAATATGTAAAAAATGAGTTAACCTGGCAAAACAAGTTAACTGATGGTCTCTGATGTTTTAAATTCAACATATAATACCCTTGATATTTTGTGCTGCTTTATTTTGTAAAGTTATATTCTATTTAATTTTCACTAACTTATGCAGAATTTGAGACTTCTTTGTACTAGTCCCTAGCAGCCACTTTTTGCTCATATTTATGGGTCACAGATCGTTGCTTGAGAAAGTAGCACTTTGAACATCAACTCTCTAAAATTCATTGTAAAATATCCATGAAACTTTCTGGAAATAAGAATTTTTCATATAATAATAAGTAACAAACATATTCTAGATTCTGGTAGGAATTTAAATAATCCTCCATTGATAGTTTGTGATTAAAAATCAGTGCCTGTCTGGAATCCTGTCCTTTCTACTTATTTTCTGTTTTCCCTCCAGTAGTTGGGTTTCTGAGTATATTTGATAAAATCATTGTGCCAATTCAACAGTCATACACAGGAGCCCTCTCTGCCCATTAACTTTTTGGCTTCAGACCCTATATTGGTAAAGCAAACTACCTCAGGGCATATGTACATTCTGCAGTTTTAGTGTCCTTCAAAAGCACATCAAACAGAAGCATTTTTTTGGTCTCAGGCTCTTTCAGAAAATTTAGAACACAAATCATATCTCTTGTCTGCCCACCATATTTTTGGCCTTTGATTCCTTCCTGCAACCTGAGTAAACCTAGAAGGTCTCATTGTATTTTACTTAGAAGGAAATCAGTTTGACATCTAAACCCAGACAAGGGTTCTTAATCCCTGGGTACCTTTCATATGTATGCAAAATTTTATACGTATGTGCATGTAAACATATTTTCCTGGGTACAGAGTCTGTAGCATTCATTGAGTCTTAACTATGTTCTTCATTCCAAATAGGTAAAGCCATTGAACCATTAGCAAGAACCTAAGTTTCACCAATTTTCTTCTGTATTAGTGTTCTCCAGACTTCCTCAGAGAAACAGAACACACACATACAGAGAATGAATGAGAGATTTTAAGCAATTGGCTCATGTGATTATGGGGGCTAGCAAGTCTGAGATTCACAGGTTAGGCAGTCAGGCTGGAAATTCTGGCAATAAAAGACCTTGCAGGGCTTCCCTGGTGGCGCAGTGGTTGAGAGTCCGCCTGCGGATGCAGGGGACACGGGTTCGTGCCCCGGTCTGGGAAGATCCCACATGCCGCAGAGCGGCTGGGCCCGTGAGCCATGGCCGCTGAGCCTGCGCGTCCGGAGCCTGTGCCCCGCAACGGGAGAGGCCACAACAGCGAGAGGCCCGCATACCGCAAAAAAAAAAAAAAAAAAAAAAAAAAGACCTTGCAATCTTGAGTTCAAAGGTAGTCTAGAAGCAAAATTTCTTTTTCTTCAGGGGACCTCAGTCTTTTCTCTTAAGGCCTTCAACTGATTGGATAAGGTCCAGCCACATAATGAAGAGTGGTCTGCTTTACTCAAAGTCTACTGATATAAATATTAATCACATCTTTAAAAATGCCCTCACAGCAACATCTAGACAGATATTTGATCAAAAATTGGGTACCATGACCCAGCTACGTTGACATTATAAAATTAACATTCTATGTCCAAGGGCACCTTCCTGGACACTCTCTTTCGATAGTAGTACCCTGACTCACAATAAACATTCAATAAATATTAGCTTTATATTTGTACATTTTAGCCTACTTTTTGGCTTCAGATCTGAGAGGGAACTCTTACCATAGCTAAGCTAAAAGTAGAATGCGTTACAATCTCTTTAGCCTTACTGTCCTCCAAAATCTTGCCTGAATCTCTTCATCTCTGTGCAAGAAGGAATATCATGTATGCTGTAAAACTAGTTTCCCAAGATTCACAGGTAATTTCAATAAGACCAACTAGTCTAGTTAAAGGATAACTTGACAGGAAAAAGAATATCTATAATGAAAATGCAACAGTATAAGGAGAAAACAAATGGTAGTATTTAGAAGTAAATCTTTGACTCTGGCTTCCAAATTACTAATGGATTTTCTTCTTGAAATAGGAAAATGTCATAGACTCTTGAAGACCCAGTTTTCCAAAAATTTATACTGCTTAAATTTAAACAGAGAATCACTGCTGTTTATCAATTTCATCTTTGATTTATTGTTCATTCCCTATGAAAACAACTCCTGGAATCAGGAGGGAGGTTAGGGAGGAGACAGATTGTAGTCAAAAGCATTTTTCCTTAAGATGAAAATACACTGTCTTTGGAGGATCTGCCCCCCACTATGGAAAACACCTGCTATAATAACTGTTATAGATGGGGGTACATCATATTCCTCAGAGATAATATGCAGACAAAAGTCTGAGATTACTTCTGCAGAAGAATCATAGAATTGTTTATAGCTGAAAAGGGTCTCAAAATTCATGATGCTCAATATCATTTAATAAAGAAATCATGGCAGCCCAAACAGCTTCAGAGCCTTGTCACAGTCACTCAGCTCTAAGAGCTATTTCAAACCTTTTCCATGCTTCCCAAACTTCTTCCGGCCTCTCTCCTCTCCCCTTCCTTTCCTCCTGAAAGATCATCTTATAGCCTTCAAATTAAACTACTATCTTTATTCCACCTCAATTTAGTTCTTTCTTGATACTCAAATATTTATCTTCCTTTACCCCTCAGGAAAAAATACACCTCTTTCCTTCTCAAAGCTAACCTCAATCTTTGTCTTTCCTTCTCCTCTCCCCTTCTAGGACCTGAGTACTTCAACACGTGATCTGAAGACAGCAACATCCGAAACATCTTTTACTTATTTAAAGTTCTCTTTTCCTGTCTCCACCTTGATATTATTGAATCAGAATTCAATAATATCAAGGTCTGGAATGAGATCTGGAATCTGCATTTTTAGAAAAATTCTCCAGGTACTTTTTACACATACCAAAGTTTTAGAAACACTGCTCTTGACAATATCCATCAATAATTGCCTCTTTTTCTAACAAATTCAGAAGCTTCCTTTTAAGTGGCTCTGAAATTCAACTCCCATTCATCAATATCACCTATAAATTTCACTCAGAGGTCAGTTATAATACCCTTAATGGGCACTAAAATGGCCTTTTCCCAGTCCCTATTCTTCCTGACCTCTCTTCAGCATGAAAGACTGTCATATCATAAAACACTGAACTTCTAAAATTACGGTAAGGCACACCTGACGAAAGGAAAGAAAATGATAACATAAGCAGGAGATTTATGTGCTATTCCAGTCAGTGAACCTCTGCTCCAAAACAGGCATGGGATGGGATACTTGAACCTGCTATCATCTCAATAGGTCTCTCGTAGTGTGAGCTACTGAAAACTTTTACATTCAACATGGTCCCTACATGAAATTCAACTATGTCTTATGGCACTGGAAAGGAAAGAAGGAAGAAAGGATTTATTCCAATTTGGGGGGAAAAACTTGTGTTAAAGTTTTATAGAAAAATTGTGTGTCAATATCTAATATGGTGCCTTTATAATAGCTTTTATAAACTAGTTTTTTTTATGCCATTTTCAACTTATGTCATGAATTGAGAATCCAAATCTTGAGTAAAATGAAAATTCACTGTATAATTAACTATACCCTTTATTAAACTGCTTAATTCCTTAGCCTCAACAATGTATTCTCATCTGAGTTTTCTCTTATTCTTACTGTTCCTTCTTGGATCTCCCTAACTGGTTCCTTTCTCTAAAAATGAAGGCACTTTTTAGCCCCTTCCTTCCTCCTCCTGCTTTTACTTTCTCTGGCTTCTTCCACTAAGGAGTCCCACTGTTAGAAGAAGACTATGGTTTAGTCTCTGAATTAAGTCCAGCCAAGGGCAAAAATCTTCTAGTAACAACAACTCCATCATTTAAGCAGATCTGAAATTGAGTACTACTTCCTAATGATGGAACCTAGTGGTCCAGTCAAAAATGTCAAGATACTGTCTTGCTCCCCCAAGCTTCCTTGTTACCTTTCAGATCCATTATTTTGGTACCTGGGGACAAAACGCTAATGCCTATGTCACTTGTAAGTCACAGGAAGTCTCTGTCCCCTCCTATGCTGACTCTGTTGACAGGTTTAAGTTTCTGCCTTGACTCTCACTCAGAGGGCTGACTTGTTGGCCTATGCTCTCTATTAGACATTGTCAGCTACTCTACTTTTAAGTTCTACCAAATTGAGGAACTGATAAAGTGGCTGATGAGATAGACCAAAGCCTGGAGAAAAAGTTCCAGTGGATCCCAGTGTAGTGACAATGGGAGCTGAGAGTAAAAGAAATTGGAGGGACGGGGAAACTTAAGGGACCCTTATTTTGCAAGATTTTAGCCTTTCATAACTATCATCCAATATTAGATTGAATCTTAATAGTAACTTTTAGAATTTATGATATGTTCTAACTTTTATTCAGAAAAGCACACACGTTTCTGTTTGAAAATGTCAAAGAATCACTATAAAATTAGTTCTGATCAGATCCTTGCCATTAGTGAAGTGTGAATTCAGCAGCATTCAGAGGAAATGGCTTTGGGAACATAAAAGTTAATCTATCATGCTAAAAGATCATTGAAAACACTATTTCATAAGCCAAACTGATGGCAGCTTATTAACCAAAATATATTTGCAAAGGAAATTTTTAAGAAGTATATCTTTATTTCCATTAGATGAAAGTATGTGCATGTCTCCACTCATACACAAGCAGATAAAATTATAGAATATTTTATAGTTGGAAAGAACTTAATTATGAAGTCCAGCACTTTCGTTTTAATAGACAAAGGTACTAAGGCCTAGTAAAGGCAGACTAAATAACATGCCTAACGTCTAGTTACTGTCATAACCAACTCTAGAGATCTTCTCCAATGCTATTTAATTTATGCAACAACTATCTATGGAGTACCTTCTCTGAGTACTGAAGCAATGATAAAATGGAAGGATCTTGTTCCCAAAAAGTCCACAGTACAAAGAAAAAAATCATACATGCAAATAACATAACTCAAATATCAACTGTTCCAGCTTTGGGTTACCACACTTCCTTAATATTTAAAATGAACGCACTTAAGCTCCTATCATGTATATGTTGAAAATCATTGCCTTCTTTCTCATCTACTGACTTCTCTGAAGGTTCATGCTTCTCCTACTGAACTTCTGCTCCAATTTCCTGCTTTTACGATGTTGGGTGGATCATCAGAGGATGTAACTAACGGCTGACCTGTGATCTAGACCTGGACAATTAGAGGTCCCCTTACTCCCTCCCCTGTGCCTGGAATGTGTGTTCTGCTTGCCTTCTCCAGGCTAGAAGCTGCCCAAGGACACACACTTGAGATAGTTATGTAGTGTTAAGACCATCTGGATGGTTTATGTGACTGAACCCAGTTAAGGCCTGTATATAAACTTTTAAGATTCTTGTGGGAGAGTATGGAAATACATTCATCTTGTGGCCACCCAAGACAAGCCTTGAAAGTAAGTTCCATTACTTATTAAACCTGCCCCCTACCAGTCTGAAGTGGTCTGCCTCTTTCTTTGGTCTCTCCCTTCCCTCTGAGTAAGGGGACCAGTATCAGATATACCTGGGAAGCTCCTAAGGAGTTTGCAAAGCAACAGATAAATTTTCATACTTACGTTTCATCTTCTGTGACCAAATCACTCTAATAGGGGAATACAGATCATTTATCTCAGATTTCCCAAAGCACCCATAAATGCAAGACCTTAATATTTAACTTAGTTTCCTAAAGAGATGGGTATAGTGAATGGGTATTAAATCAGAACTGTAGCTCTTAAGATTTTTGGTAGTAATCAATAAAAGAAAAAAATATTAAACAGTCTTAAACTATTCATTCATTCAATAAACAGTTCAGTTATGGGTCCAGGCATTGGGGAATTAGAAATTTAAAAATAGTCAAATATCCCTGCTCTCAGGGAGATGAATTTTTCTTGGGGGACACAGATAATAGGTAAGTAAATAAATAAATATGTATGTGCAGTGATCATACTAGAGAGAAGATTACGGAAAGAAAGGGCACAAGATACAGTTCATCTTTTAGTTAGGGGAGTCAATGAAGAACTCACTGAAAAGGTGGAATTTAATGAGAAACCTGAAAGAACTGAGGAAGTGAGCCATGTGGAATGTGAAAGACAGGGGTTCTAGGCAGAAGTGACAGCAAGTGCAGAGATGCCAAACTTGGCAGGTTTGAAGTAAAGCAAGGAGGCCAGTGTGTCTTGGACAGAGTGACAGACGAAAAAAGTAGTATATAATGTCTGAAAGATAACTCTCTCCATATGAACAGAGCTTCTTAGGCAAATATAAGGACTTGGGGTCTTATTAATAGTGGAAGTTTATGCCAGGAGATTGGCATGGTCTGACCGTTAATTGAACAGAGAATAGGATGGCAAGAGTGGAAGCAGACAGGCATTTGGGAAGCTATGGCTATAATCCAGGAGAGAGATGATGTGGGTTTAGATCAAGGCAGTAGTGATGGAAGTAATAAGAAGTGGTGAAATTCTGGATATATTTTGATGGAAAAGCTGACAAAATTTGCTAATGGATTAGACGTGGGTAAGAGAAAGAGGAGAACTGGGAGGATAGAGGTGCATTTAATAAAATTAGCAAGATCACAGGAGAAGTATATTTGGAAGAGGGAGAATCAAGAGTTTGGTTTAATTTAACAGTTGAGATTCTTTGGGTCATCTTACTAGAAAGACCAGATGTTTGGCAGCCTTCACGACCAATGTACAGGTCATTTGATCTTAATGACTCAGTCAAGTCATCAAAGACTTACCTTTTCCCTTCCATTTTTCCATCTCTATTATTCTCAGTCAGAGTCTTCCCACGGATGGCACCCCATGTGGTCAAAGGATAACTACCATCAGAAATTGATGCTATATGTCTTCACATGCAGTAGGACAGCCAGGGAAATTCTCACAACCATGACAAAAAGTCTTGGGACTGTACTGCATGGATCTTTCCTAAACTAACCCATGTACCTCAGAAAGTGCCAGGAAAACTGTTGACTAGATTACTTTCAAATTAATCACTGTGTAAATGGTATTATGGGATAACCTTATTATTTAGACCAATTTGCTATAACTTTTGGAAGAGGACGAAAGGTTAATCCCATCTAAACCAAATGATTGCTACATAATCAGTGAAGAGTGGGCACAATGCCCACTATAAATGCATAGAAGAGCAAATGACTTAAATACTGGATGCAACTATTCTTACAAGCCCTTTGGCAATTCCCATCCTTGGGAAATCTCAACGGTTGTTTTTGTTTGTTTGTTTGTTTTGTTTTTTAATTGAGGCTCCCCGACAGGAAAGGAGTTCCATGGTACACAGCTTCCTTTCCCTGGAAATCTTTCCCATATTTCCTCTTCATACTGTTTCTCGGGCTCCCTAAATCTCTCTCCCCAAGTGCTGCCACCAGAATATTCAAAATCCCTATCACTTGTCACTTTATTGTGCAGAGAAATTAGCTTCAAGCCAGTTTTGCATATATATTCAAATTCATTTAAGTGGCCTGTTAAATGAAAGACTGTTCACTCCAGGAGAACCTAAAGAGATTTTGAAATTTTGGTATTTTTCCTTTAAACACATATAGTGAGAGGGAACTACATAGATCTTTTCTAACAGATATGAATTGCCTTTAGAAAACAGAAGTATCAAGACAGCCAGGATTACATGTGTTCACCAGAGAATTTATTTTGTTTATTGTTTCACATAGATGTTTTCCCCTCTTTTACAATAATTATTCAGTGAATCAAGAACTCAAAATAAGCTATGTACAAAGTGCTATAATAGCTAAGTAGTACAGGCATCTAACTCTGCCCAGCATGGTGATAAGAACAGGTATTAAGTATCTGATAGACAATATTGAAGCTACTGACAGTTTCCAAGTAACACAATTATATTCTAGAAAGATAACTCTAACAGTTATGGAGGAGAAGTTAGGAGGATGATATGTAAAACCAGATGCCATGCAGTCACTTAGGAAGCTACAATAGGCTAGTAAAGATAGTGATGAACTGGCCCAAAGCAGAGAAAGAAGGGTTGGAAAGAGGCTCCAGTTTTAAAAATAATTATGAAGTTGAATTATTATGTTGCCTCTCTAACATATCATACAAAATTCACTATAGCAATTTGGGCTGATATCTTTGGAAGCATAAAGACTGAGTGAACAATTTGTTGATTTTTCCACAGCCTTTTGGATTTTGTTATTTTGCCATCTTTTTTCTTTTTTTTTTTTGTTCTTCCATTAACAACACCTGAATTTTGCTTCTAGGGAAATGGTCTTTTCTCATTAAATACAATCTGTTAGATCAATCAAGAGAATCTGTTTCCCTCCATTTTCTTCAATTTAGACCAATAAGCTAGATCCTCTCTGGAATCTGTGGTAGTGGGGGTAGGGAAGAAGAAATGAAGATGATCAGCAGTAGCACCTGATGAGACTGTATATCTGTTGTTACTACCAGGGTTCCAAAAGTTGCCCTAATTCTCATCGTTTAGATTTCTCCAGTTTCCTTTAAAGTAAGCTAACCTTATATCTCCCTATACCGTCCTAAGAAATTATTTTATGCCAACATTAGCTAGGAGGGGTTTCTATTCCTTACAACAAAAAAACCTAAATAATACATGATAAAAAGTATGATAAAAATAAATGAGTCAAGATAAAACAATGCTCACAGAAGAAACTAGGTTTTCTAATACTCGGCATAGTGGTTTTGAACCATGCCACACTGCCTCTAAATACTGAATAAGATAAAAAGTTCTTCAGACATAAGAAGCATAGTATCTAATGGAAATGTGTTCTTCAATGCTAGAATAAATTATAAAGAAGGATATAGTAACTGGTTTAGATGCCATGAGACCAATGGCAAAGAACAAACTGGATATTACACATGCTAGGACTTTATCATTGTATAACCTACCTTAGCCATGTCTGAGGATTATACAAAAATACTGAGCAAATCTAATGCAGTCCTGGAGGTCTAGTAGTGATGGACTATATGCCAGGTTGTTGACTTCATCATCAAAACAATATGAGAGTTTCTGAGCTCTCGTTGTTTCTGCTACTGCTACTACAAAATTCCATTTTGTGGTTTGTGGGTGAATTAAAGAAACTTCTATCAAGACTTTAACTAGAGCTTTTGCAAATAATAAAAAGCCTAGTTGGGTAAATGTTAAAGCATCTTCTTGGTTCTTTGAGGATGCAAGAATAAAACTTCATGGAACCAGCAAGCTCCTTTCTGCTCAGGTTTTTTGCCCACAAGTTTAGGTGATGATCAGACTCCTGTGACTGTTCCTTGATCTTTCTGCTTCTGGGGATGAAGGAATTCTCTAATTTATCTACTAAGTAGGGAATGGCTCCCTCCACAGTAAAAAAAAAAAAAAAAAAAAAAAAATCAAGCTGAAATTTGCAGTGCAGGAACTACTGGAAGGGGGAGGGAAGATG
This sequence comes from Mesoplodon mirus, assembly GCF_964341445.2. Classification (NCBI taxonomy): domain Eukaryota; kingdom Metazoa; phylum Chordata; class Mammalia; order Artiodactyla; family Ziphiidae; genus Mesoplodon; species Mesoplodon mirus. Next base: position 117,197,071 of record NC_138979.1, on the reverse strand, counting down.
AATTCAAAGAGAAACAAGCCAACAAACTGAAAACTCCTGAAAGCTGACACATATCAGTGCTGAAAACATTGGCAGATTACCAGAAAGTATTTTGCCATAAGAAGTTCAAGTTTAGAAGAGCTAACTTTAGAATGTGGCAAGGCAGTTAACTGGAGAAAAAACAAAAACAGAAATGGATAAAGGGGGAAAAAATATAAAGGGATAATCAGAGTTGAATTCGAGAGGAGACATTGACAGCCCCCCTCTCTGTTTTATTAAGAAAAATACCGCACGAAAAGTAAAAGTTTCCTTTTCTACCTGCTGAAGAATTACTGAGAATGAAAATTCATTGTAACTAAGCAACAACATTGACGATTCTCTGATTTAGTATACTGTGGTTTAATCAACAAGATAAAATAAGTATACTGGTAAATAAAGTGTAATTTCCTTTACCCTGGCCAAAAAGATCTGAATAACATGGGTCATATCCTCCCATATCCTCTCCTTCCAAAGCCCCATTGGTAGAGGTGACTTTTTTTTCCTCATAAAGTCGCTTTATTTATATTCCAAACAAACCAAAGCAGACCAGAAGAGGTGACCACAAGTTAATCCTTCCACGCACGAGATGGGAACCCCGAGTCTCTGGTTCCAACCAAAGGGACAGGACCAGGGTCTGGGTCCGTCAGGCCTCTGCTGACCCCAGTCCCGCTCCGCCTGGGAGGCCCCGAGCCGGGTACCCAGCACAAGTGGGGCCCTGAGGGCGGCCCCTCCACCACCAAGCAGAGAAAAACCCAGAACAAATACGAGAAAAGCGAGGGCTAAAACAAAACAACCCAAGGAGAGGAGCAGCACAAACCTTTTGTGAGGTAGTCTCGGAGTGGTGTCAGGAGGTTCCCGAGGAGCCCACACAGCCTGGGCCTGGTGACATAAAACTGTACGTTTATTCAGCGGTGACGCGGTGTCAGGACGCCTTGCGGCCAGAGTTGTATGCCTGGACCTCCTAAGTCGTCGTAGCCATAGTCCTGGAAGAGGTCCGAGCCCTGCCAAGCTCCGCGGCCTTAATCTTCACTCAGTTCTCCGCCAGCGTGTGGGAAGCTCCACGCCGGCGGTCAGGCCTCACTTCCGGAAGACTTGCTACGCTGCGTCAGCTCCACGCCTTTGCGCTCTTTCTGAGACAGACTGGGACCTGGGGCGTTCGGCTGCAATGCTGCAATGCTCGCACCTGGACACACGTCTCCTCCAGCAACAAAGTAAAAAGAAACTGTATGGGACTAAAAATAACTGCGTGCATGTGCAATGGACAAATTCTGGACCCAAGAGATAGAAAGAGACCAAAAAAAAAAAAAAAAAACCCCACTGCCGCTTTTGAAGAGGCTGGAGCAAAAATAGGGTGTCGGGAGCAAATGCAAGGTCCTGAGCATGCTCCCTGCACACACAACACCACTAGAGGGGTGGGCAAAACACCTAAGTCACCCCTCCAGCCCTACCCCTGGACACACCCCTACCCTCATCCCATATAAGGAACAAGCTTGCCCCGCCTCCGGGAGCGAGCAAGCAAGAGAACATGTTGTTTGTTTTCTCTGTCCCCTGCTGCAGTGGAGGCCCCAATAAAGCCTTGCCTGGATTTCTCGTCCGGCCCTCTGATCAATTGCTGTTGATTGGGGAAGGCTGAGAACCCTGGTAGGTAACATTAACACTTCCTCATCTGAGATGAGGATAGACCTGACATTCTGGGTGGGATTCCACCGCTCTGAGGGCAGCTCCCCGCTGGGGGTTCCACAACCCGGGTAGGGGCACGGCTCGGAGGATGGAGATGCACACATTCCCCTTCTCGTACATGTTGGGGAGCACGTTGTAGATTTGGGGGAACCAAAAGGCCAGTTGGGAGTAAGGGCAGTCAATGGGGAATTTGCGTGCCTTGAAGTAGCTGCCCTTCTAGGAGGTATCAGGGAACCCGAACATGGCCACCCCCAGCTGCACAGGTTACCTTAGTCCACCAGGGTCACCCGGAACCCTCCGCCCCCCGCCCCTCCTGCAGCCCCTCGGCTGAAGCAAACTCGTCTTTGTCTTCTGCGAGCTGGGCACTAGCAGTCTTAGCAGAAAATTTCTTATCTTCACAATGCAAGATAGGAGAATGGCAGTTCAGTATTTCTAGATGTGTTCTTTCAGTATACAATTAATTTATTTGAAACATTTTTTATTAATTGAGTTATAGAATAAATAATTTTACAAGGAATTTTGAATTAGTTGTGAAAAGTATTCAACAGAAGATAACATTTAAATACAATGGAGTAACCTAACAGTTTGAAACCTAATAGTTTAAAGGCAAAGCAAAAGACAAAGTTGATGAGCAACTGGAAAACAATTTGAATTCCTATATATTGAGTTATTTCCATTTTATAAAAGATTATTTTGTTTATTGCTTATCTGGATGACAATCTGTGTGGCAGAGTTGTAATGGCATGTTATAAATATGGCTTCACAGTCTTCTGGCTTTCATTCTTTAATAGCATTATTACTTTTATGAGCTGTGGAGTTAATTACTCTAATAATTAACTGTAAAATGTCATACATATCTAGCTTGTATTATAGGTGCATTGAGTACAAGTTAAAAGTTCGAATGATCAAAATTGTAGAATAAAAGTAAATTCTACAACAAAGAAGTTTAAAAAATTGTTAGTTTACAAATCTGATTGGCATGTTTCTTTCTTAGACATTTAGACTTTTTATGACCTATTTAAAAGTTTATTGAAGCTGTGCTTCAACAGCAAATGTTTTGAATTGTTGATGTTTCTTTTCTTATCTGTCTTATATCCTCTTCCCTTCTTAACCTTTTTTAGCCTTGCATTACCAGCCTACTATGTGTCAGCCTCTATGATAGACACTTAGTTTATTTTTTAGAACAGTTTTAGATTTAGAGAAAAAATTGAGATGATAATACAGAGTTCATTTATACCCTGAACACAGTTTCCCCATTATTAACATCTGATATTAGTTGGACAGATATTGTATGCTTGTTACAAGTGACGAACCAAAGTTAAACCACTATAGTTAACTAAACTCCATACATTATTCAAGTCTTCAAGTCTACCTTATATTCTTTTTTTGTTCCAGGATCCCATCAGGATATTCAGGTGTTATATCTCCTTAGGCTCTTCTTGGCTGTGATAGTTTTCCAGATTTTCCCTGGTTTTTGATGACCTTGACAGTTTTGAGGAATACATGTCAGGCATTTTGTTGAATGTTCCTTAGTTGGAATTTATGGGTTTTGGGGACTTTTTTCCCCCTCAAAGATAGACTGAGGTTATGGATTTTAGGGAGGAAAACCATGGAATTAAAGTAAACAGCTCATGCTATTAACTTAATTAGTAGTATTAACATTGATGTTGATGCTGACCTTGATCACACCTGGCTGAGGTAGTGTTTGTCAGATTTTCTCATTGCTTTTTTCCCTCCCTTTACATATTGTCTTCTTAGAAGACAGTCACTAAACATACTTCACACTTAAGGAGTGGGAGTTTATGGTCCCCTTCCATGAAGACAGTGTACTACAGAAATTATTTGTAATTCTTCTACAAGGAAGATTTCTCTCTTTGCTTCCATTTATTTATCTATTCAATCATTTTTTTACATCAGCATAGAATCATGGACATTTATTTTATACTTTGAATTATAATCCTGTAATAGGGGCTGTGCAGGCTCACAGTCATTAGCATGCTGCCATTAGCACGCAACCATTAGCCTGACGGTTAGAGGCCCACCCCGCCAACAGGTTCACAGTGGTTCTCCCAGCCGTTCTCCCAGCAGAGAGTGCCTTGAGAGGTGGATCAGGGAAATCGCGGCCTTCTACCCAGGGCCCTCCAGGCCCTCCGGCCTCGGGCCTATGGGTGAGCTGGGGGGCCTGGGGACAGGCTGGGGGCTGTGTCCTGCATGGCTCCAGAGCCCTCACCATGGCAGCCCACTGGCTAGGCCCAGGCCTTGAAGCAGCAGTGAACCTCTTGCCCATCACCCCCTCGGCAACCTAATGGCAGTGGCAGTCTCCATAGTTGCAGTCAGTGGGACCCGGCTCCCATTTGGGTGGCCTAAGGAGCCTGAGGGCCGGCTGGGTCCTGGGCACCTTGCTCCCTCAGTGATGACGGCCGTGTCTAGGGACTTGGCCCTGAGGGTGCTGCCAGCTGAGATCTGCCTTCTCAACTGGGCCTGAGCACTACCGGGAGGACCCAGACTGGGTGCTGGATGAATGCTCCCGGGCAGGGTAAGCAGCCCACACTGGGACCCCCTCCACTTAGCCAGGGCCTGGACCTTGGAGGGTGAAAGTTGAGCCTTGGGACCTTGCCGTTTCTTGTCAGAACAGAAAATAACATTTGTTTTGGTGGAGGTTTACAGGAACATCTTGACCTGATCTTGATCAGACCTCAAGAACAAAGGATTTGGCACCAAGAAGTTTGCAACAACTAACCAGGCCCCTCCCTCACCTTTCCTTTAAAAGGGCTTTGCTGAAAGCTTTCCAGGAGTTCAGGAGTTTTTAAGGCATGAGCCACCCATCTCCCTGCATGGCCCTGCAATAAACCTTTCATTGCTCCAGACTCTGACGTTTTGGTATTGTTTGGCTTCACTGTGCATCAGGCACACTGTCTTGCATTGAATAACAATCCAATCCTTTTTTATTTATCTTCTTACTCAAATTTTTCCAGCTTAGACCATTTGCAATTCTTTCAGTTGGCTCTGTTACCCCTTCAATACACCCATCAATGTGGGGTTTTATTTTGCTTGTTTTAAATACTTCCCATCTTAGTCAGTTCAGGCTGCTATAATAAAGTACCATAGATTAGATGGCTTATAAAAACCAGAAATTTATTTCTCACAGTTCTTTTTTTTTCAATTTTTGAATTTATTTTATTTATTTTTTTATACAGCAGGTTCTTAGTCATCAATTTTATACACATCAGTGTATACATGTCAATCCCAATCTCCCAATTCATCCCACCCCCACCCCCACACCACTGCCGCTTTCCCCCCTTGGTGTCCATACGTTTGTCCTCTACATCTGTGTCTCATTTTCTGCCCTGCAAACTGGTTCATTGGTACCATTTTTCTGGGTTCCATATATATGCGTTAATATACAATATTTGTTTTTCTCTTTCTGACTTACTTCGCTCTGTATGACAGTCTCTAGATTGATCCACATATCTACAAATGACCCAATTTCGTTCCTTTTTATGGCTGACTAATATTCCATTGTATATATGTACCACATCTTCTTTATCCATTCGTCTGTCGATGGGCATTTAGGTTGCTTCCATGACCTGGCTATTGTAAATAGTTCTGCAATGAACATTGGGGTGCATGTGTCTTTTTGAATTATGGTTTGCTAAGGGTATATGCCCAGTACTCAGATTGCTGGGTCATATGGTAATTCTATTTTTAGTTTTTTAAGGAACCTCCATACTGTTCTCCATAGTGGTTGTATCAATTTACATTCCCACCAACAGTGCAAGAGGGTTCCCTTTTCTCCACACCCTCTCCAGCATTTGTTGTTCATAGATTTTCTAATAATGCCCATTCTAACTGGTGTGAGGTGATACCTCGTTGTAGTTTTGATTTGCATTTCTCTAATAATAAGTGATGTTGAGCAGCTTTTCATCTGCTTCTTGGCCATCTGTATGTCTTCTTTGGAGATATGTCTATTTAGGTCTTCTGCCCATTTTCGGATTGGGTTGTTTGATTTTTTAATATTGATCTGCATTAGCTGTTTATATATTTTGGAGATTAATCCTTTGTCCGTTGATTCATCTGCAAATATTTTCTCCCATTCTGATGATTGTCTTTTCGTCTTGTTTGTAGTTTCCTTTGCTGTGCTAAAGCTTTGAAGCTTAATTAGGTCCCACTGGTTTATTTTTGTTTTTATTTCCATTACTCTAGGAGGTGGATCAAAAAAGACCTTGCTGTGATTTATATCAAAGAGTGTTCTTCCTGTGTTTTCCTCTAAGAGTTTTATAGTGTCCGGTCTTACATTTAGGTCTGTAATCCATTTTGAGTTTCTTTTGTGTATGGTGTTAGGGAGTGTTCTAATTTCATTCTTTTACATGTAGCTGTCCAGTTTTCACAGCACCACTTATTGAAGAGACTGTCTTTTCTCCATTGTATATCTTTGCCTCCTTTGTCATAGATTAGTTGACCATAGGTACGTGGGTTTATCTCTGGGCTTTCTATCCTGTTCCATTGATCTATATTTCTGTTTTTGTTCAGTATTGTGTTGTCTTGATTATTATAGCTTTGTAGTATAGTCTGCAGTCAGGGAGTCTGATTCATCCAGCTCTGTTTTTTTCCCTCAAGACTGCTTTGGCTATTCGGGGTTTTTTGTGTCTCCATACAAATTTAAAGATTTTTTGTTCTAGCTCATTAAAAAATGCTGTTGGTAATTTGATAGGGATTGCATTGAATCTGTAGATTGCTTTGGGTAGTTATAGTCATTTTCACAATATTGATTCTTTCAATCCAAGAACATGGTATATCTCTTGATCTATTTGTATCATCTTCAATTTCTTTCAACATTGTCTTATAGTTTTCTGCATACAGGTCTTTTGTCTTCATAGGAAGGTTTATTCCTAGGTATTTTATTCTTTTTGTTGCAATGGTAAATGGGAGTTTCCTTAATTTCTCTTTCTGATCTTTGGCTGTTAGTGTACAGGAATGCAAGAGATTTCTGTGCATTAATTTTGTATCCTGCAACTTTACCAGATTCATTGATTAGCTCTAGTAGTTTTCTGGTGGCATCTTTAAGATTTTCTATGTATAGTATCATGTCATTTGCAAACAGTGACAGCTTTACTTTTTCTTTTCCAATTTGGACTCCTTTTATTTCTTTTTCTTCTCTGATTGTCATGGCTAGGACTTCCAAAACTATGTTGAGTAGTAGTGGTGAGAGTGGGCATCCTTGTCTTGTTCCTGATCTTAGAGGAAATGCTTTCAGTTTTTTAACATTGAGAATCATGTTTGCTGTGGGTTTGTCACACATGACCTTTATTATGTTGAGGTAGGCTGCCTCTAGGCCCACTTTCTGGAGACTTTTTATCATAAATGAGTGTTGAATTTTGTCAAAAGCTTTTTCTGCATCTATTGAGATGATCATATGGTTTTTCTTCTTAAATTTGTTAATATGATGTTTCATATTGATTGATTTGTGTATACTGAAGAATACTTGCATCCCTGGGATAAATCCTACTTGATCATGGTATATGATCCTTTTAAGGCGTTGTTGGATTCTGTTTGCTAGTATTTTGTTGAGGATTTTTGCATCTATATTCATCAGTGATATGGGCCTGTAATTTTCTTTTTTTGTAGTATCTTTGTCTGGTTTTGGTATCAGGGTGATGGTGGCCTCATAGAATGAGTTTGGGAGTGTCCCTTCCTCTGCAAGTTTTTGGAAGAGTTTGAGAAGGATGGGTGTTAGCTGTTCTCTAAATGTTTGATAGAATACACCTGTGAAGCCATCTGGTCCAGGACTTTTGTTTGTTGGAAGATTTGTAATCACAGTTTCAATTTCATTACTTGTGATTGGTCTGTTCATATTTTCTATTTCTTCCTGGTTCAGTCTTGGAAGGTTATACCTTTCTAAGAATTTGTCTATTTCTCCCAGGTTGTCCATTTTATTGGCATAGAGTTGCTTGTAGTAGTCTCTTAGGATGCTTTGTATTTCTGTGGTGTCTGTTGTCACTTCTCCTTCTTCATTTCTAATTTTATTGATTTGAGTCCTCTCCCTCTTTTTCTTGAAGAGTCTGGCTAATGGTTTACCAATTTTGTTTACCTTCTCAGAGAACCAGCTTTTCGTTTTATCGATCTTTGCTATTGTTTTGTTTGTTTCTATTTCATTTATTTCTGCTCTGATCTTTATGATTTCTTTCCTTCTGCTAACTTTGGGTTTTGTTTGTTCTTCTTTCTCTAGTTCCTTTAGGTGTAAGCGTAGATTGTTTATTTGAGATTTTTCCTGTTTCTTGAGGTAGGCTTGTATAGCTCTAAACTTCCTTTTTAGAACCGCTTTTGCTGCATCCCATAGGTTTTGGATTGTCGTGTTTCCATTGTCCTTTGTCTCTAGGTATTTTCTGATTTCCTCTTTGATTTCTTCAGTGATCTCTTGGTTATTTAGTAATGTATTTTTTAGCCTCCATGTGTTTGTGTTTTTTACGTTTTTTCCCCTGTATTTGATTTCTAATCTCATAGCATTGTGGTCAGAAAAGATGCTTGATATGATTTCAATTTTCTTAAATTTACTGAGGCTTGATTTGTGACCCAAGATGTGATCTATCCTGGAGAATGTTCCATGCGCACTTGAGAAGAAACTGTAATCTGCTGTTTTTGGATGGAATGTCCTATAAATATCAATTAAATCTATCTGGTCTGTTGTGTCATTTAAAGCTTGTGTTTCCTTATTAATTTTCTGTTTGGATGATCTGTCCACTGGTGCAAGTGAGGTGTTAAAGTCCCTCACTATTATTGTGTTACTATCGATTTCCTCTTTTATAGCAGTTAGCAGTTGCCTTATATATTGAGGTGGTCCTATGTTGGGTGCATATATATTTATAATTGTTATATCTTCTTCTTGGATTGATCCCTTGATCATTATGTAGTGTCCTTCCTTGTCTTTTGTAACATTCTTTATTTTAAAGTCCATTTTATCTGTTATGAGTATTGCTACTCCACCTTCCTTTTGATTTACATTTGCATGGAATGTCTTTTTCCATCCTCTCACTTTCAGTCTGAATGTGTCCCTAGGTCTGAAGTGGGTCTCTTGTAGACAGCATATGTATGGGTCTTGTTTTTGTATCCATTCAGTACGCCTGTGTCTTTTGGTTGGAGCATTTAATCCATAAACGTTTAAGGTAATTATCAATGTGTATGTTCCCATTACCATTTTCTTAATTGTTTTGGGTTTGTTTTTGTAGGTCCTTTTCTTCTCTTGTGTTTCCCACTTACAGAAGTTCCTTTAGCGTTTGTCATAGAGCTGGTTTGGTGGTGCTGAATTCTCTTAACTTTTGCTTGTCTGTAAAGCTTTTGATTTCTCCATCGAATCCGAATGAGATCCTTGCTGGGTAGAGTAATCTTGGTTGTAGGTTCTCCCCTTTCATCAGTTTAAGTATATCATGCCACTCCCTTCTGGCTTATAGAGTGTCTGCTGAGAAATCAGCTGTTAACCATATGGGAGTTCCCTTGTATATTATTTGTTGTTTTCCCTTGCTGCTTTCAGTATTTTTCTTTTTCTTTAATTTGACAATTTGATTACTACGTGTCTTGGCATGTTTTTCCTTGGGTTTATCTTGTATGGAATTCTTTGTGCTTCCTGGACTTGGGTGGCTATTTCCTTTCCCATGTTAGTGAAGTTTGCAACTATAAGCTCTTCAAACACTATCTCTGGTCCTTTCTCTCTCTCTTCTCCTTCTGGGACCCCTATAATGTGAATGTTGTTGCTTTTTATGTTGTCCCCGATGTCTCCTAGGCTGTCTTCATTTCTTTTTGTTCTTTTTCCTTTGTTCTGTTCCGCAGCAGTGAATTCCACCATTCTGTCTTCCAGGTCACTTATCTGTTCTTTTGCCTCTGTTATTCTGCTATTGATTCCTTCTAGTGTATTTTTCATTTCAGATATTGTATTGTTCATCTTTGTTTGTTTGTTCTTTAATTCTTCTAGGTGTTTTTTCTTTAATTCTTCTAAGTCTTTGTTAAACATTTCTTGCTTCTTCTCGATCTTTGCCTCCATTCTTTTTCCAAGGTCCTGGATCATCTTCACTATCATTATTCTGAATTCTTTTTCTGGAAGGTTGCCTATCTCCGCTTCATTTAGTTGTCTTTCTGGGGTTTTATCTTGTTCCTTCATCTGGTACATAGCCCTCTGCCTTTTCATCTTGTCTATCTTTCTGTGAATGTGGTTTTTGTTCCACAGGCTGCAGGAATGTAGTTCTTCTTCCTTCTTCTGTCTGCCTTCTGGTGGATGAGGCTATCTAAGAGGCTTGTGCAAGTTTCCTGATGGGAGGGACTGGTGGTGGTTAGAGCTGGCTGTTGCTTTGGTGGGCAGAGCTCAGTAAAACTTTAATCCACTTGTCTCCTGATGGTTGGAGCTGGGTTCCCTCCCTGTTGGTTGTTTGGCCTGAGATGACCCAACACTGGAGACTACCCTAGCTCTTTGGTGGGGCTAATGGCAGAGTCTGGGAAGGCTCACACCAAGGAGTACTTCCCAGAACTTCTGCTGCCAATGTCCTTGTCCTCATGGTGAGCCACAGCCACCTCCCAGCTCTGCAGGAGACCCTCCAACACTAGCAGGTAGGTGTAGTTCAGTCTCCTATGAGGTCACTGCTCTTTCCCCTGGGTCCCAATGCACACACTACTTTGTGTGTGCCCTCCAAGAGTGGAGTCTCTGTTTCCCCCAGTCTTGTCGAAGTCCTGCAATCAAATCCCAGTAGCCTTCAAAGTCTGATTCTCTAGGAATTCCTCCTCCTGTTTACTGACCCCCAGGTTGAGAAGCCTGACATGGGGCTCAGAACCTTCACTCCAGTGGGTGGACTTCTGTGGTATAAGTGTTCTCCAGTCTGTGAGTCACCCAGCAGTTATGGGGTTTGATTTTATTGTGATTGCACCCTTCCTACCATCTCATTGTGGCTTCTCCTTTGTCTTTGGATGTAGGGTATCTTTTTTGGTGAGTTCCAGTGTCTTCCTGTTGATGATTGTTCAGCAGTTAGTTGTGATTCCGGTGTTCTTGCAAGAGGGACTGAGAGCACATCCTTCTACTCTGCCATTTTGAACCAATCTCTCTCTCACAGTTCTTGAGGTTGAAAGTCCAAGATCAGGGTACCAACATGGTCGGGTTCTAGGACCCTCTTCTGAGTTTTAAACCGCCAACTTATCACTATATCTTCACATGGCAGAAAGAGAGAGGGTTACCTCTCTTACCTCTTCTTATAAGTGCACTAAACCCATGCAAGAGGGCTCCCCTCTCATGATGTAATAACCTCCCAAAGCCCCCACCTCCAATTACCATCACACTGAAGATTAGATTTCAGTACATGAATTTGGAGAGGGGGACACAAACATTCAGTCCACAACACTTCTTTACTTCCTTCCAGCACTACACAGTGCTCCAGACTCATATATATTTCCTGGTCCAGTCCTAGAATCAACAATTTATCTAAGAAGCTATGGCTCCTCATATTGGAAAATGGTATTAAAAACAAAAATCTGGATGTTATATGTGCTTATTGCTCTTAGGGTGTTATTGCTTCTAAGACCTCTCAATAGACTGAGTAAGAAAATATAATAGTGTATACTAACCTATGTATATACACATATCTACAAATATTTCTATATATAACCGTCTACATTTATATTAAACTAAACATGAGTTCATACTGATGTCTTCAGCTCCAGTTCTTTACTACATGGAAATTCTAGCTCTTGCCTTTCCTTGCTTATCTCTCGCCTCCACTGTAACAATGAGAAACCTAGCTTCCACCTCTTCTGTTCATTTAATGTTAAATTCAAGTATATATGTATAGCAGTTTCAGCATTTTAACTCATACCCTATTGTTAACTCATAAAGCTGTAAAACAGCTTTATCAACTGAAGTACAGTGTTTATGTGCAGTTCCTTTTGCCTTAAGCATTATAGGTTCCACTCATTTCCTAAGTTATTTACATTAGCACCTTTCCTCCCTAACTCCTTCATTGAGTTTTTTTTTCATATGCTTGTAATATAGTCTGATTCTTTCTTCACAGTATGCATTCCATTCTGAGATCCTCCAACCTTCTATACAACTTTTAAAATATTTGCATACATTAAGGTTTACTCTTTGTGCTATAAATTTCTATAGGTTTTTGACAAATGCATAATATGCACAAATTATGTCTCAATTATAGTATCTCATGGGGTAGTTTTACACCCTCAAATAAAAAACTATTTTCACCTTCCTCCTTCCAAAATCCTGACAACCACTAAACTTAAGAATGTTTCATGGCTTTTCCTGGGTTGATAGCTCATTTATTTTCTCTTGGAATAATATTCCATAGTATGGATACATCACAATTTGGTTTAAAAAAATTTTTTTAACTGAAGTATAGTAGATTTACAATATTGTGTTATTTTCAAGTGTACAGCACAGTGATTCCTGAAAAGGAATATGCATGTATGTATGTATATACATATATATATGTATATATATATTCAGATTCTTTTCCCTTATGCGTTATTACAAAATATTGACTATAGTTCCCTGTGCTATACAGTTTTTCCTTTTGATTATCTATTTCATATATAAAAGTGTGTATATGTTAATCCCAACCTCCTAATTTATCCCTTCTCCCACTTCCCTTTCCCCTTTTGTTACCATGTTTGTTTTCTATGTCTGTGAGTCTATTTCTGTTTTGTAAATAAGTTGATTTGTATCATTTTCTTAGATTCCACATATAAGCGATGTTATATTTCTCTTTCTCTGTCTGACTTAATTCACTTAGTATGATAATCTTTAGGTCCGTCCATGTTGTTGCAAGTGGCATTATTTCATTCTTTTTATGGCTGAATAATATTCCACTATATCTATCTATGTATCTCACATCTTCTTTGTCCATTCATCTGTCAATGGATACTTAGGTTGCTTCCATGTCTTGGCTATTGTAAATAGTGTTGCAATGAACATTGGGGTGCATGTACCTTTTTGAATTATGGTTTTCTCCAGATATATGCCCAGGAGTGGGATTGCAGGATCATATGGTAGCTCCAATTTTAGTTTTTTAAGGAACCTCCGTACTGTTCTCCATAGTGGCTGTACCAATTTACATTCCCACAACAGTGTAAGAGGGTTCCTTTTCCTCCACATTCTCTCCAGAATTTATTATTTGTAGACTTTTTGGTGATGGCCATTCTGACCAGTATGAGGTGATACCTCATGGTTTTGATTTGCATTTCTCTAATGATTAGCAATGTTGAGCATCTTTTCATGTGCCTTTTGGCCATCTGTATGTGTTCTTTGGAGAAGTGTCTATTTAGATCTTCTGCCCAGTTTTTGATTGGGTTGTTTGGTTTTTGAAATTTGTTTACTCATTCATCTATTTAAAGATATCTTTGTTGCTTCCAGTTTGGGATAATTATGAATAAAGTTACTATAAACATTCATGTGAAGTTTTTTTGTGTGACATAAGTATTCAAATCAGTTAAGTAAATACCTAGGAGTGGAACTGCTATGTGTAGCAAGACCATGTTTATCTTTGTTTAAAGAAAAAAAAATACCTGCCAAAATATCTTCCAAAGTGGCTGTACCATTTGTATTCCCATTAGTAATGAGTGAGAGCTACTATTGATCCACATCATCACCAGTATTTGATGTTGTCAGTAGTCTAGATTTTGGCCATTCTAATAGATGTGTAGTGGTCTCTTATTGTTTTAATTTGCATTACCCTGATGACCTATGATATGGAGCCCATGTGTCACAACTACTGAAGCCCACGTGCCTAGAGCCTGTGCTCCATGGCAAGAGAAGCCACCACAGTGAGAAGCCCACACACGGCAAAGAAGAGTAGCCCCCGCTCGCTGCAACTACAGAAAAAAAACCCACGTGCAGCAATGAAGACCCAATGCAGCAAAAAATAAAATAAATTAATTAAAAAAAACTTTAATTTTGAAAAACTTCCTGATCACTAATTCTACTATTTTGCTATTTTGCTATTTTTTCAAACTTATTTAGGGGTTGTCATGTACACACCAAAATTTATGTGGCATACACATATAAACTTAGGGACTGACATAATGTAAACATCATCTAAGTCTATAAACTTTATTTCAAAATCAATTTACATAATATGTAAACAAACAGGCTTTCAATCAAAATTTAATTAACTTATTATTAAATATTAATATAAAACTGACATCCCCTCTAATTTATGTAACTACTGATTAAGAAAACGTTTAATTTACTTTGTGGTTTTAAACGTCATTTGTCTTCTTACAAGTAATAGGAAAATATTCCAAAGACAAAAGTTGTAAAAGTCAATTTATGGGATATAATTTTACTATTAAGCTTATTTCAACTTGAGTAAGTGCATTTTCAACCAATTAGGTCTAAATTTATATAGATTCTTTTAAAAATACATGTTAACCTTTTTAAGATTTAAAATGCACTTAAAGATATTTTGATCTTTTCTGATATAGGTATGCATTATTTTGTCTTAGATATAACCACTACTTGAGACGAGGTAACTGTGCTTCAAAAGAAGCACAGGTTTGTGAATAAGAGAGGGTAATAATATTAGTAATAATTAGACAATGGGCATAACCTGAGTCTGTTCTAGGCAAACCTGGAAAAAGGGTTAAACCTAAAAATTTTTAAATCTGAGTCAAACATTACCAAAAATACTCAAAAGCTTATGAAATATCTAGCATTAACTGGCATAAATATAACAACCTATCATTTACAGTAGATGCTTAATAAATAACTTATTTAATATCAAACTGTCGATATTCACTCATTTTAAAGTAACAATTAGAAGAGCAACTCGATCTTAGCTTGTTAATAAAGGATGAGACACTAAATATAAGACAGTGATTTTTTAAAATTTTATGGAACAATTAAAAAATATATTGAAAATTTTTATAGAGTTTTCCTGCTCCCAACTTATCCACCTAACAAGTTCCCTAAAAAGAATGCTACCACTAAACATTAGTTGCATTTGTTTAAGGCCATATTTTTCAAAGTCTATTCAAAACATATCATATCGTCAAATACTACTGGTTATGACAGACATTAGGACATTAGACATTAGGAAAATGTCTACTTGGGGGCTGAGACCTTCTGACACAGATAGGGGAGGAATTTGGGAAAGCACTCCAGATTCTGCCCTCCAGCCATAACAATTGACATACAAAGTACACTCGCAACCTCCCAAGGCCCCCACAGAATTCCCATTCCTTTAGGGCATCACCTCATATCCAAGGCTCTTATCATCTACAGTATACTAGAGCCAGATGTAGATGGGGTGAACTCCTCAAGCTCCTCAGTAGCATCTGTGAACTAAAAAATAACCCCCCCCCAAAATCATTATCTGCCCTGTACACACCCATCAAACAATAATGAGGAAAGAACATGACAGTCACAATAGAAACCTCTATTCTAAAAGTGTAAAACAGGAAACACATAACAGATACTGGTTCATAGCAATTCTGAAGTCTAGCAGGATATTTCACCATTTCTTCTGTCTCAGGGACAGAGAATGTTCCTTGATTAGGGCCAATTTCTTCTCCCGGAGAATAGTTCTCCTTGGCTCTGCCTCCTATATCATCCTTACTTTTCCATAAGAAGTGGAATATGTTTGCAGCTAAGTGGTTTTCTCAGCCTGTGTCCTGCTCATAGGAGGTTAATAACACAGAGGTCTTTTTTTTCATTTTGAACTATCTCTGTCCCTTTTAGTCCAAGTTTCTGTTAAAATTTTTGGACTTCCTATGTACTTATACCATATTTTAAGACAGACTTTTAAGGCATATTCTTCTCTACTTTGGCATTAGAATCAGGGTGTGTAGGGACAATACCTTTAAGATTATTGAAATCCCTTTTTTTTTTCTAGCCAAAGGGGCCTAAGGAACTCCCTTAAGATTCTTAGAAACTCTACTGTCTACCTGAGAAGGTCAGCAAGGCAAGCCCTTAAGATTCTTAAAAGTTCTGCTGGCTAGCTGAGAGAGTCTAACAGGCAAATTCTTAATCTTCCGGAGGGTTGAACAGTCTTTCAACTGTACTCTTGAATTGATCTTCATGCTGTAGCTGTTTTTCTTGAAACACCCTGGATTTGCCTTTGTCCTCAGGTTTTAATTTACTCTGAAAATCTTTTGTGCTCTGAAAGGGTTAGATAAGAGAATAATTTCTGCCCCAACCCAGCAAACCCTTATTTGAAAGTGTTTCTTTAGATCAGAGGTTGATTGACTATAGCCCATATGTCAAATCCAGACTCTCACCTGCTTTTGTCAATTTTTTTTTTTTTTGGAGCACAGGTAGGTCCATTCACTTACATATTGTCCATGGCTATTTTCATGCTACAACTTCAAAGCTGAGTAGTCACTACAGACACCATACAGCAGTCTGAAAAGGTTAAACTATTTACTATCTGGCCCATTACTAAAAATGTTAGCTGACCTGTACTTTAGATCCTGTTTGAAAATGGAATAGTTTCTTCTTTAGTTCATTTCACCCTATTAATGATTATATACACCTAAAAGAAACCAGTTGACACATCATTCTGTCTAGAAAACTCCTTAGTCAAATATACAAGTTCATTAGATATATTTTCTATCTTTCATAGTGCCACAAGTTACAGCATTGTCAAATATTCTGCCCCTACATGATAGGGCAAAAACTCACCTTTGCTCCAGGCTCAAATAACTATTTCCTCACTGTCTTACCAGCCTCTGTTGACTATCTCCTTGAGGCTCTTCTGGCCTATACCCACGGCCTAGACCCAAAGCCAATGGCACATTTTAGATTTTTGTTATAGCAGCACCTTACTTCTAGGTACCAATTTTTTTTGGGTTATCTATTGCTGCAAAACAAACCATTCCAAAACTTAATGGTTTAAAATAACAATCATTTTATTGTCTTTAATGATTCTATGTGTTAAACTGGGTCAGGTGACCTCTTCTGCTCCTCATTTCAGCCAGTGCTGCAATCATCTGGGCGTTCGACTGAACAGTAAATGCTTAAGATGAATACATTAGTTATTTATCACTGTGTAATATATAACACATATATATGTATATATAACATAAGCTGTGAAGTGTCATATATAACTTAACAGCTTAAGACAACAAAAATGTATTATCTCACAGTTTTTGTGGGTCAGGAATCTGGGAGCAGCTTACTTGGGTGGTTCTGACTCAGGGTCTCTCCTGAGGTTGCAGTCAAGATGTTGGCTGAATTGCACTCATCTGAAATTTGGTAAATCTACTTCATATATTTGTAGGCAGGCCTCAGCTCTTCACCACAAAGGCCTCTCTATAGGCTGCCTGAGTGCCATCATGACATTGGCAGCTGGCTTCCCCAAGTGAGTGATCTGAAAGAGGGCTAGCACATGAAAACCACAGTACAGTTACAATCTAATCTTGGGAATCATATTTTATCACTTCTGTGGTATTCAGTTGGTCATGCAAACCAACACTGATATAATGTAGGACTACACAAGGATGTGAATAATGGGAAGTGGCCTTCATTGGGTGCCATGCTGGAGAATGGCTACCACAATGACTCACTCACATGGCCATCAATTAGTGTTTAATGTAGCTGGAGTGCTTCAGTTCTCATTTTTGTGGTTCCTCCATCTGCATTGAGCTTCTCACAACATGGAGGCTGAGCTCCAGGAGGCAAGTAAAAGCTTCCCATTCTCTTAAGCCTGGGCTGGGAAATACCAGAATGTTCTGCTACATTCTATTTGTAAAAGCTAGTCTTAGGCCAGTTTAGATTCAAGGGAAGCAGAAATAAGCTCCATCTCTTAATATGAAGAGTGTCATGTATGTACAAGGAAGGGAGGAATTGTTAGGGGACACCTTTGAAGATTAGCTAACATTGGAAATGAATACCAAATGTCATTCTTCTCCTGCCCTCTAACCTATTGTAGGAACTTCCGATTTTCCCCTCTTAAAGACAGAGTGGCAATTTTGTCCATTGAACTAATCCCTAGATGTCAGCCTTCTGGGACTCAGAAAGGATTTCGAAGGAGTTAAAATAAAACCAGAAAAGCAAATAGAAAATACCCACTACAGTTCTGAAATATGTTATAAATACTCACAGGGGAATTATATTTTCAGCCAAAAAAAATGATATAATTAAAAGGTTTTCAATTAACTATAAAAGTAGCTAAGTGAACAGGATGATTTTTATAACCAGTCCCTTCCTTTTGGTCTGGCCAATTGCAAGTACAGAAGTTCTTCATTTTGAAAATTTAACTCTATGTGCTACAAAAGTTGGAAATCACGTTAAGTCTGGCTGATCCTATTTGAGAAGGGTTTAGAATAAAAGTAGATGCTCTTACTGTGAACCCCCTGTGTTAATATCTATGTTAACACAGCTAGAGCAAACAGCCACATTTTATATCTTTTCTTTACGATTAGTAGCCTACTTTCGGTTCAGCTCTACATTCTAACTCCTTGCTAGCAAACCCTTCCAGCCTGCCCAGTTAATCTGCAACTTCTCTTTGTAGAGACAGGGCCCTATGACTATACACCTGGCTTTGACTTAGGGCCCGTATGAACATGGATGGTTTTCCTTGATGTTAAATGTAGCCATTTTCTAGATACTACTACTAGAGTGTTTCCATCCATTGATCACACCCCAGAGATAGTGTTGTTAACTCAGATACTGCCTGATATTGTCATGTTGCCTCAGACATTGTATCTGTGGTCACTCACATTGGAGTCAGTCCTCTAACCCCTGTTTCATTCAGGCCTGACTTAATCTCCTCTTTTTAATGACCTGCCTTTGGAGAAAGCACTGTACTAGATGGCATGCACTTTAGAAAAGTGGAAAACTGGTAATTTAGCTGTGTTTTCTTGGAAGTGACAATATTTTTTCATGACCATTTGAAAAACTAATGTTGTATGGATGGTTACCTGTCATCTTCAAAACTTAACACCAAAAGCTAGCAGCATGGCATTTTGACATTTAGTGCTAACATCTTAAGTAAGAAGGTTGCATTTTTGTACTCTGTTCAAAACACTCTTTCCTATGGATTTGTATGCCCCTGACAGATTTTTTCATCTTATAAAAAGCACTATTAAAGTATTTTCATAGTTTGGTATGTGTTTGAACTTTCAGCTTTCAAAAATCTGTCTAATTGCTATCATTTTTTATCTCTTCCATTAAGCTAAATGTTTCATGTCACCACTTATAACCAAGCCAGTGATGATCTGGTTGCCAATATTTCCATTACTCATTCAAGAACCTCCATTAGTCAGAAACTTAGGTGAATTTTCAATATATTATTTTCAAAGGTACTATCATACTTTAATACAGGATATGGTACTATTTCAAGTGCAATGTGTTTTGTAAACATTACTCTTCAAATAAACTTGTATATCACTGCTATTCCATAAACATAAAAATGGAAATAGAGCTAATAAGTGAACTGCCCAAGATCTCACAAAAATCAAAGCAAAATTAGGATATCATCAATTTCATCTCTGTCTGTGTCCTTGGATTATAAAATCAGACTTTTCTTAAGGAGTTTTGTAGGCCACTTATCAAAATATGATTCAAGCTATTTTATGGGCCATTGTGTATCAGGATTATTATTGATGGCTGTAAAATAGTTTTCTCTGCAGAGTATAGAACATATAGAAAGAGTATATAATTGTATAAGGGCAGATTACAGTATAATAATAACATAAACACCCACATATCCATCACCCAGTTTAGGAAATAGAATATTACCAGTTTAAAGCTCTCTATTGTACCTCCTTGAGTACATTCTGCTTTCATTTCCACTACCCAGAGAAAACTACTAACCTGAAGTTCGTATTAAATATTTCCTAGGTTTCTTTATATTTTTATAACCTTTGCATGAATTCTAACACAATATACGACTTCGATGAACTCTTCACACTTCGCATTTAACATAAATGGAATCTTACTGTTATCTATTCTGACTTGCTTCTTACACTGAGCAATATAATTTGTGATTTATCTATATTAATGTATTTGGCTATGTTTCATTAAATTTCTCTGCTCTATAGGATTCAACTGTATAATATATTACAGTTTATTTTTATAGTTGATAGATATTCCATTTTTTCCAGTATTTTGATATTACTGCAGTGCTCTTGTAAAGCATTGTTCTAAATGATTTCTTTGTGCACAGTCAAAAGGGCAAATGCCAACTACTCAAAATCCTGGCTAATAAATACAGGCATGTTCAACTTTATTTAGTAATACTATAGCAGTCATATGTGCTAGAACAACGGCCAAAATTTTAGTGGTTAAAACATCAAAGGTTTATTAGTTGCCCGTGTTATGTGTTCATCTTAGATAGGGGTCGGGTGATGAGAGTCTTCCACATCATCCTCCCTTAGGGAATATTACCAGTCACCATGGAAGAGGGGGAAAACATTGGCCAATCACTTCCAGGTCTTGAAGCCTCTCACTTTGAAATGATATGAGTCACATAGCTTAACTTCAAGGGGGTGTTACAATTTTAGCACATGCCCAGGAGAAGAATAATATCTGTGAATGTCTTCTAATGATGACTCCACACTATTTTCAAAGTGATTGCTCCAATGTGCACACCTACAAGAGATAATGAGAGTTCTGCCAAATTTGATATTGTCAGATATTAAGATTTTTTAATCTTATGGATATGATCAATCTCACTGTGGTTTTAATTCACGTCCTCCTGATTAATAATGAGATTGAGCATCTTTTCATAACTATATGTGTTTTGTACTTACACAAAATTCTTCTTTTATAAAATTACTCATTATTTTGTCCATTTTTCTATTGAGTAATCCAGGGTTTTTTAAATGGCGATTTGGAGGAGAATTTACATAATTTGGATACTAATCGTTTATTTGCTTTGCGTGTTGCAAATATTTTCTTAAACTCTGTGGCTTGTATTTTCACTCTCTTTAAAGTGTGTTTTCAAGAACAGATTTTTTTAAATCATCTTTATTGGAGTATAATTGCTTTACAATGGTGTGTTAGTTTCTGCTTTATAACAAAGTGAATCAGCTATACATATACATATATCCCCATAACTCCTCCCTCTTGTGTCTCACTCCCACCCTCCCTATCCCACCCCTCTAGGTGGTACAAAGCACCAAGCTGATCTCCTTGTGCTATGCAGTTGCTTCCTACTAGCTATCTATTTTACGTTTGGTAGTATATATATGTCCATGCCACTATCTCACTTTGTCCCTGCTTACCCTTTCCCCTCCCCGTGTCCTCATATCCATTCTCTACGTCTGTGTCTTTATTTCTGTCCTGCCGCTAGGTTCTTCAGAACCATTCTTTTTTAGATTCCATATATGTGTTAGCATATGGTATTTATTTTTCTCTTTTTGACTTACTTCACTCTGTATGACAGTCTGTAGGTCCATCCACCTCACTACAAATAACTCAATTTCATTTCTTTTTATGGCTGAGTAATATTCCATTGCATATATTGCCACATCTTCTTTATCCATTCATCTGAACAGATATTTTTAATCCAGTCAAATTTATTAATCTTTTATTTTATTGTTTGTATTTCATGTCTTATTTAGGAAATCTTCTCCTACCTAAAGAAATAAAGATACTCTTCTATATTATCTTCTTAATGATTTATGGTTTTGTCTCTCATCTACAAGCCTTTCATCCACTTGGAATTGATTTTCATGTATACTGTGATGTAGAGCACAATTTTTAGTTTGTTATTTTCGTATGTATAGTTGTATATGAGTCAGGGTAGATTATCGGTGGCTCTCAGCCAGGGGGGATTTTGCTCCCTAGAGGACATTTGACAATATCTGGAAATAATTATGTTTGTCACAAAAGGAAAGAGGGTGCTTCTCACATTGAGTGAATAGACGCCAGGGATGCTGATTAAAAAATCCTACAATTCACAAGACAGCCCCCTACATCAAAGAATTATCCATCTCATATCAACAGTGCTGAGGTTGAGAAACTCTGGATTAGATTATCCCCCGGTAACAGAAAAACCCAAAATCTTTTGACAATAAAGGTTATTTCTCCCTCACAATCATGTCAGTTGAGGGTTGACTGATGCTCTGTTTCCCTATATGGATCATTGCCAATCTCATAGCAGATGGGAAAAGGGAATGCAGTCATAATGTGTATGCAGCTCTACCAGAGCTATCACACATATCTTCTTCTCAAATTTTTTGGTTAAAATCAATGGTCTAGGTTTCTACTTTAAGGAGCTAGGAAACAAAGCAAGTTAAACCCAAACTAAATAAAAGAAAGGAGATAATAAAGATAAGAATGGACTCAATGAAATAAGGAAGGCAAATTGTTACAACCGCTACAGAGAACTGTATGGAGGTTCCTTACAAAAATTAAAAATAAAGCTACCATGTGATCCAGCAATCCCACTCCTGTGCATATATCCAGAGAAAACCATAATCCGAAAAGATATGTGGGTATCTGGTAAATGAGGTCAAAAAGTGGGGGAGGTCAGGCTAGAGAATGAAGAACAAGAAGAAGGAGGTAAAAATGGAACAATGAGGTGAGTATAATAAATAGGGATGAGAAGGGACCGAAAACAGCACAAAGAAGAAAACAATAGACATTTTGTTGACTCCTTGCATTTGCAAAAAGAAGAAATCAATTCACCGTTTCCTCATAGATGAAGTTGTAGCTTTGGGAATATTACTGGGGACAAGGATTGACCCTAAAGTCCTGGGAGTTGTATACTTGTTTTAAGGCAATTTATTCCTTTGAGAATACTAATTAGTAGAGTCTTGCAGTGGTTTTATTGCTCTCTTTAAAGGTTCTGCCACGATACACATAACTTATAGTGACATATAAATATTAATACATGGGTACTGATTAGAAAATCTATAAAGTATATTAGCAATTTATATGAAGATCTCTTGATGTTTCTGAGATTTCACACATATGATATTTTAGTGCTTCTTACTATATATTGAGAGTGTTAAAAATGATTAAAGAAGATGACTTAGGTGATAAAAACAACTTTTGTGTGTTGTATCTGTTTATTTTTTATTTTGTGGTGAAAATTAAATAATTCATTAAATATTTATTGAGTATATACTATGTGCTAAGCTTTGAGTTGGGTACAAAGAAAGGAAATGATCTTTTTTCCTATGGAACATACAGTTTTATTAGGGAAATTAAATTTACATATCATACATGATAGAAATACGTGCAAAGAGAAAAATGTAGGTAAAGAGAGACTTTAAGAGATGCAATGTTTATATATAGCTCTGGGTTCAAAAAAGGCATCCTTGAGGTAGAGGGTTGAGCTGCTTGGAAGGTAAGATTGTAAATGGGATAATAATAGCTGACATTTATTCAGTATTTACTAAGTAATGGGATACCTTTCTAAGTACTAATTTTGAGGGGTGGGATTTCAAGTGATGTTTAAAAATATTTTTATTGAAGTATAGTTGATTTGCAATGTTGTATTACTTTCTAGTACACAGCAAATGATTCAGTTATATATGTATATATTCTTTTTCATACTCTTTTCCATTATGGTTTATTACAGGATATTGAATATAGTCTCCTGTGCTATACAGTAGGGAGAAAACATTTGCAAATGATGTGAACAGGAAGGGCTTAATTTCTAAAATATACAAACAACTCATACAACTCAATGACAACAACAACAAAAAAACCCCAACTCAATCAAAAAGTGGGCAGAAGACCTAAATAGACATTTCTCCAAAGAAGACATCCAGATAGCCAATAGGCACATGAAAAAATGCTGAACTTCACTAATTATTAAAGAAAATGCAAATTAAAATTATAATCAGGTATCACCTCACAACAGTCAGAATGTCCATCAATAAAAAGTCTACAAATAATAAATGCTAGAGAGGGTGTGAAGAAAAGGGAACCATCCTACATTGTTGGTGGGAATGTAAATTGGATCAGCCACTATGGAAAACAGTATGGAGGTTCCTTAAAAAACTAAAAATAGAGTTACCATATGATCCTGCAATCCCACTCCTGGGTGTATATCTGAAGAAAACTCTACTTTGAAAAGATACATGTAAGCCAATGTTCATAGAAACACTATTCACAATAGTCAAAACATGGAAGCAACCTAAGTGTCCACCAACAGATGAATGGATAAAGAAGGTGTGATATATATATATATATATATATATATATATACACACACACACACACACACACATATATATATAATGGAATACTACTCAGCCATTAAAAAGAATGAAATAATGCCACTTGCAGCAACATGAATGGGCTTAGACATTATCATACTAAGTGAAGTAAGTCAGAAAAAGACAAATATCATATGATATCACTCATATGTGGAATCTAAAATATGATCTAAATGAACTTATTTTCAAAACAGAAAGAGACTCACAGACATAGAAAACAAACTTATGGTTACCCAAGGAGAATGGAGGTAGGGAGAAACAAATTAGGAGTTGGGATTAGCAGATACAAACTACTATATATAAAATAGATAAACAAAACAAGCGTTTTTTTAAAACTTCATGGACAATCTGCTTTTAGGGAACTGCAAAATGGGTCATAAGGCAGGAAGCTTTTATAGAATAAAGAATAAAGAACAAGGAACAGAAAATTGGAAAATATCTGCTTGGCTGGGGCTACCTAGTCTTCTTTGGGGTGAGAAGGACCTGGGTTGGATTGGCGTTTAGGGACTGGTTGGCTGGATATACTGTGTTTCTGTTCAAGTGGAGCATTTACATGGAAATAAAAGTTATCTAAGTTTTGGTTTGCCCCCGTAGCACAGTGGGGAGGAACAGGAGCGGCTCTAACTTTTTTTTTTTTTAATATTGACATATGTCGTGAATTTTAAAATTTATTTATTTTGGCTGTGTTGGGTCTTCGTTTCTGTGCGAGGGCTTTCTCTAGTTGCGGCGAGCGGGGGCCACTCTTCATCGCGGTGCACGGGCCTCTCACTATCACGGCCTCTCTTGCTGCGGAGCACAGGCTCCAGACGCGCAGGCTCAGTAATTGTGGCTCACGGGCCCAGTTGCTCCGCAGCACGTAGGATCTTCCCGGACCAGGGCTCGAAACCATGTCCCTTACATCGGCAGGCAGATTCTCAACCACTGCGCCACCAGGGAAGCCCGGCTTTAACTATTGAGCCTAGGATTTATTTCAACAACAGTAAGTGCTATTTTTGAAATTTTAATTGTGTACTAACTACACTATTTTTAAAAAATATTTTACAACTTCATCCTGTTTTAACTATAAGAGTAGCATCTGTGTGAATATAGTTTCTTATTCTACATGGACCATAGAACAACATAGTAAATAGTACTAAATCTATCAGTTTACCAAATGTAGACTTAGCTTTAAGATATTGAGAAGCACACATCTGAAAATAGTAAAATAAGGGCTACACATTGTAACGTGGCTGGCTTAAATGTAGCATAAACCTTGCAAATTTGACTCCTCCTGAGTAGTCTGCATCTGTCTTCATTAGAGTGAATGTATATCCCCCAAACTCTGAGTTCTTACATACAAAGGATAAAATTGATAGCTAATTAAATAGTAGCAGTGATTCATTAAAAAAATATTTATCAGACATATATTCTGGCCATGAATTGTGCTGAGAATTTAAAATGCAATGATGACCTAGCCAGACATAAGCCCTGGGTAACTTGGATTTCATAATCTCGTACTGAATTTGAATTAATCTCACATGAATTTGAATGTCTAACATATTTTCTGTGAAGCACTCTAAAACTACCTGTACTATATCTACTGGCCAGGCCAATGTCACTTTTTGATAGCACTTTTATCAGAGCTAAACTGCATGAAAGCAGCAGCCTTATAAGTTGCTATATGGAAGCGATTTTCACAGATCTTTGGAAACATCTCAAGATGTCTCGTTATCTCTAGCAACACCACCAAATTCTCAAAACAGAATAAAACAGAATTAACAAACAAACAATGAAACCTAGTAACACTAATTATCTATGCCAAGTGGCTTGTTCGAAGGCTGGGAAATACATGTTGTAATATAAAACAAAAAACATTTTTGTAACTTTTGGGTAATGCAACTCCAAAAAGCTTGGAATATCTACCTTAATGACTCTATCTTTATTTTCTTCTTCTATATAAACTTCCATGGACACAGCACATTATTTCCTATTCTATCATTCATCTGAGACTTCCTAGTGGAAAGAGCACAAATATGGCTGAGGTGTCAAGATAATTTCCTGCTTCAATTGGTTCAAGATTTCTCTTTCAGAATTAAATACTTTTTAAGAAGAGAGGGAAAAAAAGGAAAAGTAATCACTAGCTTTTAAGTAAAATGTTTACTAATCCTGTAAGTATTTTGCTTGTGTTAATTGGTTATTGAACAATATTTTGCAAACTATGTGCCTTCCAGTATTTTGCCTAAGAGGAAGGATTCTGCATCCATTTGATTAGAATTTTTGAGCTTTTAAATATTTTCATCACTACAAAGCCATGTTAAGAAAAATGTATCAGACGCCAAATCTTAATACATTGGTGACTGGCAATACTTGTCTTTGTGTCATCACATTAATTTTTTTGGTGTTGCTTTAGCAAAAAGCTTTTTCTGGGATCTTTGAAATATAAATGTATAAAGCTATAAAGTTATAAAATTAAAAATTTCTATTATAAAAAGAATTATAAAATTGGCAGAGATTTATTTTTTAAAAAATACATTAACAGTTGCAACTTGTCTTTGTAAATCAAAATTTTCTTGATAGTTTGCTACCAAAAAAATAAATAAATCACATGCTAAGGCTGTTATTTACAACAACTAATTTCAAATCTATATATCATCAAATTAATTTTATCCATAATTAATTTTTAAATACATGTAAATTTAATTCATATATTAGTCAGTTTATATTAATATAAGGCCTTTTTTCTTCCATTTTATAAAAAGATTTTTATTTTTATTGGGAAAAGTAGTCCACTTAAAACCACAACCTATATTATATGTGTGTGTTTGGCTTAGCTTTTATTTTCAGTGTTGGGTTATCTGAGTATCTTTATTTGTCAGAGTGGAATATTTAAGAACTATTTATAACTATTATTTAATGGTACTTATGAGGTTGTAATGAAGATATTATGTTCATTTAATTGATATTTAAATTCAACTGGAAAAATTATATTAATAATTTTTTTCTGTATTTTCTCTGAAGAATATATAACTCAATGCCTGTCTATATTTGGACATTATGCCAATCAAATGTTGGTGTGTACTCACTTCAGAAGGCTTGAGGAAAAGCATGTTAAATTGGATGACAAGAAATCCAAATCCTTTGTTATAAATCCAGAGGAAAAGTTTATCTGAAAATAAAATACAGTATTGAATGAATTCGATGTTAA
Organism: Mesoplodon mirus; assembly: GCF_964341445.2. Lineage (NCBI taxonomy): Eukaryota > Metazoa > Chordata > Mammalia > Artiodactyla > Ziphiidae > Mesoplodon > Mesoplodon mirus. Next base: position 117,170,031 of record NC_138979.1, on the reverse strand, counting down.
CAATCCTATCAAATGGGGGTAAACATATTGGCTGAAATCCCAGGCAGATAACATAATGAGTGAAGTGGTCCAGTATAAGTGTGAATGAGGGAATCAGGGCAATGCCTTGAGCCCATGTCCTACCTAAAAAGGACAATTGTTATTTAGCTTTGGCCAGTAATTACTACATGTGAGTGTGGGACTAGAGATTACCAGATTATGTAATTTTTCAAAAAGACACTGAAAAACATATTTTTTAAAAACATGGAAACGATTTTTAAGTGTTGGCCCCCCAAATAAAAGCACAGTGCTGGCAAAATAAAACAAGGTAGTTAGTCTATAACCTCCCAACTATGTAAATCAAGCTCAATTATTTAAAATAATTTTCATTTTGTATGAATCACAGGGACATATATGAGTCTGCATTATGAAAGAATAATTCATTATTTAAAACTATGTAAAGAATTCAGGCTCACACATAATATGTAAAGTCACTTAAGCATTTACATATTTTTTGAAAAGATATACTTCAGTGCATTTTATTCTTCTTCCTTTGACTACTAACAATATATTAAAAAGCTATAAGTAAATATTCCCTCCAAAAGTTATAGCTTTAAACTTAATTTAACTGTTTAACTCCTTAGAAAAGGATTGAAGAAGACATTTCCTTGAGTCCTTAACCATATTTCATAGTGTTTTCAAATTAACCTTACAGAAAGTCAAAACTACAAGGATTCTTGAAAATTATTTAATAAAATCCTTTATGTTATGTATGAGTAAGGTCCAGAAAGGAGAAGTGCTTGTCCAATATCACAGAAATAGCTAACCACAGAACTGATCATTCAAATAGCATAAAGTTAAGAAGTAACATTTAATATTCCAAATTAAGTTTATGAAAAGAATTACAAGATAGCATGTGAAAAAATATATCATATGTAGTAAGCTAGAATATAAAATGTACAACTGGTATAGATACTGACATGAGTAAATTTTACTAGGAGGTCTAACTAAATAGCCTTACTGTTACTTTTAATGTACATTCATTAATATTTTTATGGTTGGTAAAGCAGTTTTCAAGCTGTTAACTAAGAGTGAAAGAATTCTGGATGGGTATCATTTGTGAGCATCTGGGGGATTTTCAAAGAGGCTTGTGCCAGTGGACAGAGCTGGTGTCCTGAGCCTTAACAGTAATTAAACTTACTATCTGTCATTCATCTCGGCTTTGCAAATAAGCTGAGAAATCAGAGATTTCTCACTGACAAAAAAATAGGAATTTAGTGGGCAGTTCAATAGAAAAAGGGTTTTAGAAAGTGTAAAAGATGAAAACTCTGCTTCTGTCAGAAGAGCTGACAGGATTCAGACAGGTTCCAGCAGGGAATGATGGCATTTTCTATCAGAACCACAGGGCTGCTTGAGAGACCAGGACTGGATACTAATGTAGCCAGTGTGAATTTGCTCCACATACTAAGTAGCATGCTTTATTTGTTCTAAAAACAAATGACACCATATTCCAAATCTCCACCATCTAGAGTGGTAAAAAATTATATTTGTTGTATTTAATAAATGGGGTTATTTTCTTCCCTAGAAATATCCAAAGACCTGGAAGAGGTATAGTTGGCCCAGAAATGGAATGGTGGCAGGGAGGTGGTCGTTATGGCAGTTATTATCTCCTTATGCTCCATGATGCCTTTATTGCAGTTCATCTTCTGCTCTATGTAGGGCACTGATTCACTGACAGGCTCAATAATCCTCCCCTGGTGATGCCACTCACTGAGTTCAAGCTTGGCCTCAAAGACCTATAACACTGCCTTCTAGGCTGCAATGCTAAGTGGTTTGTTTTTCACATCACTCAGCCATTCCCCATTAATGTTAGCTGCATGCAAGTGGACTCTGACATTTTATAATTCTGTCTCTCAGGTAGAATCACTTCCCCCTTCTCAATTCTCAGTACTGACATCTCTCTCCTTCTGGATGATCCACTCATGCGTCAGAAACTCTTGGGTGGGGTTTTTCCTCCAGATAATAGCTCAATAACTCCTAACACACAAATTCAGGTAAAGGAACTAAGTTTCACTTAAAGTAGAACTAACTTCATAGCCAGTCAGTAAAAATGATTCAGCAAAGGATAAGCCAAATAGGTGAAAGATAAAGACACGTGATGATTGGGTCAGGGGTGGAGTGGAAGGTTGTATTAATAAAATAAGCAACTGAAATCCTTGGGATTAGTTAGGGGATTATGGGTCCATGTCTTAGTTCACATGACTGGTTGAAGTTAAAAGTTCTAGCTTGGGACTGGAGTTGGGGATGAAGACCTGAAAATAAACCTGTAAAAGAAATTGAGAAACATATTACCTAGCTGTGGGGGTATTCCAAATCTATCTCCAGCTAACAATACCTGGATAAACATGCCACTTTGGCATATTTGAAGTAAGAAAAAGGGAAGCAAGACTTGGTGTTCCATAAACATATGCTAACTAAACCAATTTATGGCTAAGTTTCCATGAAGTTTCAGTTGTTAGTATACAGGGAATGGATTAAACTTTTATTTTTCTATGCTTCCTGTTTTTTTCTTTTCTTAGTTTCCAAATAAACTTTATTAGAAAAATTCCAATTCTTCCTCAGTTTAACAGGGAAAATGTTTTATTAGACCAATGCCAAGGCATAAAGGAAATCTGAGTGTTTATGAAGCTTAGCATGGTGGGGTTACCATTCATTTTGGCTTAGCATTATAAGAAGAGCTAGTGGAGCAGAGAAGTGAAAATGCATAATGAGAAAATTTGGAACCGTTAAAATATTTACCCTTTAGCACCACAGGTTTTTCTGTCATGGGGGTAGTAGGGCTTCTGGAGAATGGAGGATGTAGAGAGTATATAAAATTATATATCATAATCCTAGTTAGTGTGTGAGTACCCAGGCATTTTGAAGGCTCTGTAACATACTATTGATAGGGATATTGATAACTATATTCAATCTAAAAGAGAATCTTATCATCTCCTTCCTTATGTTTGTCCTCCTTCTTTACCTCCTTCTCAGGTAACAATAAATAGACTTACCTAAATTTTAATTAAGAAATAGAGTATTGTAAATATTTAGGTCATTGGGAAGTTATAACTATAACCCTGTGGCTTCTGATACCTTCCATGATACATGACAGGCATAGTTAACATTGTGCTGGGACACTGGCTTTCCACACAAAAAAGAATGAAGTTGGAACCCTGTCTCACACCATATACAAAATTAACTCAAAATGGATCAGTAGCCTAAATATAAGAGCTAAAACCATAAAACTCCTAGAAGAAAACATAGGAGTAAATCTTCATGACTTTAAATTTGCAATGAATTCTTAGAAATGACACCAAAAGAAGAAACAAGAAAAAATAGATAAGTTGGACTTCATCAAAATTTAAAACTTTTGTGTATCAAAGCACAGTATCAATAAAATGAAGACAAGTTACAAAATGGGAGAAAATATTTGCAAATCATGTATCAGATAAAGGACTAGTATCCAGAATATATAAAGAACATCTACTACTGAACAACAAAAAGATAACCCAATTTAAAACTGGGCAAAGTAGTTGAACATACATTTTTTCAAAGACGATTATAAAGGCTATGACCAGTGTAAAATGCATAATTTCTGAACGGAACTGTGATATACTTTTTATTTTTATTTTTTATTTATTTATTTAAATAGGTAAGATGGAGTTATCATTAAGCAGAAATTTAAAAAAAAATTATTTATCTATTTATTTTTGGCTGCGTTGGGTCTTCGTTGCTGTGCGTGGGCTTTCTCTAGTTGCGGTGAACAGGGGCCACTCTTCGTTGCATTGTGTGGGCTTCTCATCACGGTGGCTTCTCTTGTTGTGGAGCACGGGCTCTAGGTGCGCGGGCTTCAGTAGTTGTGGCTCGCGTGCCCTAGAACACAGGCTCAGCAGTTGTGGTGCATGGGCCTGGTTGCTCTGCGGCATGTGGGGTCTTCCCGGACCAGGGCTCGAACCCGTGTCCCCTGCATTGGCAGGTGGATTCTTAACCACTGCGCCACCAGGGAAGCCCTTTACTTTTTATTAAATAATATTTTTGACAGGAATTAAAAGCTAAACAGAAGTATACTGTGTGTGAGAGGTATGTGTGTGGGGGGTGTATGTGTGCATATTCTTCCTTCTATCATTGTAGAATAGCCAGATAAATACAATAAACATGTTCTCATCAAACATATAGGCTATATACTTTATGTTAAATGAGAACATGTTTATTATATTTTTAGTATAATCTCTTTGAGGTTCATCTCCATTGTAGCATGTGTAAGTACTTCACTTCTTTTTATGGTTAAGTGATATTCTATTGTATGACTATACCATGTATTTTATCCCTTCATTAGTTGATGGAGATTTGAGTTGCTTCCAGTGTTTGGCTACTGTGAATAATGCTTCTATTAGCATTCATGTAAAAGTATTTGTTTGAACCTATGGTTACCGGGGGGAAAAAGGGGGAGGGATAAATTGGGAGATTGGGATTGATATATACACATAACTATATATAAAATAGATAACTAATAAGGACCTACTGTATAGCACAGGGAACTCTACTCAATATTCTGTAATGACCTACATGGGAAAAGATTATAAAAAAGAGTGGACACTTGTATATGTATAACTAATTCACTTTGCTGTACACCTGAAACTAACACAACACTGTAAATCAACTATACTCCAATAAACACTGAAAAAATATAGAAGTATTTGTTTGAAACCTGTTTTCAATTCTTTTGGGTAAGTATGTAACCTATGAGTGGAATTTCTGGGTTATATAGGAATTCCATATTTAGCTTTTTTGAGAAACCCCAAACAGGGTGGCTAAAGTTCACAGAGTGTCACATTGCCAAGAGAAAAGAGCTTCACAGAGATAAAACTTTGGACATATGAATGGGTCCCCGTGAATCTTCAGCTGAGTACCAATCATCTCATGCACTGGAGGAAACTACCTAAAGATTAGAGGTAACAGTACTTGGTGCTCACTCAGAGCTAGAAATATTTCCTGTTCCCTCTACTCAAAATGGAAAACCTCATAATTCACTCTGCTAGAGTACTAAGAGAGTTTTGCCTCAGTTGTGGGGCAAGATTAGCCCTGGATTATAAGGTGACCTCACCCCATCTTATAAGCTTAAAGCAAGACCCGCAAATATCAAACTGTTTCCAGAAGCCACATTAAAGAATAAAGGTCAAGAATATTTGTAGAAACACAAAAATATCCAGCATACAATGTAAAGTTAACAATGCCTGACATACCGTAAAAACAACCAGACATGTAGAAAGGTGGGACAATATGATTCATATTGAAGAGAAAAAGCAAACAACCAAAACCGTATCAGAGGGACTTCCCTGGTGGCTCAGTGGTTAAGAATCTGCCTGCCAATGCAGGGGACGTGGTTTCGAGCCCTGGTCCAGGAAGATCCCACATGCCACGGAGCAACTAAGCCCGTGCACCACAACTACTGAACCTGCACCCTATAGCCCGCGAGCCACAACTACTGAGTCTGCATGCCACATCTACTGCAGCCTGTGTGCCTAGAGCCTGTGCTCTGCAACAAGAGACACCGCTGCAATGAGAAGCCTGCAGACCGCAACGAAAAGTAGCCCCCGTTCGCCGCAACTAGAGAAAGCCCGCACACAGTAATGAAGACCCAACACAGCCAAAAATAAATAATTATTTTTTTAAAAAAGTGTGGAGCTCAATTTAAAAAAATATATCAGAAATGACAAAGGATAGAATCAATAAAGATATTAAAACAATTATTGTAACTGTCTCCCATATATTCAAGAATCTACAGGATTTATTCAACATACTAAGTGGATTCTTGGAAGATATAAAAAAGACCCAAAATTAACTTTCAGAGATGAAAACTTCAACATCGGAGACGGGAAGCCTCTTTAACTTTTTTTTTTTTTGTGGTACGCGGGCTTCTCACTGCTGTGGCCTCTCCCGTTGCGGAGCACAGGCTCCGGATGCGCAGGCTCAGCGGCCATGGCGCACGGACCCAGCCGCTCCGCGGCATGTGGGATTTTCCCAGACCGGGGCACGAACCCGTGTCCCCTGCATCGGCGGGCGGACTCTCAACCACTGCGCCACCAGGGAAGCCCCTCTTTAACTTTTACTTGATCTGTATAAATGGAAAATTCTAAGTTTAGTGATCAGAAGTCTGATCTGAATCACCAAAATAGAGTCATGGCCCCTGAATCAAATTCTAGACCTGAATCAATTTACAAATCCTAGAAGGGGACCTTGAGAAAGGATCTTGCTATATTATGAAAATTTTATACTGTGTGACAATGAGCTCCTACTCATGGTATTCCATGACTGTGGATTGCTCTTTTGATGACTCAGTTATGGTGCCAGGTAGGTGGCAATACCTTGTGACATTGAGACAATGTCCTCTAGGATGTGCTCAATGCTTTAAATCAGCCTCTAACATATGGTGCTATTTCTCCCATCATCAGGATTTACAAATCCTTACACTGTAAATCCAAGAGCTGGAAATGAGAGCCGCTCCTCTCACATTGCCTCTAGTCATCTTGGCTAGCAAAATGTTTCTTTCCCATTCCCATGACTTTAGGGTATGTTGGCCTAGAGGTCATAGTTTCAAAACAAGGAATGCATCCCCCAGGGGACACAATAAATATTCCATTGAAATGGAAGTGGCTGCCATTTGGCCACTGTAGGCTCTTCAAGCCTCTGAATCAACAGAAAAAGAAAGGAGTTATTATGCTGGCTGCAGTGATCAGTCCTGGCTATCAAGGAAAATAGGGTGCTATTGCACAATGAGGCTAAAGTAGATTCTGTCTGAAATACAGGAGATTCCCTAGGGCAGCAGTCCCCAACCTTTTTGGCACCAGGGACCAGTTTCATGGAAGACAATTTTTCCACGGATAGGGCAGGGTTGGGGAATGGTTCAAGCGGTAATGCCAGCGATGGGCAGCGACAGGGAGCAGCAGATGAAGATTGCTCGCTCACTGCTCGCCTCCTGCTGTTAGGCCCGGTTCCTAACAGGCCACGGACTGGTATGGTCCGCAGCCAACCCCTGCCCTAGGGCATCTCTTTGTATTCCTATGTACTTTGATTAAAGTCAGTGGAAAACTATGACAACTCCATTCAGGTAGGATTTCTAATAGCCCAGATCCTTTAGAAATTAAGGTTTGGGTCATCCCACTTGGCAAAGAACCACAACCAGCTGAGGTGCTTGCTGAGGGCAAAGGGAATATGGAAAGAGTAGTGGAAGAAGGAAATGAAAGAAGGTAGAGGAAGAAATACCAGCTATGATAATGTGACCATTTGCAGAAAGGAAGACAATAATCATTATGAGTATTTCTTTATTATTTTCATGCGAATATTTGTATATGTATTAAAAAGTTTTGTTTTATTACCTCTGTCATCCTCTTATCATGTAACATGTGTTAATAACAATTAACTTTTTATTTCAATATTTAACTTATAGCATATCAGAGGAGACGTGTGAACATCACCTGAAGATTTTGTATCCTCTCCTGGGGAAAGGGTTAGCATTTTTCAGTTTTACGTGGGATAGCTCATTCTATCATGTCATTAAGTTCATTATGTTAGTCAGAAGTATGATTTTACTATTGTCTTTATTTGGTGATTAAATATGGTTTAAAGAGATGTATATGGGTGAGAAGTTGACAAACAGTGGCCTGTGATGGCTGTGTGATATGACGACAGTCTAGAATGTTTCTAGTTAGAGTGGTCTACAAGGGATAGTCTCTTGTGAGAGTTGGAGAACAGAAGGGAGGCAGCAGACATTTTGTTGCATACATAAAACCTCTCCTAGTTATTCAATCAAACAATAGGTTCTGCTGTGAAGGAATTTTGAGATGCAATTAAAGTTCCAATTTTGAGTTAATCAAAAGGGAGGTTATTCTGGGTGGACCTGAAAATCAGGTGGTAGTCATTAAAGCAACCATGTCTCTGAAAATCTGAGACTCCAAGCACAGTTGGGCCTGCAATTGTTCTCTTTTCCCTCTGTGTCCTTCCTTCCTGACTGCCCATCTATGGGCTTTGGGCTTGCTTAACCAGAGTCAATTCCCTTATTATCACTATGTATCTAGACGGTACCTATATCTATATATGTGTGTGCATGTATACATACCCATGTGTGTGTGTGTGTGTGTGTGTGTGTGTGTGTGCGTGTGTATAAATTTAAAAAGTATATATGCTAGTGGTCTGCTTCTCTGGTTGAAACCTGACTGATAGAGATTAAAAGAGATTTGAGAGACATGAACCAGTAACAGTATATTTATCTGGGTTGAGGTTTAAACAAAATGTTAAAAACTTTTTAAGACTATTGAGGAAATTTAAACACAGACCAGATATTGGACAATATTAAGAAGTTTGTGTCAATTATTTTCAATGTAATGATGATATTTTAGATATTTTAAAAAGCCTATAATATTTTCAGAATAAAAATGGTATGATAGTTAGAGTTTGCTTCAAATTATCCCAAGGGACAGGTTATAAATGAAACAATATTGGTCATGAGTTTACAGTTTTGAAGGTAGGTGTATGGTACATGGGATTCATTATACTATTTTATCTCCTTTTGGATACATTTCAAATTTTCCATAATAAGAAGGTAAAATAAAAAAATTAAAAGCTCTCAAATACTTAACCTTGGGAAAAAAAGTCTAAGTAAAGGCAAATTTTGCATTTACTAATTTTTCTACCCCACTACAGACATAGGTAGAACTGCAATATCCAGCCTCTTCTGTCTCGCTCTTTCTATCACACACACACACACACACACACACTCGCTCACGTACCCTCTTTCTATACCATATGCACATAAACATCCATATATAAAATGTAGGTTTTAATAAGAAAGCTCTATATACTCTTAGTTATATGAAATGACACATGGATAAAAGAATTTAGAATTACGTGATGTCAATTAAACACTTCTGACCTACCACAGAAATGCTTACATAGTGAAACCAAAAGATTAAATAGCAAGGCAGAATCTAGGGATGCGTACGGTAATGTAATTTTTAAAAATATATAAGGATGTCAATTTTTTTGTACTTATGAACACAAACAACACTGTTATAAGACAAACAGAACTTGAAATTATTTTACCTATAACAAACAGTGGAAATAGCAAATAGAAAGAAGGCTTTCCAGAAACATTAAAAGCTTGTTTGGAAGTCAAGAAGGACTATGGCTTATTTGAGCAGCAAGAAGTAAACAGACAGGAAATCTGAACAATCCATAATGTAAGCAATTCCCTGATGCTATCTGTGGATCCAGTGGTTTATCATTTGAAGTTGTATTTTATTATATTTATGATGTCTCATTTATTATTTTCTTCATTCACTTCATCTTGTTACATACAGTACCTTCTAATGAAGGAGTAATCCTATCAAAATGATAGATTCCATGTTAAAATGTGAAAAGATACATTAAAAAATTCTATTCTACTCCTTTCTACCTCTGTTCTTAATCTTTAGTCTTAGCTCTAGCTAATAAAAGTATAGATAGGGAATAAAACATCATGGAGGGTAGAGGATGTGAGAATGTGCTAATTTATTACACCACAATGTAATATATGATTGACCTATGATAAACATTTCTACTATTACATATGGGGAAGTTGCCATTTAAAGGAATTTGATGAATAAAAAAGACTTTATGGTTTATAACTGGCAGGGCTAAAACAAAAAGTCAAAGCTCTTGAGTATTATTAGGGTGACCATATAATTTATTGTCCAAATTGGGAAAATTCTGAGGGTAACTGATAATTGCTCTGGGACATCTAGCACAAGCCAAGAACATCTTGGTCAAATGAAGACTCAGGATCACTCTAGGCATTATCAGAATAAAATATAATGTATGTGTAGTTGAAGATATTTTATGGAAGCAACAGATAAGTGATTTAAACTTAGTTGATAAAACATATGAGTACTACTCAACTATTGCTTCTTTAGTTTACTTTTATAGCTCTTTTTATTCTTATTTTTTTTTTGCTGTCTTAACAACTTTATCATTTACTTTTTTCACCCCAGCAATTTTTCACATCCAAATGGCTTAAAAGATGAAACTTCACAATTTGAATTATCGTCTCAAGAAAATATTTTCAACTATAGATTTTAGTGAATTACTATTTTTAAATGCAAAAATATAGGGCATAAATATATTAAATATATTCTTTATAGTATCAAAATTGTTTTCCTTGGTATATTATTTTGTATTGCACCTAAAGAACATCTTCAAAATGTGTATTATTAACTGATTTTAAAATGCATCTTAAAGCACACAATACGTACTTTGATTTTGATAATTTTCTTTGTATGATTGTATGAATGGTAGCAAACATACTAATATAGAAATTTGTTTTTGGAGACTTACAGAGCATTTTCCAATTCTATTTTATAGATGAGGAAACTGAAACTCAGAGCAGGTAAATGAGTTACTGTAGGTAACAAAGATAGTAAGTTTAAGAGTCAGAACCAGATTATCAGTTCAAGGTTCTTTTTGTTGTTTAATTTTTATTTTAAAATAAGTTTAGGGCTTCCCTGGTGGCGCAGTGGTTGAGAGTCTGCCTGCTAATGCAGGAGACACGGGTTCGAGCCCTGGTCTGGGAGGATCCCACATGCCGCGGAACAGCTGGGCCCGTGAGCCACGGCTACTGAGCCTGCGCATCTGGAGCCTGTGCTCCGCAACAAGAGAGGCCGCGATAGTGAGAGGCCCACGCACCGTGATGAGGAGTGGCCCCCCGCTTGCCACAACTGGAGAAAGCCCTCGCACAGAAACGAAGACCCAACACAGCAAAAATAAATAAATTAATTAATTAATAAACTCCTACCCCCAACATCTTCTTTAAAAAATAAATAAATAAAATAAAATAAAATAAAATAAGTTTAGTCTTAAAGAAGAGTTGCGAAGATAGAAGTTCCCCAGTACCTTCCCCTAGGTTCCCCTAAGGTTAACCTTTTACATATCCATGTTCCAATTATCACAAGGCTCTTTTTATCACACTGTGGAAAGTGTTATTGTCTAAACATGCATTTCATCATATACCCAATGATAAAGAAATTAGGATTTTTTATAATATTAACATATCTCATTATCTATTAGGATGACACATTTGCAACTGGAATATTGAGGTTTGGGGACTTTTTGGAATAATGCTAATAACACATTTATGTCTCTATATAAATTAGTGTGAGCTTTCATAGACTGTTTCATAAACATATCCACGACGGTGAATTTATATTATTAGATACATAAACATAAAAGCTGTTTGAATTTTTGAGATGATAAGTTTCAATAAATCATTTTTTAAGAAGTATAATCTTAGAAAAATATTTCTAATCAATGTCTATTTATAGAACTTGTTATATAAGGCCTGGGATATAGGATTACGTGATATACTTTTTGGTATGTATTTGCTCCTATTTTCTTTGTGTTGCATTGTGTGAAAAAAGGATCAGAATAGGTATATTGGTTCTCTCTGTCTAAAAAACTAAAAACGTGGTTTTTAAAAACAGAAAAAATTAGTTGGGCTGTTGACAATCTATGCTTGGTTACAATATTTGGATTGTGAAAACTGTAAAACTCTTTTTAGTACTTTAAGCTTTCCAATTTTTTTCATAGTCATTTGATCTTTCCCAACAGTACTTTGCAGTAACGGGCTTCTCATTTTCCTTTTCCTAATTTCATTTTGATACTAGTAGCAAACTGTTACTGCCCTACCCATGTCTCCTTGTCTACCATTTCAGAGCACACCGGCCTCATTTTCCATATTGGTGGGGGATATTCCACAGCATTTCCAGCCTCTGTAAAGGCAGAACAGCCTCCAGCCTCCATAGAAAGTCCTCAGAAAAAGATGCAGCTCTAGCAGTTGCAAGATTGGCCAGCATGCATTGAATAGACCTCAACCAATGACTAAAGGGAGGTGGTGTATATTTATACCTGTTTTCCCACGCTTTGGGTGCGGTAATTCTAAGGCTACTATTTTAAATGGTTTTCCAGGAAATCCCAGTGAGATTAAGCTCTGTTTGCTCACAGTGATAATTTGCCTGGGAATTCACACCCTTCATTGCCTCCCTTCCATTCCCTGTCTCACTTCCCCAAGATGCTACTGTGTTTCCTGAAGTCACTTCCAAAATAAACTACTTGCACTTGAATGCTTAACTCAGGATCTGCTTCTAATAGAACATAAACTCAGAAAATATATTCCCAAAGCACAGGCTGCAGAGAAACACTCAGTATTTATGTTGTTTAGTAACAGAACTGATTTTAGGACAGGTAGGAGCATGGAGACAAAGAAAATAGGTTTGGGGATATTTGTGGATATCAACTATCTGTGCTTTCTCTAGAAAGCCAATCATTATTACTGAAAATATATTATCTTTGGTTACTCAGACTAAAATTTAGGAAGGAAAAGAATACCTAATGAAAGCCAATAAAGACTGGGGATTTTGTTCTTCAGATTAATATCATTTTCTATCATAGTTGCTTATGTTCATAAGTCATCAACTAATTGGCAAGGAAAAGCACACAAATTCTATTGTGTCAAGGTGTTAAAATATTATTAAATTTGCAGTGCCAATTGCTTGGTTAATTAAAAAATAAACGATTTCTTTTCAAAGAATTAAAAGGTCAAGTGTTTCTATTATATTTTTTGAGAAGTTCATTCAGTTTATTTGTAGCGTAAGATGTATAGCATGCTGTAATAATAATATAGCATGCTGTATAGCAGCTTATTAATGAACTGGGAGCTGCTTTACCTTTTTTTTCTTGTTTTATTAGCTGGTACAAATGCAGAAGACAACAGGTAAAATGTTTATCTGTTTAATCAGAATGGTAGAGGTATATGCAGTGAGAAATGGAGAAGTATAATTTTTTTTCAAAAGACAATGAAATATACTAGGAAATAGAGTCTTAATTGGAATGTATTCTCTGATAATCTTCATTGGCCAAATCAGCTCAGAGCTGACTGATCCATAGATGTTTGACCAGGTCAGAGGCTTAGAATAGTCTCTGTAATTGCTGGCATATCATAGCTTGGTTACTATTAGGTATACTATCATATTAAAAATCTTATCTTCTGCTTCTGGGTCCCATGTAGTGGTGAATAGTATTTAAATATTAAGTCTAAAGAAGGAATAAGAGAAGGTCAAATAAATACCATAAGAATACAGTGCAATGACTATTTCAGTAAGCTTATGTGTATAAGGCAATTTAATTTAGAAGGCTCATTTTGAATCTAACTCACACATGGCAATGACAAATATTTTCTAAACTATTTTAGAAATAGTTTACTTATTTTTAGAAATTTGTGAACCTCAGGTTTTCCAGTTCTAAAACTTAGTCTTTCCCCAATTTAAAACTACATTCTATTGAGTACTTTGCCCAGGCTTTAATGTAATATAGCTTTGAACTATCTTTGTCTTTGAATTATTTTTGTCCGTCATCTTTTACGTTTCAAAACAATCTAGTTGCAAATCACAGCCCTTTTCTAATTTTTCATTTATGAAAAATATGTCCTTACATATTTTTCACAGACTACTTTGTACAAGGTCTGGCATCAGCCTTTTCTCTATCTTGACTACCACAGACTTACTTCAAACCTCGTTTTTTCTCATCACAGCTTCCCCTTTTTTTAAAAAAAATCCAATTCCATGTAAAAATCCTCTTTATATTTGGTCATGAAGGCTACATTGTGGTTTCCTATTACATCATACATCAGATCAAAATTCTGAACTTCGGTTCACAGACCTTTACCAATATGTACTAACTTACCTGCTTTCCCTTTCTTTCAGCTCTCAGCTTATCTTCTTCCCTGACTTGAGGCAAATGTGTTTTTCATATTCCAGATGAATTTTTATTCCCAAATAAACGTTATTCTCTTCCTCATTCAGCAGAGTGTCAGCTATCTTTCATTACTTAAAGGCACCAGAAATCCCAATGCCTCCTAGATGCTCCTTCCAATAAAGCACACTAAGAGTAGAGTTAGTATTCTTTTCCATTCCCTTCTCTATCTACCAGGAATTAAATTTTATCCTATTATTCTGAGGTTACTGCCTCAGCTATGTAAGTATTCTTGGTTAGAATACTACAGAATTCCAGTGAATTTCTTTCTATGCTAGCTTAATACTAAAGCCATTTTCATGTTGAAATGCTGTTGTAGAAATGCATAGGGAAGGAGCATCTTTGTTCTAGAAATCTAGTGAATATGTTCATACGTTTTTACATCTTACAATACATCGCCATGACATTATCTCATTTGACTCAAGAATTTCGGGAGGTAGAGTTGAGGTCCCCTTTTTTAAGTGGGAGGGAACCTGAGGCTCCAGTGTACTGCAGTATTCAAGAGGACAGACTTTGTAATCAAGACGACCTCAGTTTGAATTATTACGACAGTGTTTACACCAGTGTGACTTCGGGAAAATTATTAAAATCTCTAAACCCAAACTGCCTCATAAAGTGGGGACAGTAATAACTACATGATATACAGCATGTAAAAAGCACCACAGGTGAAGTGGATTGCCTGGCACACGGTAAGCACTTAATACATATAACAACATGTTAAGGGATTGCCCGAGACATACTTTTAGAATATGCCCGCAAGGACTTGAAACCAAGATTTTGGATTCCAAAGCCCGTGCTTTTCCACTATCACTGCCTCCTAGCACACTGATTTAATTAAACTACTAACTTGATGGATGACCTTGAGCAAAATACTTTACTGAGTCAGTTTACTCATCTGTAAACGGAGTCTTTTCAGACTTTCAGCGTCTACTCCAAATACATATTTTTTTTCCTGTAGTGTTCTAGGTCGTGGTTCAGGTTCGTTATATATACAAGATCTGTATAATCATAAGCTGTGCACATTGCACTGAATTTTACTCGTATGTTCATAGTTCGTTCAGTGTTTAGTTTTGGATACACACTCAGCTGTTGCCTGTCTTTAGTCCGCTTCTCGGCGCCTCGTGAAGGGGATACCCATACCTAGCTTTATTTATTTATATGCTGGCTTGTTTCCGAAAGGATTTAAGGCAGCGAGTGACACCTTAAGTTCCCTAACGAAGTCACACAGTGCGAGTAATACTCTTTTGATGAAATCTCCCGTAGAACCGCCCTTGAGTGAGATGCTAACTAATGTCTTTTACCCAACTCTTAAAAATAAAGACTGATGTACCCAGCTAGAAGTCCTGGAAGCATACAGTTAAGGTTTCTTCCTCAGCCTTGACGCTGTCCCACCCTTTGTCAACGGTCACTCGAATGCCCTTCTCAGACTAACCAAAATTGTCGCCGCTCAAGTCCCGGCTGGAGAGAGATCCCACCCCGCCCCTTCACTCCCTCTCATACCCAAGTTTCCCGATTGGGAAGGGGCCTGAAGAGCCTTTCTCACGTTTCCATATTATTGGCTGGCACGGCTGTCAGTAATATCTACTTCCCGCCTTCCAGCCTAGCGGGTTTCTTGGACCCCTCGGTTTCTGCGACTAGCCGCTTACGTTTGCCTGAGCCGTGTTGCCGGGGACCCGTGACCTTTCACCCCCTCCCTTCCCACAGGAGCGCCCCGGCCCCCGTCCCCGCCCCCGCCGGCGGCGCGCGCCCCCGCGCACGCTCTCAGCCCGCGCGCGCTCACTCCCGCGCAGACACGCACACTCTCGCCCCCCGCCCCCGCCCCCGCAGGCTGAGACTTCGGCGTTGGGAGGCGGCGGCGGCGGTGGCGCTGCTGAGAGGCAGGGACCCGAGCTTGAAGTGTGTGGGAGTCTGCGAACTCAACCCCTCACTACCCTCCCCTCGCAGCCATCCCCCTCCCTCCCCGCCACCCCCCCCCCCCACAAGCGGGAGAAATAATGAGCGAGACCGGGCGGCAGCAGCAGCAGCAGCAGCGCCGAGCAGCCCAGGCAACGGCAGAACCGCTCCGGCGGCGGCGGCGGCAGCACCAGCAGCGGGAGCGAGCGCAGCGCTAGCGCGGCGCGGGGACCGCCGCGCTCCTTCCCGGCTCCTGCCCTCCTCCGCCGCTCGCTCTTTTCTCCGCGTCCACCTCTTTCCCCTCCTCCTGCTCATTCACTCTTTCCCTCACTCTCCCCTCCTCCTCGGCTTCTCCCTGCGCCCCGCCAGCCCTCGCGCTCTCCCACTCCCTCTGCCCGTCCTCCCCGCTCCCCTCCTCCCGCTCATTCACTCGCCCCTCTCCCTTCTCCACTCTCTCCCCCTCTCTCCTTTCTTCTCCTTCTTTCACCCTCCGTCTCTCACACCCCCTCCATTCCCCTGTCTCCTTTCTGACACTGCACTGCAGCTGCTCCTCAGCCCTGCCCCCTCCCCAGTGAGAACAAACCAGCAACATTGCTTTTTTTTCCTAAAGAGATTTCTATTGATCCGATTAAAAAAAACAAAAACAAAACAACCTTAAGAAACCCCAAAAGCAAAAAAAAAAAAAAAAAAAAAAAGCAAAAAAAAGAAAGAAAAGAAAAAGCCAAAACAAAAGGGAGAACCTTCTCCCCGTAGAAGCGGCAGGAACTGCAAACATGATGGCGGCAGCTCCCATCCAGCAGAACGGGACCCACACTGGGGTTCCCATAGACCTGGACCCGCCGGACTCGCGGAAAAGGCCGCTGGAAGCCCCCCCTGAAGCCGGCAGCACCAAGAGGACCAATACGGGCGGTGGGTATCGCTTCCACCTCCCCGCTGGCCCCATCCCCCGCCGCCCGCCCCTGCCTCCCTCCCTCCCGCCGCCCTCCCTCCCTCCCTCCCGCGGCCCGGACACCTCCAGCCCGAACCCGGCGGCTCCCGCGCCCTGCCTCGCGCCCCCTCCCCTGCACCTGCCCCGCATCTCGCCGGCCCCGACACATTTCCATTTCTATGTTTATCATTCATCAAAATGGCGACCGGTTTTTCGGAATAGACCTATCTTTCCATTTAATCGGTCGAAAGGCTGACCATTTAAATATCCTAGACCTGGGCAAGGGGGTCCGTTAAGGAGGAGGAGGATGACCCCGAGTGAAGTGATGGCCGCCCGAAGATGCGCGCTGCATTTAACAGTCTGATTAAATAAATAAATAAATGGCACTTGGGTAGCGGAGAGCAAATGATTGGGGCACCGGAGAGTTTTGCTCTCTTCATCCCCTTGGTTTGGGCCACAAGTAGTATGCAAAATCTGGAAGAGTGCATACTCTTACCGCACTTACATTGTCGGTGCAAATATTTCACTGATTTGTCTTAAGGGGTGTGCATACGAGGGTGGGGGTGTCTGGTACTCTGACTTGTTAGTTAACATCCTGCGCTTCTTGGGAAGATGAGTTTTAACGGGACCGGTATCGCTTCTTCATTTGCACTGGAGTCATCTTAACAATGCACCCAATGCATCGAGGCAGAGGTGAATTTATCTACAGCACGTACATTAGAGACGGATGGGGGTCTTGCGAATGGCACACTCGAAAAATTTGGAACGTTCATTCACATAAGGAAGCTGGATTTACCGGGGTGTTTCCTATTTAAGACATGATCAGTTTGACGGAAATTAAAGTTTATGGAGTTGGCTTTATTTTTTAAAACATTTCAATCTTTCTTGGTTCATCTACCCCCTTCGTTTTAATAATTGTGGTTCTTTTGGAGAAGGAACATTATCTGGTCACTTTTAAGTGTATTTGATGTAAATGACTCCTAAGCTTTTTAGTATTGGCAAAATTCTTCTTAAGGTCCTTTAATTAATGAGCTTAAACGAGATCATAGTAGACTAAGGAGTGCTAAAGAAATACTCCAGGATTAGTTAGATTTGCCAGTCCACATCACTTTGAGTTATTTCCTGGCAGTTATTGAAGGCTTGGAATACACCCTACAGTTTGGGTGGATTATTTGGTAGGAGAATGGTTGTTTTGCATACTTTAGGTAGGATATAGGCAATGGCTAATTGTAGTCCTTATGTGTTTGCTCATGTTAAACAAATATAGCTCATCACTATTTACTGTCCTTTTATTTATTTATTTTGCAATATGTTAAGGTTTGTCATGGTATAAATCTCTGAAGTTTTGTTAAAGGGTCAGTTCATTTTGTTTTACCATAGTAACTACAGATAGAATTGGAAGACTTCCATGTTTGGAATAACAACTGGAATTTAGTCATCAGTTTCTACAGTGCTGCAAAATAATAGAACATGTTTAGATTTTAATTCCAAGTTTGAAAGTATAAATTCTACAGAATGGGAAACATTTCGTACATGTTTATTTTTCAGTGTAATTGGCTTATTTTCGTTCTTAAAAAAAAAAATTAACCCCGTATTTCCTGCAGCTATATGCCCAATGTTTTAATCGCTCTTTTTCTCTCTTGAGGGTGGAGGGAGGATACAAAGTTTAAAATTATTGTGTTAACGAAGTATATTTCCTTGCATTTTTCAGAAGACGGCCAGTATTTTCTAAAGGTTCTCATACCTAGTTATGCTGCTGGATCTATAATTGGGAAGGGAGGACAGACAATTGTTCAGTTGCAAAAAGAAACTGGAGCCACCATCAAGCTGTCTAAGTCCAAAGATTTTTACCCAGGTAGGTGCAATGGTGAAGAGATTGTTTGATAAATCCCCAAGGAAATAAAAGATCTACCTGTGTTGTGTGCTGTATTGAAAGAATTCTTAATAGTGTAGACTATTTATTTATTTGATGTATTAGAGTATTTGTGGAAAAATTTTAAGAGTATTTTCACTCTTGGTTATGTTTTGTTTCTATAATTGATATTCTGTCTATGATGTAGACCAATTTTGAGATGAATCTTCTGGGTATTTCTAAATACTTCTTTCTAATTAGGGAAAAAAACTCTAAAACTTAAAGATAGAAACTAGACAGCTGGCATCAGGAAATAGGGTTCTTCTGAAGTTTTCAGAAATAATTGTAATGACAATTAGTCTAGAGTGAATTCAGAAGAGGAGGTAGAAAGGCTTCTTAAAGAATGGACCATTTACTTTCTAAATCCATTATGTACCTCTTTCTGCTTCATTGCTTTGTTTGTTGGCCCTGGAGTGAAGAGGACAAGTGCTGCCTCTTCAGATTTTTAAAATATTGTGTTTTTAATATAACTGTGACAAGGAAATATATTATTATGTAAGAAGTAAAATAATGCTTCAAAATTTGTGTTACTTAAGAGCTGTATTTGATCAAAATATGTTAACAGTTTGTGTGGTATTGTAGGTACTGTAACCCAATGGAATATGGCAAGTTTCCTAGGTGGTATAATTTTTTTTTTTTACTTTTCAGTGTGTTTTTTAAATTTAAACTGTTTATAGTTCTGTGCATTTATCTTTATCTTTTTAAAATCATTTTGCTACTTAATATATGGATTTTAAGTTTGTGTATCTCCTAGATAAAACATTAATTGATTTGCTTTTACCTACATGTAGCTTCTGCCATTTTTTTTTGTTATTTCATATTTATGGCCATAAAAAATATTTATTCAGTGCTGAGGGGACCGACACTGCTTATTTTTTTTTCTTGGTAGGAAAGAAAAGCTGATTTGCTTTCAGTGATCTAATTCAGTAAGAGTTCTTTAGTACAGCAAAGACATCTGGTATGAATGTAAGCAAAACATTTGGAGGATTTCTTTTTCATAGCCAATCGCTTGGTGGTAGAAAGTGGACCACTGTACTGCATAAGAAGGTTTTAGAATGGTTGGAACTGTCATTTAGTTATGTAAATTAAATGTAGTATGTTTGGTAAACATTACATTTATTAAACTAAGGTGTAATCTATTAGATATGTCCTATGAAAGTTTGTTTTCTGTGAGTGTAGTTTTGTAGATGGCTTTCCTTGTCTCTGAAACTTTCCTTATGCATTAAAAAAGTTTGCTGACATATTCACATTCTTATATTTAAAAGGTATGTTATGATGAAAAAATGTGGAATTGTGAAAATCCTTAGTGCAAATAAAAGCATTCAAAAGAGCTTGATTGCAGAATTAATAATGTCATAGTTCTAGGAAAAGAGCTGCAATGGTAAATTAAATTCACTGTCAATAGATGAAAATGAAATAGCTTTTTTTTGCATTATACATGAGGGTATCAGATGTGCAGGGATGTTACAGAAAATTGGTGTTTATCAAGGATATTCCAAATAGTAAATTAAATGCCTTTTCATTTGACTATAGTGTATTTTCAGTGGGTTGGAAAGGGTGCAACTAGAATTAGATCTTTTGTTTTTAGTCCACAGTTGTGTATTTTTTTCTTATTACATTGAAATTGCTTATTTTATTTATAGTTCTGAGGCATGTTATTCATATAGAGCAAGAATATCCGTTGGCAAAAATGGAAAACTGGAATGCGTTGAATAAAATTTTGTGTGTGTAGTGACGTAACCTGATCAAATGTGAGTTGAAATGTCTGGATAAAAGAAGGCTTATACTCTGCCTGTAACAGGTGGAAACCAGTCACAAACTATGAAATCAATTGTAAGGATGAAATAAAGCCCTGTAATTTATAAGAAGCTTTAATAATTCTCAACACTTTGTATGTAAATACGATTTTAGCTAGGTTATTACCTGTTCAGACAGATACATCTCTCTTCTTCTGACAGACTTTAATGGTCTTTCTGTTCATACTTGACCATAAGCCTGTGGAATTATCTGAGGTCCTGGTATTCTTCAACATAGCAGCCTCTGAGCTACTTTCAACTTCTCTTACTCAGATATATTTAAGAGATACTTACCTTGCTCATCTCAAATGAACTAAATTATAAAGCTGTGATTTATACTGCCTAGTTATGAGGACTTTCTTGTAGGATTATGCGGTAATTAAAGCCCTTTTTTGTGTGTTTCATATATGTACTTATGACTCATATTCCATTACAATGAATATGCCCGATGTTTATTTCATGAAGCATTTTTCTGTTTCTTATTTGTAAGACAGAATATTTGGGGATAAGTGCACTTCAGTTGTATAACTTAATGGATTTTCTCAAATACCTAAGTTTTAAAACAATGCAATTGTGTTCAGAAGGTTCACTTAAAATACTGGTGTATTTGAGAAAAACTTTCTTCAGGGTATATATTACAGAGTACAGACATTTCTTAAGTAATCTCTTAAGCAACCTTCCTTTTCTGAGTAATTTTTAATATTTATGGTTGAGATGAAGAAAACAGTTTTTGCACATTACTTGGTATGAATTTAGAATTTATAGAACTGTATATTAATTACATTGTGTATTTTAGCATGTCATATAAAATAAAATAATTTGGGGAAATGGTATGATGAGGATTGTAAAGTGCATTTATCAATTACTGTAATCGGAAAAAAAAGATCGATAAGTAGATTCATTTTTTTGCTGTGCTGTATAATTCATTTATCTATTACTAAAAATCTAAATCTTACAAAATACTAACTTATTACCTGTGGTTTATGACTATATCTTTTATTCTTACTTGATTAAAGCAACCTAATTTGATTTATTTATATATGCTTTTTATAATTAGGTTACCCAAAGTTAATGCCTTTTAATTAAAAAACAGCTTTCTCATTTTGGGAAATACATTACTGTATGCATTTTCAGGATGGCAATAGGATAATATTCTTTTATTCCTTTATTTGGCATCTGAAGATGTGTTTGGTTTTGTTAATAAAAAGATTGATTTTATCTGTTAAAATCATTTAATGAATGGTTCAGGTAGATAATTGGGAAAATTTATTGAATACATTATTCATTGGGAATAGTAAAGGATATATAAAATAAATATTTTCATGTATGCCTTAGATTTTAGAACATTTCATAGTGTACCTATTTTATTCCATTATATGACACTGGAGATATTCATTATATCAAACAGGAATTCTCTATAATCTTAGCATATATTTGTGTGTGTTTTAAACTGTTTTCATACTTGCGGCTATAAAACTGGATCACATTTAATATAAATTATTTCCTTTTTTGGTCCTTAAATTAAAATTTGAGCTCATTATTCCTAGATTTATTGTATCTTAATTTATCACTGTCCAACTTGGGTGATGCTTTTTTAAAAAATCACATACTATTTATATGTGAAATCTTTAAAAATCATGAAAAAGCAGAATGTAAGTGAAATTTTCTTTTAGTGAAGGAAATACCCCACACTGCCTTAATTTTGACATGGGGAAAATTCAGTGGCGAATTTAACCATTAGGGTTGGGATTGTGTAAGAATGATAATTCTTTTGGAAATAAGAGGAGTTTATGAAGTTTGAAATAGATCACTTTTGTTTACATTGTTGAAGGAAGAGTATTATTGTATTGGTAGTACAATGTGAATACTTTTGTTATAGCTTCTGAAAGTTGCAATCTATACTCTTTTCTTTGATCTAAGGTGCTTTGCATCTTAGAAATTTACTGGCATATATTTTAAGGCAAAATTAGCAGGTAAATATAATTGTAACAAGTAGAAAATAAAGTATAATTTCCAACATTGTTGAATTTAATAGGGTAGCTGTCATTACACTGTGCTATACCTTTGGTTTTAGTATTGTCAAAGAGTTGCTGACACATAATGTGTTTTTCTTTAAATATTAAAGTTGTAATATTTATGTTTGTTATACTGCCTATGGTTGTGGGTTATTTTATGTTTTGTCTGTCTGTATCCTCAGTTGTGGGAGGAGCCATAAGCTTTCACTTATACATTAATATCTGTCTGAAAATTTGCTGCATTTTTAATACTTTATTTCTCATTTTAAGCAATAGGAAATCTCAACACATGAAGGAATGTTACTGGCATAGCACGATCTATATTAAAATTTTACTTTCTGAAAGTTATAATTTTTATACTTAACCCATGAAAGCAAATGTTTTGTGGTATGAAATTTTTTAGAAAGATTGAATTAGCATTAAAATCTTAGCTATTCATTTTATTTGATTCTTTTTAAAATTTCATCCAGATGTTATATCTTCTGTTATCGATTTAGTAAGTTATGGCTTTACAGTGTTAGTGTTTTCATGAATTATATAGCACAATGTCACTTTGAAATTTGCTATTTGAAGCCTTCTAGATTTTGGAAAAATAGCTCATTTAAAACTTGTGACATTGTAAGGTAATATAGTACATCTAACAACATTGTCTTGCAAATATCACCCCCAAAGGATTTCAGGAATAGTTGAAAAATAGTGAGCACAGTTGGTGAAATAGTTCAATATTTATGTATTGAAGGTGTTTCGTATAATATACAAAGGGAAAACGATCTGTGTCTTGGGAACTCTAAGGAGTATGTGGTATCACTAAAAACCGAGCAAGAAACCACCAGTTAGAAACATGTCTTTTTATAGTTCGGTTCTTTTGTTTTGTTTTGCTCTGGCTTAAGAAAATTAATTTTTGCTCTTAAATATTACAAATAACATTTGCTGAACACAGTTATGCCACTTGTTAACTAAAATTCAGCCCCTAATAATTTTTTTTTTTTTTTACTTAGAGTTTAGTCTCAGTTGTTTCCAGTTTAGTGGAGCTGTGTTTTAAAGGATAACTTTTATGAGCAAGTGCAGCTTTTCAGAATAAAATTGGGGGGATGAGGGTGGGAGATTTGTACTTGATTGCCATCTCATTTCCATCTTTGGATGAAGCTCTAGCATAAAGTTAAACAACATCTGCAGAGATCTGACTGACAAACATCTCTCTGGGACTCATCATTGCAGCCTGCAGCAGGTGCATTCAGCTTTGCAGTCTTTTCCAAAAAGAGGTTAGTTTGTTCTAACATTTATCGGTAGACCAGTGGAAGCAAGTGACTAGAGAGAAGAGGTTGGTTGTCACTTGTCCAGTGCTGGAATACTACAGGTAATCGGACTGGATTGGTGGGAACCATAGCAGTATGTGTCTCACATTGCATTGCAGCTGCTATGGAGCTTAATTAACCTGACCCTCAGAGACTGAAGTGTCACGGTATAAAATGTAACATGCAAGAAATGAAGCAGTGCTTTTCAATACTTCCTGATGCTTGGATTGGTAAAATTTCTATTTTCTTCATCCTATTCTTTAAAGATATAGCATCACATTTTCCATTTTTTATATGGAAGTATTTGAAACTAAAATGATTTCCATGAATCTGATAGAATCTACATGAACAGGAGATAAGGGCTTTAGGTATAGAAATAAAGAGAAAATAACCTTAAGTAGGAAGTATTTAAAGTTCGCTATTCCACAAGTATATTTTCAGGTCATGAGTGAGTGGAAATAAGTGGAAGTACATTGTAGTTCTTTTTTTATTATATTAGATTAACATTTACTTATTTATTTTTATAAGAGAAAGAACCTGTGTAAAATTAAGTTGTATCTTTTTAGCTGTTAGGGACTTTGACAGGCAAACTTTGCTGAGTGTTTTGACGTGTTCCAACACACAAGACAGGCATAGTATGTTAAAAATGTTTTTAGGATGCTTCAGCTTAATATAGGAGTGCTGTTGAAGTGGTTCTTTACCACAATTTATTATAAGTAAATTAAAATTTGATTAAATAAAAACTCTAAAAAAGTCATTCATTTCTTTTGTTTTAAATTTTTTGATCTGTTTGAAATACTGACAGTACACTTCCATGACACATATAGAAGTTTCTTGTATGTTCTAATAGTGTTCCCAATTAATGTAGATGTCTCATCACAGTCCTGTTTATCAATTGGCCTTTGAACGGAAAAAATGTCTTCTAAATTAAATCTGGCAAGGTGCTATACTATTTTAAAATAATTCAGAATTTTAAAATATCATTGAGAGTCTTTGTGAAGCAGTTTTGTTATTTTGACTTTTTTATTAGTTTTACTAAATTGAATTTTTTGGTATCCATTGACTATAACTTGTCAATTACCCAAGAGTAATTAAGTTTTGGAGTTTGCAGATTTTTTGTAATCTATATACTTTTATTGAAGGAATTTTTACCAGAGTGGCCAATAACTATTTGATTCTGAAGTTACTGTTTGTAAGAAAAAGCTTCTAAATTTTATCTTAATTAGATTATGAATAATAGGCAATTTATTGGTAATTATAGTAATTGTGGAAAATAAGATTAAAATAATCATCTCTAGAAGTGGAGAGAATCATTCCTCCACTTTTAAACATATTTCATTTTTCAATCAAGATTTTTCAGTTTTGACATTGTGGAATGTTGTTTTCTTATTAATTCTCATCAGTATAAAAATATTCTTTAAAATTACACATTTAAGAAGTTTTGATAAAGAAGATATTGAATAAGAATAAACATTTTGAGACTAGAAAATAGAAAATAAAGATTACTATGTAACTGACAAACTTTTTGAGATATTTTCAACATTTGCTAAGTTTCAAACCACTATATGGATATCCTTTTCCATGACAAACTTGATCATGAAAACACATAATATCTGCACTCCATCATTGATCTTTTGCTGCTTCCTGCAGGGCCTGTCATAGCATCATTGACAGGACCAGATGAAAAATGAAATCAGTATCTTGAGTTTTTTAACAGCAAAATGATTCAGGTAAGATTATTTGGTGTGGAAAATAAAACATTTTTTTACCATTTTTGTACTCATTTAATAATTGATATTTAAAATTAATATTTTTCTTATTTTAAGACCTGTTTTATGTCTTACTGATGTTCAGTATATTTGTCATATCCAATGAATTTTATTCTGAACTCAGTAATTTTAAGTTTTAGACTGTAGTGTTTCTTACTTTCCTTGTGAAACTTAGCATACTTTTTGAAGCTTTGAAGAATAACTTTTCTTTCTCTTTGAAAGATTTTTGAGAACAGTTACACGTTGAAGGCCCCATAATTTGATTGTAGGATAAATTTTCACACAATGAACTTACTAATTAAATAAGAGTTCAAATCCTGCATTTCCTCTAGGATAGATATAATAAATGCTATTCTCAGTTTGATTGAATTTTTAGAAATCATTCTTATCTTGAAGAAAGTTGTCTTCATTTAAATAGTTAATAATTTGCTGCTCTAGTACTTAGATTGGGCGGTGACTTCATTTTAAGATTTAGTAGATAGAGGGAAGGACAGAAAAGAAGGAAAGGGGGAGTGCATTGTATTAACACAATAGTAGAGAATTCAGTATGTGTTTTTGTTTTATGTTACTAAATATTTTTGAATAACTGCAGCTTTTCAATTTTGGTTATATTCATTCTTGAAATACTTGTTTTTGAAGGAATTATTGCTGGAAGCAGTTGAGCTTCTACTTGGAGACCTTTCATTCACATACATAGTTTTAATTATTCTTTGTATAACTCCTGTGTTTTTAATTTTCTAAGACTAATTAATTTTTTTAAGTCAGAAAAGTACTTTTAAAAAAAAAATCTAGTTTCAGTCTTCACTCTGAAATCTGGAAGTTTTTCTCTTGTCAATATAAGTATTTATCAGCTGCTTCCTATGAGTCCAGGTATCCTATGATCATTATGACTTAGAAGTATTACGAAGCATCTTTTCTTTGTAAAGTAATATGGGTATGTTTTACTTCACCCTAAAATGCTGTGCTTCGATTGTTATTGTGTCCTTAAGTTTTGTTTAAAAATATTTTTTATATTGCATCTCTGATATCTGTCAATAACTTAGTGAGGACACTTAGGAGTATTGAAGAGGCTTTTTTTTTTTTTTTCTTTTAAAGGGATTGGAAAAATAATGGAATTGTGGAACTAGATGAAAGAAATGGTGCTTAGGTGCGATCTCTTCCAGAATCTTCATTTAATAGTTGAGAAAACCAAGATACCAAGAGTGATATAGGCAAATAATTGTCCTGCAACTTTTAAATATGTTTTCTGAATTTGTGGTACAATTATAGTAGATACTTCATTCTCTTTTTGTTTTGCTTTACTCTTTTTTTTTTTTTTCCTCCTCTTTTTGAATGTGGCTCTCTGAGGAAATAAGTCTTCACTTCTTCTCTCTCCTAGTTTAAAAATAAATACTCCTACCCCCACCCCCGCTTTTTTAAACTAAGTTGAAAGCACAGTAGTTATTTTACAATAATTTTTGTTGTTGTTGATTTGCTACACTGAAAGGCCAAAGACAGGTACTCTTTATCATTACCATATGTTAAAAAACAAAGATATGGTAGATTATATTGCCCGGAATATAACCTGGTCATTTCTGTATTTTCATAATTGTACTGTTTGAAAATGGCAGTATTCAGGGTTATTTGATTTCTACAGCTTTGTTACTTCATTTGCAAAGTTATTTTTTTTTCTTCTTTTCTTCCTTCCTTTGTTCCTTAGCTCAACTTTTTAATTTCTTCATTTTTGGTTAAACAGAGTAGTGACATTGCTAAAAAAAATTATATAGACTTTCTAAGTCAAATTCTGTTTTGGGGGATATATGTATTTTCCATATTTTTATGACATAAAATTTCCTTAAGTATTGCATATTTGGCTAGGAATTCGTAACAGTTGGTTTTAAAAGGACAGAGTATTATGATTAAGAAATAAGCATGAGCGTAATTGTAACGCAATCTAAGTACAAATGAAGATATATAATAATTATTAATTTTAAAACATAATTATTTTCTCTTTTTTGTCTATCCATTTCATCAAATTGGTCCACTTCTCGGTTAATTAGAATTCTGATGCCTCTTGCATTGCATTATAGGCTTAAGGGCTACTTTCTAACATAATTATAAAAGTCACTTAATGTGATTTTGAAGATATTTTTCCTTCACGGATTTAAATTAAAACAAAAAAATTTGTCATAGTCTTTACTTACTACAGTTGAATAGTAGAATTAAGCTTTTATTGATATGAAGGAATTTATGTCATCCTTCATGCCTGCTGTATGTTCAGCATATAGCCCAGTGCTTTAAACATCTGTGGCATTTGAAATATAAATGAATGAATGTGTGATTGAATGAATGACCAATCTGAGGCTTCATCTGTGAATGTGATGGATATAGAAGGCAATCTGCAGTTTTTCATTATATTTCTAGTTTACTTTAGTGGAGTGATATCAACACAATGAATGTAGAAGGCAATTCATCTTCAATTTTGTATTATATTTCTAGTTTACTTAGGGGTGTGTGTGTGTGTGTGTGTGTGTGTGTGTGCGCGAAACATCTGTATTTCGGATAAGTAAACTAATGAGTTCAAAATTCAAACAAACAAGGAAAGACCATAGAAGTGTTAAGACAAATATGGGCCAGGTCTTATCAAAGAAGAGTAGAATTTTTTTTTCTATTTAGCATGTTGTCCTGAAACTTTCAGAAAACTGAAAGCTAGTATTATGGAGAGTACTTAAAAGCCGTCTCCCAGATGAAGATCAATTTAAAAATACTCTGTCTTAAGAAACATGAGCTTAAGTAATATTTATTTATTAATAAAGTAATACAAAGTACCTATATTACAAGATTTGATAGTTATATCACATTACAGTTTACTTATTGCCACATGGCTACCTGTGCAGTAAGAAACAATCTACTGATGACTTTTCTTGAGATACCTTGAAAATCAAAGATTACTAACCACTAAATTGAGGTTACTTTATTAAAAATATGATTAGTAAATGTTTTGTTTTTAATATATTTTAATATCTCCTTCCCCACCTATAGTGGGGAAGTAAACATGTATAAATACATTAGGACTTTTAGAAGAGTATACCAACTATGTAGTAGATTGGAATTTATATGCTTTGAGTTTGACCAACTCAAATACTTTATTTGAAATTAATAGGAAAGTTATTGAATTTGGTTTTCTTCAAAGTCTTGTAAATACTTGTTAAACAGAATTTAGAGAAATGTATGAAATATTAGTGTTTATCTTATATTAATACATTGTTTGATTTTTGCTGCAATACACCAATGAAACTTCTAAGATTTAATAAATATATTTAGTTTCAGGCTTAGTCCCTTACATTTTTATAAATTCGATTTATTTTTTAAAAGACTGATGGAGAAAAAAAAAAACTGATGGAGAATAATGGGTTAAAATAACTCTAAGTGTTTACTTGGCTGCTTCCCCTGCCCTTCTCTGCCACCATGGCCAGATTTTAACATTCTGATGGACATTTATGCGTTCCCTTTGGGGTTAGAATGAGATATACAGTTTTCTGAAGTTCTTACTCTCAAACAAGGGAGCAATAAGAAACAATAAAGATAAATACCTGGTTATAATGAAATTTGATAATTGTATAATGATAGAATTATGTCTTGAAGTTGAAACTGCTTGTGTCAGTGGCAAGATCTTGAGAGAAGAGGGTATACTTCAAAAAAGACTTCAAGGAGGAGCTGACAGAGTTTTGAGGGTTGAATTTTAATTTGCTTGGTGGACAAGAGTGGAAGGTCATTTGAAGCAGAGACAATATATGTATCCATGGAGTTATGAAAAATTCCTTGTATATTCAGGGGTCCAAAAGTAGTTTGGTATTACTGGGATACAAAGTAGATATTGCTGTGGGGAGAGAGTGGGAGTAGGGAGATACTATCGATATTTGTACAGATAAGAGAAAATGTATTAAAAATGTAAAAGAAAAGAGTTTGATGGAAAAATATTTAATTTGGAGACATTCAATAGGAAGAAATATTTTAAAGAAAAAGTACATTTGTTATGTCTATAAGATGAATGACAGTGGTACTGTAATTAAAATATATGTATTTGTATAAATATAAATAGTGATACTTGTACCTTGGAGGAAGGATTGCCCTAGTTATCTAAAAGCAGAGTTAAATAGTAGATTGGGGAGTCTGGCTTTCTGCCTCAGTTATATAAGTAGAATTAAAGAGAAGACTAGTTTGTTTAGAAAGAAAGGAAAAAAACTACTAGAGATAAAAGAAATGTTAAATATGAAAGCTGTCTTTTTATTAAGCAACTATGTGCTGAGGTGAGGGTAGAAGAAAAAAAGTGTGGAACCTAGTGAATGAAATGTCAGTGAGGAATGTTTTGCCGTATTCAGGAAAGCTCTGGAGATAGAAATCTGTTTTTGACATTTGTTCACTCTTATATAACCTGTTGTCTATGCAGGTGCATTTAAAGTTAATGACTCAAATGGTTTCTTTTACTAGTTTGCCTTTGATTAATAGCTGTTTAGAATCATAGATCTGATAAAAATTTTCTCACTCCTTAAATTATGAATATGTAGGCCTAGTTTCTAGCTCTCTTGGCATATGAACATTTATTTTTAATTTGATGAAAATTAGTGACTTGCACAACGTATGCAATTTTAATGTGTGAATTTTAATTTTTTGGCAGTGCTCAAACACTGAAGTTTTGGTATGTGATAGAGACATTGGTGTGTGTTATGTCAATGAAAATGAAAGTTGAAACTTTCATTATTCATTGTTAGTGGATTCTCTGTTGTATAATTATTTTGTTTGGCATTTCAATTGATTATTGAGATTCAGCAGGATTCTCCATCATTGATAAATATTTATTTCATATAAAAATTAGTCTTAATTGATAATCTGTCAAATCCAGATGAGTTTAAAAAGTCACTGTGAAAAATATGGCACTGTTTTACATTTAGAAAATGAGATTAAAAATCTGTCTAGCATTTATATTTATTTGTGAAATTATTGGCTATTTGTGTAGAGAAACATTAAAAAATTGAACAGCTGAAGTGACATTAAGCACCAGATGGGAATTTGAAATAAAAATATTCATTGTGTAATCTTTATTTAAATGCTATTCATAATTCAATAATACCAGTTGTATAACTCAAGGTTGACTTCAATATAAAAAGGAAGCATAAGCAGAGTCTCATTGCCTTCAAATTGTTGTGCATATCATGGCATGGTAACATAACTTGTTCTTTAAGGGATAAATGATATAGATAAGGTGACTGCATACATTGCAGAACCAATACAATTCCTTCTGAGAAAATCTGTGAAGAAACTTTGTGTTTGTGAATTGTTTCAAAGTGACATTTATTTAAATTGAACATCTTTTACGAATTCTGCCTTTAAGATGATACTCTATTTTACATTTACACGTATATTCTCAACTGAAAATTTCCAGCCATGTTTTCTTTACAGTAATGTTTGACATTGTTTCTTCTGAAGTATGTACTTATCTGTTTAAGGAAAGGTATGTTCCTTTGAAAGCTTTATCACATTTTTAGCTACACTGGTATATTTGACATCTTATTTAAAAACTAGAATGACTCTAGATGTGAAAACACAAACTGTGATAATAAGCTAAATATGCCATATGTGGCAGTTTAGGTTGGCATATATCTTAAATGGCATGTTTAATGTACTGTATTAGTAAGATTAGTAATCTTACAGTGGAAGGCTGCTACTTTTATTTTATAGTCTTTTGCTGGTGGGCTTAGAATGCTGACAGATCCTTTACTTTGTAAATCCTTGTTTTCAGCCCAATGGCAAATTATTTTGCCATTGAAATTATCTGCATGGGATCTCTCTTAGTAATTAACTTATTCTCTAAAGTTTGTGAAAATTAATGAGAATTACAAGTAAGCAGTATATAGTTTGACCGATGATTATGAATGTGAAATGTAATCATGTATTTTTGTTAAGGAATAATAATGCTAATATATTTGGTATAACCAAAATGGTTTAGTAAAATAATTAAGAATTGAAAATGGTGTTTTTATTTTTAGAAAATGTGTATATATTAATAGGAAAAGCCTTGAGGTTCTATGTCTATATACCATTTATAAAACCATTTAAAGCAAACTGCAATAAATATTGCCCCTTTATGACAGTATGACTGCACTCTCAAATCATATTCCAGGTTTCTTGAACAAATTTTTTTCTTTGATTTTTTAAAATACTGCTTTTATTTAAAAGTTTTCTGAAAACCCTTCAAATACTTCAGCAGATTGCATTAAAAATAAGTAGGAACTGCATTGTGAGTGGGATAATTTCCCTAAATGAAAGGGATAAATAATGTAGGTAAGGACTATGTACATTTTTTGACTACTTAAAATATGCAGAACAGATACAATTCTGTTTGAGGAAAATTTTGAGGAAATTTTGGGTTAAGGAAACATTTCAAGTAACAGTTAGCTAAATTAAGTATCTTTTGAAGAGCCGGGCTCTGATTTTCTTTATGTACATATTTAAACTATCTCTTGATCATTAATGGGAAAAATGATAGTCTTGTTTTTAAAAGTCTAGAACTGTATAACTAAATCTTAATAAAAGTAAGTAAGCAGTACATAAAAGTAATTTGCTAATCATGCCTTAATTTGATCTTACATCTCTATGCTTAAAATGTCAGTAAAGGCAGGAATTCTTATATCTGTTTTACAATTGAGGGAAATAAGATAGTGAAAGTTAAAATGATTTGTGATATAGAAAGTTAATGATAAACCTGTTTGTTTACTGTTATTCTATAACTCTTTGCATCAGACTGCTTATAAATTTGAGTTAAAAAATACAGTATTCAAAATTTAGGTAAGATTCACCAAACTGCCACATTTGACCCGTCACTGAGAAATAATTAGATATTTTTTATGGATTGATAATTTTCCCTGTTCATCTGGAAATGCTTAAAATTTCAGTTTTGCCATTGAAAGTGAAACTGTAATAATTAAGCAAAATAGAGACTAAAAACAAGTTTTCTGTTCTGACCAGACCTCTGTAAACATAGAACCTTGATATTGTCTAGGTATTTCCTGTCTTCATATTGCTATTAGACATTAGGAGAGTTTGAAATTTTGCCTTGTCTATGAAGTTTTTTATATGAAATCATTTGATTATTCTTCATTTAGAATTGTAAGATTTGTCTTTCACATTTTAAATCATATATAACCACTGCTCTAGAGATTTGTTAAACTGTAGACTTAAGGTTAGTAAGGTCTAGTCAAATCACTGTGATAGTACTTAATATAATCAAAGTTTTTATGAAGATAATATGCTTTGGATATTACACAGTGGAGTTTATTAAGAAAATATCAAGTCAATTCAGTACTTTTTAATGCTTTATGGGGATGTGAGATGGAATACAAGACTCCTAGAGAACATGTGGTGTCAGACAGAGCAGAGTTTGAATCTGAGCTCTGCCACTTAACTAGTTGTAAGATTTTGGTCAAATCATTTAATCTTCTTGGACCTCTAATTTTCTCATCTGTGTGTGATTAGTACTTCTTGCATAGTTATAAAATGTTGGTCTAGGTATCACAAAAGGAGAAAATGTAAAAGCATGTCACATAATAGCTGACATATAGTAAGCATTTTATGACTCTTATCTTTTTTCATGTCCTTCTTCCCATGTTTGTTACATTTAATAATACTAAGTTTACAGCAAAGATTTTAATGTAAAATAAATTACATTAATGGGGTGGCAAAAAGGAAACATTGGTATACGGATTTTTTCAAAAAATTTTTTCTCATAATAACTGATTATTATAAAATGTAGGCAATACAGAGAAAATTAGTTAACCTCTCATCATCCTTTAGGATAATTAATATAAATAATTTTGTATGTATTCTTTCATACTTTATAAATGCCTTTTTATATAGGTTTATATTTTAGTAGATAATTACAAACAATATTTGTTATATATAGGAATGAATTTTCAGCAAATCACCTCTTTTGGTTAATGGACTTATGGAGGTTCTAAGGTGTCCTTCCTATCTCAGCTATGTGGATACTTTTACTTACATAGCCAAAAAATATGCTCTGTGATACCCCTGAAT
Organism: Mesoplodon mirus; assembly: GCF_964341445.2. Classification (NCBI taxonomy): domain Eukaryota; kingdom Metazoa; phylum Chordata; class Mammalia; order Artiodactyla; family Ziphiidae; genus Mesoplodon; species Mesoplodon mirus. Next base: position 117,136,496 of record NC_138979.1, on the reverse strand, counting down.
GTATGCAGAGCTTTGTTTGTTTGTTTTTCACCCATATGGTTGAGATAAAAACTAGGGACATGATTTTATAATATTTAAGCAGATTAAATTGCATATGAAGCATATGGGCTTCTTTGTATTAAGACTCTCTAAAATTAACATAATTCATTAGTCTCTCCTTCATTCTTGTACATTAAAAATATTGATCAGGGCTTCAATAGGAATAAAGCAGGTGGCATACAGAATATTTAATACTTGCTTTCATGATATTTTTCAAGATACTAAGACTTCTGAAAATTCTTTTTCTGTTAGTCAAAAAGAGTCATAGTGTACTGAATGATAAAGCTAGATATTTAGTAATATAGATGATGATTCATAAGGCTTGTTTTTCAAGTTAAATTTTTTGATTACTTCTCTGAAGGCCTTAAACACTTTAATTCATGCAGCTTCCATGAAAGATCTAAGAGAATTTAGTGATACAGTTTTACTAAGAGTGTCTTTTAGGGGTCTGATTTATTGCTTTACATTCCTTAACAAGTACTCATATTTTCCATGAGTCATCACAAAAATTCTTGATTGCCATTATGGTAAAATTCTTTTTTATGATATGTCTATATTTTGTTATAATCAGTGTATAAACTTAATGCTGTATTCAAATTCTTTACCTATTAAATATTACTTACATATTAAATATTTAAGATTCATCTAATACTATAATAGCAAGAACAACAGTATATGTGATTTTGTTTTGTGTGAATGTGCCCTTGAGGACAATAAATGTAATTAAGATCATATTGATTTGGGGGTTGCTTTGTTGAAAATATAAAATATTAGTGAATATGTTATAGTATTGAGTAAATTCAATTTTGTATTTAGAATGTTATACCTTTGAATATATAAAAATACTAGATGCTGTAGGAAAAAATAAAATGAGAAACTTTGCAAAAGGTAATTTAATTCTAGAATGATTAAATACTATGGGCCTAATCTTTAGAGCAGTGGACTTATTTTAGATACTTAGAACCTGTAGAGATGATGAAGTCTAGTTGGAATGAGAGTAATATTGAAAGTTGGCAGTTTATAAAAGAGGAATGTGTATTTGTCTAGGGTACAGATGACTAAGGGTTATCTCTGTTTGTATTAGGATATGGTTTTGGGAAATGGAACAATTTGAGATAGGCTGTGAATACTGAAAATAACCCCAACTTCCTTCTCATGTGTAACATTTTCACTTTTCTTTGGAACTAAGGCAGCAGGCCACACAATATATGATGAATATAAGTATCAATTGCAAAACATCCTCTGTCATCCTAATTAACAATCTTATGTCCTGTTTCACTGAGAAAAAAAGTAATTAAAAGAAATTTCACAAGCTTCCACCAGTAGATCTAGCAGCCCAACTGTATCAGTACCTATATGGTCTATATTTTCTCTTATTATTCTGAGAAACTGTCCCTGCCCCAGAAAAGGCCAATCCTTTACTTTTATTCTAGATTCCATTCCCTCTTAGGTACTCAGATATTGTTTAGAAATTCTTTCTTCTCTTTCTTGTGTTATCAATTCCCCCCGCCCCATTCTATTTTCTTTCAACCTGCAAACATACTGTATTTCTCCAGTGTTAAAAAAGAAAAAAAGCATATTCTCTTTATCCCACTGCCTGTTCCAATTACCAGGCCGTTAACAGTAAAATGCTTCAAACTATCTGTCCATACTTGTGCTGTCACCAGTTCCTCTCCTCCCATTTTTCTTTAAAAGCTATTCCAATTAGAATTTTGACCCCATCCTTCCAGTGAAACTGTTTTTGTCAGGGTCTTTGGTGACTTTAATGAGGATAATTCAGAGGTGGATTCTCAGTTCTTATCTCTATATACAATCAGCAGTATTTGACATAGTGATCACTGCCTCTTCTTTGAAACATTTCTTTCTACATCCAGCATACCTCTACCTAACTAATTGTAGCCTCAAGTTTCCTTTGTTGGTTTGTTCTCATTTCTCTGAGCTCAGTCTTGGACCACTCTCTCCTTTTTCCTATACATGTTTACTCCCTTGGTGATCTTATCCAGTGTCATGGCTTTAAATAACCATCTGTTCTTTGATGACTACCAAATGTTTATATCCATTCTGGACTTTTTCACCTGGACTCTAGACTAATGATGCAGCTGCCCACTTGATATCACTTGTATGTCTAATAAGTATGTTAGAATTAGATGTGATTTTAAATATTCTGATTTTTCTCTCCAATCTCAAAATCTACTTCTCCCACAATCTTCTCCATCTTAATTGCAGCTTCATCCTTCCAGTTTTCTAAGGCCAGAAATCTTGGAGGCATCCTTACCTTCTCTCATTCAGTCAGATTTTACATCTAATCTGTCATGATTCTGATTATGTTTAAGATATGTGTCTTAAATGAAAGCTGAAAGCAGATATTGAAAACAAAAGTAAATGTTGCAAAAATGCATTTTGTTCTGCTTAGTCAGTTAAAGAATTAACTAAAGATGTGGTTGGCTGTGAATTCAGTGTGTTAAAACTCTTTCTGGAAAGTGGCAGAAAGTAGTCTGTCCTAGTTATTGTGTTGACCGAACTGAGCCCCCAAATTATAATTTCAAAAGATAAAGCACCAGGAAAACTAGATTCATGTTTAATTTTATGTTCTACGGAAGTCTGTAGGAAGCAGTCTGTACCCTAAGGAATATCAGCATCAGTATATTCATTATAGTAAGATAAATATTTTCATACCTGCAAGAATTGATTTTTAAAGAATAAATATGAAGCAGTAGGATTAATAAAATTCTAAATTATACCAGTTCATTGGATTATATCAAAATAAAATCCATTGATCCTGGAGGGACACAGTTAGCTTAAAATGTAAACTATGTTAAGTGGAGGCTTCCCTGGTGGCGCAGTGGTTGAGAATCCGCCTGCCGATGCAGGGGACACGGGTTCGTGCCCCAGTCTGGGAAGATCCCACATGCCGCAGAGCGACTGGGCCTGTGAGCCATGGCCGCTGAGCCTGTGCGTCCGGAGCCTGTGCTCCACAACGGGAAAGGCCACAACAGTGAGAGGCCCGCGTACCGCAAAAAAAAAATAAATAAATAAAAATAAATAAAAAATAAACTATGTTAAGTGTTATGTACATGTGAATGATAATATATATATACTGAACAATTTGGAAATTTTTGCTAAATCAAAACTTCATCTTTTTGAGGATTACACATTAAAGAAATTACATACTTAGAACAAAATTATCCAAGTGGTAAATATTTTCCTATAAAATATTTTGAGATAACTTTATGCTTATCAGCTATGAATCTTCTCATTTTATGGTCCATGAAAAATTATTCTAGTTAATGAACTTCATTTCTCTCTTTAAATTAATTAGTTTTTACTTTACTATTTTATGGTTTTTTATTCTGTACTCAGTTATTAATGGAAATAGTATTATTTCACATACAGGAAGAAAAATAATTGACTTTTTATAGAGCCAATATGTTTTTAATCAGTTTTGTAATAACAAGTTTGACTTCTTTTCTAATGCATTTTATTAGTATGTCTTACTGGCAAAAGATCTCTGGAAATAATCTGCTGGAATAAGACAAGATACATCTGTACATTTCTCAATATATAAATGATACAGTAGAGGAAGTTTGTTTAGTCACTGCTGTGTAAAAAGGAAAACTGTGGTAGTTGTGGCTTCCTGGATTACAGGGATAAGAATATGTGGGTTTGTATTTGGTTTCATTTTAAAGTTTAACATTTAAATTTAATTTTCTGGCTCAAAATTATGGCTTAAAGTTTGTGACTTAAAACATTTTATTTTGGTATGCTTATTATTTACATGTTTCTTAAAACATCCCTTAGTTTTAGTGCTCATTTATGTGAGATTTGGGTTTGCATATCATTCTTACATTATTATTTTAGAAAAATCTATATTATAATATTTTCACACAGCTGATAGAGACAGGTTTTTTTTTTTTTTTTTCGGTATGCGGGCCTCTCACTGTTGTGGCCTCTCCCGTTGCGGAGCACAGGCTCCGGACGCACAGGCTCAGCGGCCATGGCTCACGGGCCCAGCCGCTCCGCGGCATGTGGGATCTTCCCGGACCGGGGTACGAACCCGTGTCCCCTGCATCGGCAGGCGGACTCTCAACCACTGCTCCACCAGGGAAGCCCCAGAGACAGGTTTTATACAGGTTTATCTGACTCCAAAGCCCACGCCTGGTCTTTTTGCCATATCCTATTATGACAAAAAAATTCCTTTGCATGAGGGTAATTTTCCTATATTTGACTTGTTTTTAAAGTTTCTTATATTGAAGTTTTATTTTGAAAGTGTTATTATGTGCTTGATTTCAGTGTGCTCAAATCATGCTTTTTATTTTTATTCTTATAAGATAGCTTTAAGATTTGTCTGTATAAGCAATTAAAACATATTTAGACTATGGTCATATTTAATAAAAGTTATATATAAGTAAGAAATACAAATTGGAATTTTAATGTATCCTGATGAGTAATTTTTCACGTTTTTCTTTAAAGTTAGTGTTAACCAAGGTAAAGATTTCCAGTTTTTCCAACATTTATCCATGTATGTAGCTAGCAAGTACTTATTAAGTATGGATTATATACTGGGCATTTTACTATGTACAGAAGATACAAAGATATTTAAGGTCAAACCTCTTCTTAATGATAAGGGATAAAGCTGGAGAGTTAGGCAAGAGCTAGATTATGGAGGCCCATTTAGTCTGTCAAGTCATTTGGATTTTTATTTATCTTAAGATGGATGATACCCAACATGTTAAAAGGAGTTTCTAAATCTCCACTTACTACATATTCAAACCTACATCAATGACCAAAACTCCTAAATGGTAGTGGATGTATACAGTTTTTAGAGAATTATTCTACCTAGAAGATACTTGACAATATAGTTAAGATTTTTTCAATATAAAAAGCCATTATGTTTGGAGTAGTTTTAAATTTTGAAGTTATTAAAGTAACTATTTTCTCATAATATTTTTCAGCTTTAATTTAAATGACTACTAATTTATGTGGCTCTGTTTAAAGCTGGAACCCAAAGCTGTTTGGTGTAAGATGTTTTACATTAAGATGCTGTTAAAGAGAAGGATACATGTGGAATTAAAATAGAATTAAATGATTTTAAATTAAGAATGGATGACATTTCCAAGGTAGCAATGAATGTATTACACTGTACACTAATCATATCGTTAGTGTTTTACTTTTTTCAATTTCATGATATCCATTTCTATTCCTGAAAATCTTTAAAAATGTGTTATCTTTGTTTTTCTTGAACTGTCAGTATTTACAATATAAATATAAGATCTTATATAGCTCAGCCTCATGCTTTTATTATCATCCACTTTATGTACTTTTGCTCTGGGGTTGCTGAGCATCCCTAGATAAAAGACTAAAATTGGGCCAATTGATTCTACTTCTCAGTCTAACATATATTTCTAACTGAACCAGCTCTTGTTGTTGTTATCCTTTTGTTTATCTCTATTTAGCTTTCTGTCCTGTGCCTACTTTTCAAACTTCTTTTGTCTCCGTCAGCCTAGAAATTCACCCCAATACCTTCATAGTCTGTAAATGAATGTGCTTTACAGTTTACTTAGATTCTCTTCAAGGACCTCCATCAGCTTCTTTTATACTTCAGATTACTCTGTAATTTCAACTTTAATCCTTGCCTACATTTCTAGAGAGAGAATTTTCTTTTCCTCTTTTGAGGCTATCATTTATCTTGTTTCTTTTTACCTTTTACAGACTCTTGTTTTATTATCTCTTTTTTTTTTCCTATCTTTTAATTTTTTCAGTAGATCTTTCTCTGGCTTAGAAATATATACAGTTCTTATTTATCTTAAATTACAAAAGACTAAATCCTTTATTTGATTTTGATAATAACCTTATGGTTTCTGCCTCTCTCCTCTTTCCGTAGCCATCAAGTTTCTTGAAAGGGTAATCTGTACACTTGAGTTTCGACTTTTTCAGCATTCTGCTGCTCTTGAAGTTACCCAATTCCCGTAATATTCATTGTTATCCTCTTAGTTCCTTAACTCACTGAACTAACTTTTCAGTCATCTAGTCATCAGCCCCTTTTACTTTTCTGGAGCATTCCATGTTGATAACCACTGTCTTCTGTTGACACTTTTCTTCCTTTGACTTTCTTGACACTGTAAGATTCTCTGTCTCTTATTGTCTGTCTCACTGTACCTTCTCAAGCATTTTGTTGGGTTTTTCTTTTTTTAATCATTCCATAAATGTAGGAATAATTCTGTTCTTGCCCCTATAGATTCCTCTGAATTATTACCTTTATTTAGATCATTCCTAAGTCCATATGTTCAGCTCAAAACTGTTTTGAACTTTTATTTGTGTACATCTCGTCATAGATATATTTCATGTATTTCAAAACAAATCTGATTATTTAAAACTTATATTAAAATCTTCCTACAAATTACCTTGCCTTAAAAGTACAAGTTCCTTTATGTGATTCACATAATTTGGCCTGCTACTCCTCTTTCCAGAGATACTTGGTTGTCTTTCTATACTAACCCTTCTTGAATATACACACACACATCCACTCACTATTACTATATATCATTAAGGTTTCAACTTATATATGTCATCATTTAGGAAGTCTTTCCTGACTATCTAAATCTAGTTAAGGTACCCTTTTTTTTTTTTTGCGCTCTGGAAGCATTCTGTACTTCTCATGCTTGTTTCAATTGCAAATTTTGTCTAGCATTATAGGCTGCTAGCTCTATGACAACAAAGACCGTTTCACCCTTATTTACAGTGTATCCCTAATAGGGTCTTTTACATAGAAGTTTCACAATATGCATATATCGGTTCATTTATGAATGAATGAGTGGAGGAAGAACTCAGAATATCAAAAACTATTTATTTTCATAATTTATAAATCTACCTTTCTTCTTGTTTTCTGTTTCAGTTACTGGTACCAGTGACTTTCAAGTTACCTAAACTAAAAAATTAGTTATCATTGATCCTGTTCTCTTCTTTATTTTCCTTTTCTTCTCTCTCTAGTTGTTGCCAGTTCTTGGTCTGTTTTACCTATGAATTGTATCTTGAATTAGTCTCCCTCTTTATGTTCTTGCTGCTTTTTTCCATGATAGGCTGTTTAACCTACAACTGTGCTGTGTAGAGATTCTACTGGGGTTGTAGAGGACCTTATCTTGGCGTATTTTTTAACATCCCATTCTTCTTCGGTCATTTAAAAAAACCCTCTAGGCTAGTGTAATTTGAAATTTGAATCTCATATCTGATTTAAAGTTCTTCCTCTGCCCTAGCACTAGTCAGGGTTTGGGCCCTAGGAACTTGAAGTTGGTAGGGTCTGTTCTTTCTCATTCTCTCTAGATTTCAGTAGAGGCATAGATTGATTCTGACATACCACTCCCCACCCCCATTGCTGATTCTGGCTCCTTTAGGTTAGGGTTTAGTTGGAAAGAAATGGGCAAAACTTTGACTTAACTAGGTTTATGATTGTAATATTCTTTTGAGTTTTGCTCCCTCTGTGGTTTATACTCACTGGCCATTAGTGCCTTCTTCTATGTGGCAGGTGTTCAAATAGTGGCTTTCTCATGGGGTGCATGTTTTGAATCTGTGAAGGGATCTATTGGGGTCTCCTATTGCACAGTTAACCTGCTATGATGAGATATCCTTAGAGAACTCTATTCCAGGCCCTCTATGTTCTGGCCACTTGGGCATAGTATGATATCTAAGAATTTATTTAAGCCAGAAGTGAAAAGGCATTCTCCTCTTGTCCAGCACCCTTAGTGTATAGAGAACATTTTCTTTTATTGCAGTACCACAGGGGAGGCGTACTCCCAAAAGACAGTCTCTAAGTCGAGTCTATAGGTTGGTAGAGAGGAAGAGAGAGAAACATTGTAATGCATCCAGTTCTGCATATATATGTACAGTAGATTAAGCCAGGAAAAATACTTTTGTAGATATATTTATAATCTTTGAAAAGAAACATTTCACAGAATTTGGGAAGATTAAACAAGGGAGAATATAAATGATAATACATTGAACTTAATAGAATAAAGGCTGGTTTAGAATACTTTAGAAAGGTGAAATATCTGCATAATATAAAACTTATGGAAGATTCTGTTTTAGCACATTACTGTGTAATAACAATGTTTCCTGAACAATTGAAAGAGGTGATTCAGGAGATGGTAGACATACTGGAGTAGTTTATGCGTTGTTTTAGGAACAAAATGCCTCTGGAACTTTTGTCTATTGGTTTAAATAAATGTACATATGTGTTATATATGTGTTATGTATAACACAAATTTATTATATAGATAATTGATAGCCCTTTTTGTTTTTTAATCTGTTTTGATCAGAAGTTCATCTTGACAACTGCAGTTTTGCCAGTGACAAGATTTCAGTGCTGTAGCTACAGGGATTGAGGATGGACTACTTTAGTTAATTCAGTTTAAAAAAATTATTTAATAATTTGTATCTTTATTTGAATGAGGGAGAAAATGGTTTCCTGCTGTTATTATTTCTGACATTTACTTCTGTAGATTCTTTAAGAACCAGGAATGTAAGGTATGGAGTCATCATTAAGTAACAAAACATTGGATTCTTGTTTAAGTATGTATTAAATCAGATCCTCAAAATTATTTAGGCTTGTTTCATTTATGATACTGAAAGGAAAGATCAACACGAAGAAATAGTATACTGGGGAGGAAGTAAAGATTTGAACAATCTGAGACTAATTCTTTTCAATTAGAGAATTGCTTTAGGCTATGCTCTCAAGTATACTCCAGTTGAAATTAGGTGTGATAATTATTTGTCAATAATGGGGAAGTTTCAAGTTTCACATCTTCAATTTTGCTACTTTGAAGTTTTTGATAATTTGTATGTCTAGATCTCAGGCTTATCCATTTACTTTCCATGATAAACAGAACTTTCTAGATAAATTAGAGAAGGCAAATAAGACTGCAAGGAATATGTTATTTTTAAAAATTACATTGGGGGCTTCCCTGGTGGCACAGTGGTTGAGAGTCCGCCTGCCGATGCAGGGGACATGGGTTCGTGCCCCGGTCCGGGAAGATCCCACATGCCGCGGAGCGGCTGGGCCCGTGAGCCATGGCCGCTGAGCCCGTGCCTCCGGAGCCTGTGCTCCGCAACGGGAAAGGCCACAACAGTGAGAGGCCTGCGTACCGCAAAAATAAATAAATAAATAAATAAATAATAAAAATTACATTGGAAACATTCCTTATCATTCAAATACATCATTCTTATCCACTTCTTTGTCTTCTCAAACCACTTTAGTTGTCTGGTTTGTTGTCAATAAATAATGATTTAATAACTTGCACATAAATTCATAATATAATTAGGCTTTTAAATAAGTCAGATTTACTGCTCCCCATTTAATCAGAATTTGTATGTTTTGGGGAGGGATAGCCATTTCAGAAGTGAGGTAACCTGACCAAAATCATGCAGCTAGTAAGTGAAGACGATTGATCTTCACTCCAGAGTCCATACTCTACATTGTACAGCACCACCTCCATGTGGGTTTAGATTCTTCATCTACAAATACTTGTTTCAAATAGCATTTATTTTGTTGATTGACGGTGGTAGATATAAAGAAATGGAATCCTGAATTATTGCCTGCAAGGAGTTTTGAGAAAGAAGATATAATAACCGTTACTACATTGTAAGTACTAATTAGCAATAAGTGTCAAAAACAGGTAGTAAGTGTCCTGGGATTCCCTAAAAAAAACATGTACCATTTCTATTTTCCCTAAATCTCTCCTGTGATCTTGATATTATCTCCCTATTGTTTTTAAGATCCCAGCAGTTCCTTCCTTACTGCACTTTTTCCTTGACTTTCTCCTTTAGCAGTCTTATCAGTATTTTTGTTGAGTTGAGATGTATTACAAAGTAAATGTTAAGAAACTCTTCACGTGTTTCAAATACAGGCAGAAATAAACATATTTGTTTGGCTTTTCTCCAAAATGATACAGTAGTACAGAGAGCTTTATTGATTACCAAATGGAAAACTATTAAATAAATTTTTTAAAAAAGCATAACTAGTTTATCTTGAGCAAGAAAAAAAAAATCCCTCAAAATGTTATGAGATCTTTTGCCTTTTTATATAATTACTTCAGATTTAATAGATTTGAGAAAATGAAAAGTTAATGAAGCAGAAGAGTGGAAATGAAACAGGTGTAGAATAGCCAAACAAAACAGAAGTGATCTTATTAACAGTTCTCCAGATTAGGTTCCTGTAACCACTACCAAACTATGTAAATCAAGCAAGACATGTAAATGTCATAGGATAGGGCAAATAAGGGAAACTATAAATAAATTTTTCTGAAAGCATTCTTCATAAATTACTTCCAAAATTGGTTATACTGTGTTTTATGTCTAAATAATATTTAAAAATTTAAACCAAAAGTATGTAGACCATAATGTACTGGTTTGGGGATTGTAACTTGGCATCTTTTTGTGAAGTTCACTGGGAAAAATGAGTTGAATTGAAAGCAAGTGTTTTTATAGGTAATGAAATGGATTTTGTTTTTCATTTGCCGGATATTTATTGAGCTCATCCTATGTGAGAGGTCCTTCTGAGTGATGTTGAAGATACATCCCCAGGTTCTTGTTTTGGGAAAGGGAAAAGAAAAATAGAATGTTCGTCTAAAGGATTGGTCTCTTAGGGAAGATTTTTGGAAGTATATAAATTGATTTATTCTTTTTGCTTTGCTCTAACATACTGTTATACTTCTCTTATTATGATGACTTCTGTTTTCTCATATTTTTTTATTGATGACAGAAATTGTCAGTGTCAATAAGGAATACCAAGTAAGAAAGAAGAATATGGTGCATCCTATTTCTCAGTATCTGTTATTTTACTTTCAGTGTTACGATTTTGCTCCCATAGCCTTGGCCATATTGTGAGATTAATTTCCTTATTAGCTAAGTGGTGAGATAATAGATGATAAGGGAAACAATGTAATGTAATAATAATAATAATGATAATGATAATAACTAACACTTATTAACCATTTACTATGTGCAAGGCCATATTCAACACACTGTGTATATATTATTTAGTCTGCCCAATAACTTAATAAGGAGGGTATGTTCTTATAAATAGAACACCAAAGCACAAAAAAGTTAAATCACTTTCCCTGGGTACTTAGTTGTAACCATTGGGCAAGACTAGAAGGCACATGTATATAGTACTCTGCATATAGTTGATTTTTAATGGTAACTCTTATATTGATGACAGTGAATTAGACCTGAAATTTGAAGCTTGTGATAATATAAAATAGTTCCGCTAACAGCCTTCTAAGTAGATAAGATACTTTCTTAGAAATTGTAAATGTTGTTATGTACCATGTCTCTAAGTAACTGTAATTTAAGTGCTGCTTAAATTCTTTAATCATTACATTTTAAAGATTTTGCTAAGCTGTTTTGTTCCACATTCCTTATGGCATTTTTAGTCTTTTATTTTATAATAACCCTGAAAGAATATTTCATCATATATGTAATTCATATAGTTTTATTTTCCAAATTATGTTTTTGTTTCTGTCTTTTTTCACCATGCAGCATACTTCTACCTATTTTTAACTGTATCGTGTCTTCTTTCCTTCTCATTTAAATTCCCTTAGACCTATCATAGATCATTATTCTAAGTTATTGCATTTTTCTCTATGAATGCCCATTTTTTAATGTCTTTTTAAGAGCTCTACCTTCAGTTTACATTCTCATGCTCTTTTTTTCTTCTGTCACATTTTTCTCACCAATCAAGGATTAAAGAAGACTAAAAATAAAACCAATAAAAGAGAGAATATGTTGGTTCTGGTTTCAAGTTAGTTCATCTCATTTGTTGGTGATTTGCTCGTATTATGTAGTTAGTTCAGTTCCACACAGTATTTGGTCCTTACTATGGAACTGTGCTCAATGCTAGGTTATTTTAAAAATGTATGAGCCCTGGTCACCTTTTTTCTTTCTTGTCTATCCAATCTCTTGCCATTTCTTGGCCTCATGTCACACTGAATTTTTGGTCTTTTATACATGGAAGCCAAGAATTAATAAGGGACTAGTTGGACAAGAAAGAAAAAAGGTGGAGAAAAGTAAAGGGAAGAGAGTGGTGGGCTTGGAAGCAGGCATGGAAGCACTATTCTGGTAGAACAATAGCAGGTACAGTAGAACAGAAAGAAGTCAGTGGAGAAACAAGCAGAATGTTTTTGTAATCTTCAAGGGTGGGAAGCATGCTTAAAAGACTTCAAGGGCAGCTCTGTAAAATAGTTTAAAAACAACAACAACAGGGCTTCCCTGGTGGCACAGTGGTTGAGAGTCTGCCTGCCGATGCAGGGGACACGGGTTCGTGTCCTGGTCTGGGAAGATCCCACATGCCGCAGAGCGGCTGGGCCCGTGAGCCATGGCCGCCGAACCTGCGTGTCCGGAGCCTGTGCTCCTCAATGGGAGAGGCCACAACAGTGAGAGGCCCGTGTACCGAAAAAACAAAAAAAAACCCAAAACAACAACAACAACCCCCCCCCCCCCACACACACACACAAAACAGCAGTCACAGAATAGTTCTTTTAGTTTGTTTTGGGAATAGAGAAAGAGTCAAATAGCTACCTAGATATTAAAAAGGGTAACATTTTGTCTTTAGAAAAGAGCAAGAGTCTAGGTTCAGTGAGTATAGATGGAGAGTAAAAGTCAAACAGCTATTGTGGTTTTTTAAGACAGAGAAAGACTGGTAACAAAAGTGAATTTTATCAGCATGGACTTCTTTAACAAAGTTATGGGACTCCCACTGACTTCAGTAGCTCTTAAGTTTTTGGGGTTTTTTTTTGTACTATCTACACCTTCAGCTACCTTGCCACACAGTGTAATTACTGATGCCCACGGTGATGACACTGATTCATCAAGAAATGTTTAAATTGTATTCATAACATTTTAAGAAGTTAGGGATATGTGTGATACATGTTAGAAAGTTTTCCATAAATCTATTTAAAATTCAGCTACAGTACTTAAAAGTTTAACTTAAAAAAAAATACTGTTGTGAAGAAATCACAGTCCCTGCCTTAAATCAGCTTACATATCTCATTTGTACCTTCAAGCAAATTTCATTGTGAGGATTTTTAAAGACATTATGTCATATTATGACTTTAAATAACTTTTTCCAAAGGACTTACTTCATGTCACGTAAATACAAATTGCACAAAAATGTAGTTTTTTGTTGAGGTATAACTGAAATACAACATTATGTATATGTAAAAGATTTAACATTTTTATCTCACAGAAACACTAAATGAGATGTATCTGCTGGACATATTTTTATAACTAAAAGTCCTTTACCATATGGTTTATATATTGTATCATTATAGGATCTCTCTGTTTTACAGTTTTTTAGTATAAACATGGATATGGTAGTACCTATCTCAAGGAGCTGTAATGAGTGATGGTGCGTGTAAAAACTTTATCAAAATACAGACTAAACTCTCAGTAAATGGTATTGTTTCATTGTAAAACAAAGTGTGGTTATGGAATTATTTAAGCAATGGGTTCTTGATTTTTACCTTATCTAGCGGTGATTGAGGTTCTCTTTATTTACCAAAGAAGAATTATTCACATAAGAAATTATTAGTAAAGGTAATTGTAGAAAATTGTTTAACATTTCTTCATTAAAGTTGCATTGTACATAATTTCTTTAGGCATGAATTTGAAATTGTCTATGTAGTGGAAAACCTTGGTACTTTGTTTTTAGGGAAGAATTATTCCATACCGTATGTATGCCAATTCACTGCTTAAACATCTTTCATCAGAACTGAAAGTATTTTGAGGTTTTGAATCCCGAGGGTTTATAAGAGAAAGGGTGAGAAGCAGCTGAGCAGGGAATTGTAGAATGAATGCTGACTAATTGTCCCATTTATGCTCCTTATTCACTGGCAACCAAGTAGCTCTACTTTTAATTTTATTCTCTATTCTTATACAACCAAAGAAACAGTAGGTTTTGTTTACATAAAGTGTTCTAGCTAAAAGCAGTTGCAGTTTCAGAGAAGAAAAAAGTACTAGGAGTTAGCAGGTCTCAGAGAAAGGGACAAATGTGTATAGTGATGTGGCTGTACTGTATAATATTTAAGAGCTTAGTGTCTGTAACTAGACTTCGTGCTGAAGTTGGAATCCTCACTTTCCACTCATTAGTTCCAGCAGTTTATTTAATCTGTTTCAGTTTTCTTGAGTAAATAAGGATAGTAATAGTACCTACCTCACTGAATTGTTAGGATTAAATTAGTAAATATGTATATAGCAAGTGGAATAGTGCCTGATACATTGTAAGTGCTATGAAACTGTTAGTTGCCATATTTCATAAACCTGAAATACCAGTGTTTGTAAGATACACCATTACTTTATATACCAAGAAAAAAAAATGTGGAAGTATATGTGTCTTAGAATCGATGCAATATAATATTATGTTATTGGATCAGTAAGTTTAATAAGCTTTTCATATTGTGATTCATTTAAAAGATAATGTTTATCTTGTTTCTCCGTGTTATACTGCTTATATTTAATTGACTTTATAAATTACCAGGTATAATAGTGGTGCTCTTTTTAGGGGAAAAACAGAACTATGCCCAAACTCTGCTTGAAAATATTTAATTTACATGAGCCTTATATGTTGTTTTGCTAATTTATATATATATTTTTTTGTGGGAGAGCTTTTTATTTTGAATTTATACAGTGAATATCTTTTGGTGTCTAGCCTTTTGTTAATTTTGAATGCACGTTCATATATCTCTAATACATTAATAACAGTAGATTTTAGTTATGTGCTTTAGATCCTTCAAAATTCTAAAGTGTTTTCCAAATAATCAAGACAATATATTGTGTTCAATAGATTTATAGTGCTAAGTAGCACATAGCAGTAATGATCACAGGCTCTGGAGTCAAATTGCCTGTTCAAAATCTTAATTCAGTCACTAACTAACCCCATCAAGTAGCTTTGCCACTCTGTGCCTTTGTTTTCTTATATGTAAAATGGGGAAATTGAAGTGTGTATGAAAAGTGCTTAGAATATTGTCACATAGTAAGCACAATGAGCTTGCTGTTTTTTATATTAATTTGATTATTGCATTCTAAGTATTTTTTAAAGTTCTGATCAGTTTTATGAACCAGAATCCTTAGTAAACCAGATCATTCTATTTTTTACTCTTCTTTTAAAATTATAAAGAAAGACAGACCTAGGGACATTTAATGTAAGATAGAGAACATATATATTTCAGAGGTCCTGGTGTGAATATGATAATGGATATCTATAATAATAACACATAATTATCAATAAGGTAAGGAATGATACTTAATCATTCAAGAATATGTGTGGTAAAAAAAAAAGAATATGTGTGGTAAATTAAAAAAAATATTTTAAAAAAGGAAAATTTTGTCACTTGAAGGTATAAACTTGAATTTTCTCCAGATTTTCTTAGGTGAAGCCATGCTGGTGCTGGGTAATTGAGATATTACTATGTTAAAATTTAAAAATTGATGTTAATCAACTATTATTTTATATATCAATGTATTATTTTACATTATAAGTTGGAAATGTATCTGATTTACTTTTAAAATTCATTCTTATCACTTAAATTATATACATACAGAATTAAAAAGCAAAGTAGTATTAAAAGACTTGAAACTAAGGAAAGCACTCCCCTGTTTCACTGCTCACCATCTTCCACAGCCCTGCTCCCCAGAGGCAGTCACTTTGCATTCTTGGAGCTGTTTCTTATGGCATTTCCATATTTTAAAATGACACTTTTAAGCTGCTCTTTATTGATTTATCAATTTTTTCTCTATCAATTTACTTCCTATTGGGGATTTACTATTCTTAAATTTATTACCATCTCATTCTCTCAACATACTTATACAAAGATTACCCCATTTTCTCAACATACTTATCCAATAAGTATGTTGCATTAAATCAGCACTGAATATTGTTCCTTTTTGAGCAAAGCAATTTATTATAATTGTTTCTTTTCTCCTATAACTTTTTCTTTTGGGGGGAATTAGTAATAACCTCATTTTTATTTGCTTATTTTTTGTGTACCTACTGTATTTTTCTTAAATGTTTCAACAGATCTGTAACATGATGTCAGTGTTTTTTGAGTGCTCAAACATGATTTTAGACACTGTATCAAATTTGCTTTTCTTTGTGGAGACCTTTCCATACTGATCTGTTTTACAATCTAGATTGGTTGCTTTCTACACCTGGTGCATTATAGAGGTATATTTTTCAGCTGGTTCCTGATAAAGGCGTCATAAAAGTTTGCTCTCTTGAAAATATCTTCATCCCATCCTCACATTTGATTGAATATTAGCTTATGTATATAATTGTAGACTACAAAATAATTTTCCCTCAGAGTTATGAAAACATTGCTCCCTTCTCTTCCTTCATTTTTCTGTTCTCTATCTCTGGTCATAGGGCATATGTTCATCTGGATTTGTATGCTAGTTTTCTTGTGTTTTCTCTTCTTCTAAAAATTTCTTTGTCTTTATATTCTACTTACTAGGAGATTTTCTAGATGTTCTCTTTCATTGAATGTTTTATTTCAGCAATTATTTTTATTTTCTAAAAGTTCTTACTGTTTCTCTAATTATTCAGTTTTTTAACATAGTACATTCTTATTTTGGGACTGTAATTATCTTTTCTTATGTCAGAGGATGGTAATAATTTTGTTAAGGTTTCTTCTCTTGGTACTGTATTTCCTCTGAGTACTTTTTTTTGTTTATTTATTTTGGTTTTAGTCTTTCATGTTGGAGGCTTTTCTGAAAGCCTAGACTTAATGAGGTGCTACAGATTTATTTGGAAGCTGTGTGTCTAGAGGCAAGAATTGTTTTGTAGGTGGCTTCATTAGGGTGATCAAGAAAAGAGCTAAAATTTCTCTTGGGAGATCCCAGATTGTCGCATCTATATGTCTTTTTCTGGGGTCTTAAACGTTCTCCAAGGAATTTTCAAATATTCTTTCTTGCATAGTTTACATCTGTCTGCCAACAGTTAGGAACCAGTTCAGGTCCGACTGAGCCTTGTCCTTCGACTCCCATCTATGTTGTGCTTGGTATTTCCAAGTCAGGAACATCTCTGGTTCAAGATATCCAACATTCTGATCCTCTAGAGGCCGAAGAGGACATGTGGAATGAGGTAGTTAACCTGTGTGTGGAAATGTTCTTTATATAGACTTTTAGAGAATCCCTCAGTATTCAGTGCTAATATTACCCCAGCCTTTCAGGGTTTCATTAGGCAAATTATCTTGATTCTTACACTCTCCTCCTTTTCTGCCACTTAATTTTCTGCATCCTGTGCTGTGCTGAATCAGTTACTAGTCTTCTGCCTGAGTTTTTCATTTTCCAAAAGCTTTTTGTTTGTTGTTGTCTTCTCTACTCTTCTTTTTGTCCTTTAGTTTTGTACTTTTTTGGTTAATTTAGAGGAGTTTCAGAAGGAAGCATGCTTAATTTGCCATGCTTACCTGTAGCAATAATGGTAATAATCTAGTGATTTGCTATGTGCTATATACTTGTTCTTTTTTTTTTTTTTTTTTTTTTTGAGGTATGTGGGCCTCTCACTGTTGTGGCCTCTCCCGTTGTGGAGCACAGGCTCCGGATGTGCAGGCTCAGCGGCCATGGCTCACAGGCCCAGCCGCTCCGCGGCATGTGGGATCCTCCCAGACCGGGGCACGAACCCGCGTCCCCTGCATCGGCAGGCGGACCCTCAACCACTGTGCCACCAGGGAAGCCCAGTTCTTTGTGTTTTAATGTTGATTTTCTTTAATCTTCAAACGGATCCCATTAGAAAGACACTACTATTATCCTCATTTTACAGATGGGGGAACAAAATAATAAGTAAGCTGCCCAATATCACATGACTAGTAAACGGCAGAAAGATTTGAATCTACAGACTTACTTCTAGAACCTGAAGTTGGTACTTTATCATTATGAACCAGAAGTCTACAATACATCTTCATAACCTCTAGAGTTACTTTAACATATGGCTTAAAAGTCACTTCACATAAGACAAATTGCTAGATTTTTATATATCTAAATTAGAAGAAAACCTAGTAGCTTATAAATATGCTACATACACACACACACACACACAAGCCACACATATAGAAATCATTACTTATTCTGTGAAGAATGATTTTTTGGTGACACAAAACTTTAATATAAACTATTAGTTGCCACCTAACACCATTCTTTTAAGTAAAATTTTTAAATGATATTTACTGTCTGAACTAGGGCACAATGTTCTACACACTAAGTATAATAAATAAAATCAGAGGATTAATAAATTTTAGTTGATCTTATTAAAATTTTTCCTCTGTTTAAAAATTTTAGGAAGAATAGAAATATAAGATTTGTTTGCAAGATTATACATAAACAAAACTTTTGTTTCTTTCAAAAATATTATGGCCAAACATTTGAAATTTAAAATAAACTGAATTCTACTTTGAGTGTCACCAATTAAAAATAAATCCTCTTTGATACAGTTTGATTTTTTCTTTTATAATAATAATAAATCATTTCTATTTTGTGTAATTTTTCTATCCTTCTATTTCTTCAGTGTAGACAGAAATCTATTGCCTTCCTGCTGAGAATATAATTTCTGAATCTAGGTGATGTACTGTCAGCACAGTGAAGCAGGAAATTGTTCTCCTGTGTCAGCTGCTGCTGTTAAAGAATAAACAAGGTTTGGGATAGGATGCATTTCTGTTATCTCTACTCGCAAATCTCATATGACACGCAAATAGATTTTAATTCAAGAGAGTTCAAAGTATTTTGCGGCAAAAGATACTCCCTGCTCTCAGTTCTTTCTCTACTCCTTCTAAAAATCTCAAGTATATTTTAAAAATTCCGTGCTTTTTTTTCTGTTTGAGTGGTAGCAGTCATCAAATTTATTCAACTTTTTCAAGTGATAGAGCATGTGGAAATCATATTCTTTAGGACGCTGGCAATATTGGTATATTAAACTTAGCAGTAATAGTAGCAGCAGTGATAATAATACTAATAGCTAAATGGAACTTAGTATGAGCCAGGGACGACAACTACATGCTTTCCACATATTAACTGAATTAGTTCACACAATAATTCTGTGAGAAAAAGGCAGCACAAAAGATTAAATGATTTGCCCACAACGTGTATATATATGTGGTATATATATGTTTGTATATAAGCATATATGTGTATGTAAGGGTATATATATTGTGTGTATATTCATATACATACATATATACATACCTGTGTGTGTGTATATATATATACACACACACTTACATATATGTATGTGAATTTATATATACACATGTAAATATTTTTTTTCTCTATAAAATTAGAGGCAGAGATAGGATTTGCTTAATCTGCTCCCAGGGTCTGCCCTCTTAACTACCATGTTATACTAATAGAATAGTCTTGTATAGGCAAATATTAGGAATTATCAAATATTAAAAATTAGATAAAATCTCAAAATTTGTCAATTTTATCCATTAATCTAAGTTTTTCATGAATTGGGGAAAGACTGCTGTTACTTAATTTTTTTCTCCAAAAAAGTCTCAGGAGCTTATAGAATACCACTTTGTTGGACAGTCTCTGCCCTGTGTCTTTATATGGCATAGACAGCAAATTTATATTTCCTTATCCAATAAAGTTTTCATTTTACTAAATTGTCACAATGAATGATTTCAATATTATATTTCTATAACTTTGTGGTAGAAGAAACTATAATACTCATTCTTTTTCATTTGATGAAATTATTATTTAAGGACATGTATTATTAAAATGACAAATTATTTTATAGACATCACAAGGAGTTCTGAGAAATTCACGTACCATTTTGTCAACCTTAAAGTGGAGAGATGGTCTTAGAATCATGACGAATCCTATATTTATTTTTAGTGTCATTATAAAGTATAAATTTGGTATATGATCTCTCTTGAATATCATTCTTGTATATTTAAATTTGGAAATGTTAGCAATTGATAATAAGATAGTCTCAAATATAAGCCTGTCTACATCATATAAAAATGATATTAAAATTTATAGTTACCCCATATTTTAAAAATTGGGCATTCAGTATCCTTCCCAGAGTTACCAGTAGAGTATTTAATAAATGATGAGGGTAAGAATAAATTCCAAATTGTTGGGTTCCAAAGCAAACTTTATATGTCTAATTATGCTTACAGAGCTACCAGGATATTTTATATATTCTAATTTCTTAAGATTGGTGGTTATTTCTCCTTTTAGAAAACATGCATTAGAGTCATAAATATTACTAAAGAATATTAAAAAATAAATATATGATTGCACAGGAGTATGGATAGATCTACACACTTTAGAAAAGTCACCACTTTTTTTTAACTTTAAAGGATAGAAAACTATTTCCTTCTCGTAAAAATCATCTTGTAGTTAATTTAAAGTTTCCTTGTTTCTATAAATTTTCTGTTGCATCCAAGTAAGATGCATGATATGTAGGCAGGGAGGGAAAACTTATCCTTGAACTCCTTTAGCCAGAAGTTTTCTGTCTCAGTTTGCTGAAACAATATTACCTGGTTCCATTCTAATATCATCAGGTAGGCTAGGAAATTTTAGAATGACTAAAGTTAAGTATAGCATGAATACTAAAAAAATAATAATAACCATAAACTCTTGATACTGTTATATCCATGGCATTATCTGGGTTTCTGAAATTAAAATAGAACATTGTTAAAACCTAACGAAATGTTTTGGCCTATTTAAACCTTGTTTCCTAGCTATAACTTTCCTATATATAGATTATAATTTATTATTTATAATTTATATTGAGTTTATGGCATAACTTAATATGCCCTGCGATCCTAGAAACAAAATATTACTTGCATGTGATGAAAGCAAGTTTGAGTAGCTGTATGTTTAGATTTATTTCTTATTTTAAATGTATGAAATTCTTGCTATGCTCTGTCACTGTGTTCCACTTCAAATGCAGATAGCCTGAAAAAGAAGCTTCAAATTGAAAATGCGTTTTGTTTTTATTTTTGGAAAAGCTATAAAAAATAGCTTTACAGGAAAATGTCAGTGGAAAGATGAAGAACAAAAGTTTTACCTTAATAAACTCATTTGCATATCAGCCACCGTAACAATATTATCATTGTTTCTCTACCTGCATTGCACTCAGGTCACAATATTTAAAAATATAATTTATAATTATATTTACTTTTTTAATAATTTACTTTCATGACTATTGCTGAAAAAATCATGTGTCACCATTTGCACTTAGATTTTTTGAGGCCCATTTCTGTTTCCATGTAATTATCCTAAACTTTTTACTTCTTGACCTTATTAGGAGAACAACTAGTTTTAAAAAATTAATAGACTACACATTTTAGAGCAGTTTTAACCTTAACAGAAAAATTTAGTAGAAAGTCCAAGGGAGTTGCAATATACAATTGACCCTTCATATCTGCAGGATCCGCAGCCTCAGATTCAACCAACCAAGGATTGAAAATATTTGAAAAAGAAAAAAAAAATCCCAGAAAGTTCCAAAGAGAAAAAACTCGAATTTGTTGTGTGCTAGCAACTATTTACGTAGAATTTACATTATATTAGGTATTATAAGTAATGCAGAGATGTTTAATGTGTATGGGAGGATTGCATAGGGTGTATGCCAGTACTATGCAATTTTATATAAGCGACTTGAGCACCCTTGGATTTTGGTATCTGCGGGAATCCTGGGACTAATATCCAATGGATACTGACGGTTGACTGTACCCTTTCTTGTCCCTACTTCTCCTGCCCCCACCCCAGCACACAGTTTCTCCTATTAACATCTTGCGTTAGTATGGTAGAGTTGAAGTCCATGGTTTACATTAGGATTCGCTTTCAGTGCTTTTACAAATGTATAATAATATTTATCCATCATTGCAGTGTCATACATAACAGCTTCCCTGCCCTAAATATCCCCTCATGATGTGTTCTACCTCATCCTTCCTTTCCTCCCCGTGCATCTCTGACAACCATTAATCTTTTAACTGTCTCTGTAGTTTTACCTTTTCCAGAATGTCATATACTTGAAATCATAGAGTATGTAGCCTTTTCAGATTTTTTTTTTTCATTTTGTAATATGCATTTAAGCTTTCTTTATGTCTTTTTGTGATATGATACCTCACTTCTTTTTATATAATATGGGTATACCACAGTTTGTTTATTCATTCACCTGTTGAAGAACATCTTGATTGCTTCCAAGTTTTGGCAATTATGAATAAAGCTGCTATAAACATTTGTGTGTAGGTTTTTTTTTATAGATATGGGTTTTTAGCTCATTTGGGTAAATGCCAAGGAGTGTGATTGCTGGATCATATGGTAAGAGTATGTTTAGTTTGAAAGAAACTGCCAAACTGTTTTCCAAAATGGCTGTACTATTTTCCATTCCCCTAGCAGTGAATTAGAGTTCCTGTTGCTCTACATCCTCATTAACATTTGGTGTTGTCACTGTTTTGGATTTTAGCCATTCTAATAGATGTGTAGTGGTATCTCATGGTTGTTTTAATTTGCAATTCCCTAATGACATACCATTATATCCCCCCTCAAATTCATATCTTGGATTTCTAACCCCCCAGTACCTGACAGTGTGACCTTATGACCTTATTTGGAGTTATGGTCTTTACAGAGTTAATCAAGTTAAAGTGAGGTTATTACAGTGGGTCCTAATCCAATATGACTGGTGTCCTTATAAAAAGGGGAAGTTTGGACACAGATATGCATAGAGGGAGAATGCCATGGGAACATGAAGACTGCCATCTGTAAGCCAAGAATTGAGGCCTAGAATCTGATCCTCCCCTCACAGCCCTCAGAAGGAACCAGCCCTGCCAACACCTTGATTTCAGACTCTGACCTCCAAAACTGTGAGATGATTAATTTCTATTATTTAAGTCATCCAGTTTGTCATAACTTGGTTATGGCAGCCCTGGCAAACTAATACACATTTGATTGATGTTCAGCATCTTTTCATATGCTCATATGTTATCAGCTTATCTTTTTAGGAAGGTGTCTGCTCAGACCTTTTGCTCATTTTTTAATTGAGTTGTTTGTTTTCTAGTTGTTGAATTTGAGTTTTTTGTATATTTAGATTACCAGTCCTTTATCATATATGTGTTTTCCAAATATTTTCTCCCTATCTGTAGCTTTTTTTCTTTCAGGGATTGTGCTTTTGGTGTTGTATCTGAAAAGCTATTGTCAATTCCAAGGTCACCTAGGTTTTTCTGTGTTATATTCTAGGAGGTTCATAACTTTGTCTTTTTTCTATTTTGAGCTCATTTTTATAAGAGGTTTATTGTCTGTGTCTAGATTTTTTTGGGGAGGGGGATATGGATGTCCAATTAGGCCAGCACCATTTGTTGAAAAGGCTATCCTTTCTTCATTGAATTTTGTGTACTTCTTTGTCAAAGATCAGTTGATTACATTTGTGTGAGTTTGTTTCTGGTCTCTCTATTCTCTTTCATTGGTCATTTTTTCTGTTCTTTGACTGATATCACACAGTCTTGAATACTGTTGCTTTACAGTAAGTAGTAAGTCTTAAAGTCTGATAGAGTCAGTCTTCCAACTTTGTTCTTCTCCTTCAATACTGTGTTGACAATCCGGCTGGCACTATTTACTGACAGTAAATTAACATGTAAGTTTGAATGACTTGAGTTTGTATGGTTTTCCTTACACTTTCCAATTTACTTATAAATGATAATGTTTATTCTTATATCCCATGAAATAGTAGATTAGAAAAAAGGTATAAATATAGAACTTAGTTCTGTAATTTTGAGTCATATTACTTTCATTATGTTGTATCTCTGAGGACTAACTGATTAAATGTTATATACATGGCCTAATTTAGGATGATAAGTGATTGTAAAATGAATAAGACCATTACATAAGGAGTTATAAACATCAATGTAATAGGATCCTGTAGTCTCTAAAAGTGTGACATTTAAACAGAGATAACGTTATATATTATTTAGTCATGTAAAATACTGATACCTTAATTTATTTTAAAAGACATACCTAAGTTTTCAGAGAATTCCCATTAAAGATTAATTTAAATATTAAATAAATGGGAAGGGCATGATTCAATTTTGGGGAAAGCCCAAAGTTGTTAAGCTATAAATCAAGGCAGAGTATTCTTTAAAATTGGGTTTCAGGTTACTCCGATATGAATATCGAAAATGTTCCTTTAAAACAGTAAATGTTTTAACCTGTTTTATCTTTTTCCTTCCCTGTAGCCTTTTTGTTCTGCAAGTTTGGTGTCTTATTTAGGGGATTTTACTTTTTAGTTTCTATACAACCTAGTATTCTCCACAAATGTATAAAATATTTATATTTGTTAGTATTTGTAATAAGACCTAGTATTATTTACAAATGTTCAAAATATTTCTGTAACTTTTATACAAGGGGAAATATGAAGAATTCCTTATAAAATACCCATAGTTATATAATTACTAGTAGTTCTTAAGGATAAGAAATAATATGATAGTGCAGCTATTCAGCCTGATAGTCATAGAATATTTTAGAGAGATGAAAAGTAAAAAAACACTAGCTCATTGCTGTTAACCATTTCATAATACAGTATGACTTGAGATGGAGAATGAGGTGGGAATGCAAACATGAAGTGATTTTATTTTTCTCCAATCTGACCTTTGTTTGTGATTGGTCAAATCAGTTTTTTGTTTGTTTCTTTACTCATCTCAAGGAAATGTCACAGCTTTCTGGACACTTCAGAAAATCAGTTTAGTCTGACTAGTTTGAATTTTAACCTCATAGCCCAATTTAAAACTCAACTTTCCCCCCTCTACTCAGTGCCGCTTAGGCTGTTCTAGGAGATTGTAGTGTGGAACGGGTTGAGTATAGTCATTGAGTCTGCTCACTCCAGTGAGTAGAGAGTGATCTGCTCTTTCATTTATATTCCTTTCTCTTCCTGGATGAGAGAGATAGAAAGGGAAAAGATTTTCCTACTTTAGTGGTGCCCTTTTTGTTTCTTTTCTTTTTCTATTTCTGGTCATCTGAGTAACACTGACTAGACCTCATGCCTTCTGTGGGGAAAGAGAGGCAAATACTACTGTTGATGTGGCACATGTGTAAAACTTTTTTTGGGAGGATGAGATATTTTTGCAGTGTTACACTATCCAGTTTGTCTTTTTCTACTCTTTCGAAGTTTCTACTTCTCCAGTACGCCCACAGCCTCTGGCTGCTGGGATCCCCATTGTCTGGAGGCTGAAATCCAGCTACTTAGTTAGTCACACTCTTTGCTGTTATAAATAGTGACTCCAGTTCTCTCTACCCTGTTTTCCAATCCACATCTTTTTTTCCTCTCCTCCTATAGGCATGGGTAGTGGGTATGGGCATGGGATGATAAGCAAGTCTAAACACAAGCAGAAATCCAGCTGAAAGATGAGATACCAGTCTTCCATTCTTGCCAATCTTTCGAACCGCTCTGACTTGATTTAGACTCTTGGAAATAGCACTCTCCAACTACGTTAAGTCAGTGAAGCAAACTCTGATGATTGACTCACTCAAGGTGGGCAGGGGTGGGCAGTTCTAGGGTAAAGAGGAACTGAGGAAGGTAAAGATGTTTCGGTTATGGTGGAGAGGTAGTTGGCTGTCACTTGTTTAGGCTGTCTTTTGAACGTGAAATACTTGATTGGTGACTCTTTGTTCCTAGTCTTGGGTTGTAATGCCAATCCCTGGCAATGGGAAAAGTCCCACCTGATAGTCTGTTATGTAAATTTTATCATAGTCTTGCGAGTACTGCCATTCTTGTTGGCTACCATCAGTTCCACCATTTGTTCCCATCTCAGGGCTTTGCTCTCACTGTTCCATCAGTGTTCTTACCTCAGATAGTCAGTCTGTAGGCTCCTGCCACTTCATTCTTCATTCATATAATGCTGCTTCCTTGGGTTTTCTTTGTACACTGTTAAAATAGTGTATTTGTCACTCTTTTCCCATGGCTTGCTTTACTTTTAGTTCATATGTGAATCATTTTCTTACATTTTATTGTATATTTAATAGTTTATTATCTGTCTTTTCCATTTGCATATAATCTTAAAGAGAGCAAGTCACTGGCTCCTTTGTTCAGTGCTTTGCCCAGTGCCTAAAATGGGACCTGATGCATAGAAGACAGTCGATTTTTTTTTGTTTTCGTTGAGTGAATAAATGAATGAATGGATGCTAGTTTCTATACTCAAACTTTAGAAATAGCTTTGATTTATCTAACAATGTTTACCCTTCTAGTGTTTTACAGAGTAGTATACTTTAAAAATTTTTTACAGATCTTTTATTATTCCTAACTATGTATTCCCATTGTTGTCATCCCAGTTGAACCATCTACACCTTTAGTTCATTTTCCATGCTGCTACTAGAAATGATTTTTATAAAATACTTCTCAAATGCCATCCTCTGGAATAAAATATTCAAAAATTCCTTAGCATAATTGGGCCTGTGCCTCTGTCCTTCTCCTCACTGACCCCTCCGTGTACTCTATATTCTAGTCTTATTCTTTTCATTGCAGTACTCTGAATGCTTAATATGTTTCTCTTCTACTTCTGTATCTTTACTTAAAGCCTGTACCGTTTGTTCTTACTGCTATATATTTTATTAGTGTGTGAATATATAAAATATAACTCCTATCATGAGAAGACTCTAGGAAAGGTACTTGACATTTGAAATGATTGGGAACCAACTATATAGTTGCACTGTATGCTATTACTTCAGATATATTTACCAACCTCTTCCTTCACTGAGCATCTTTAATACATGGTAACAGTTCATTTGTCATTTTTTGATGGGTATTTAAAAGTTACCACAATCTTGAAGAGCACCATGCACATGATTTTGTAATGATGTTGAATATTGTGAATTCATTTTAAAGGTAAGGGTAATCTACATGTTGTAACACAAGGATTCTTTTTAAAGGTTGTGTATGTATGAATGTTTGTTATATCTTTTATCTTCAGAAAACTAACCTGAGTAAAGAAAATGATATGTGAAAGTAAAAGTGTTATATGTATAACTTTTTCAGAAAATGTGTTTCCTTGATAGATTCTTCAAATTTAGATTTTTTTGTATGTTTGAAAGGCAAGACTGATAAAGGAGGTGAAATTATTTTATATAAACAATTGAAGCCAAATGTTTTTCGTATCTGAGCCTTTTCCAAGTAAGTACTGTGTCATAGAAGGGACCAGTGTGGCTTCTGGGGAAATGTAGATTCTAGGAGTATGTAGCAGTGTTCCAAAACTTGTATTTAGCATTTTTGTATCTAACATAATGCAGAAATGTATAGCTTGTGATGTTGATGTCTTTTAGAGGACACACCTAAATAAAAGTAGAAGATGCAGCTAAGTAAAAGTAATATATTATGAAGTTATGTAGCAGTAAATAAAGATGGGACCCTATAAGGAAGTTTTTTTTGACATAGCTCTTTTGAACAATTACTGCTATTACTGATAATAATAGGTCAGTATTAGGTGCTTTAAGTGAGTTATTTCATTTAATGGTTGGAACATCCCTGTGTCTGCTACTCATTTTACATAATGAGCTGCTCAGATTTAGGCATTTTATTTAAATGATTACTGCTGCTTACTCAATTGGGTGTCTTCACATAATTTATCAGTAGTCCCTTAAACTTTTTTTGGAAAATCACAGAGCCTTTTGAGAACCTGACAGAAGTCCATTTCCCCTAGAAAAAAATGTACTTATACACCTGTATAATATGTCTTTATTTTAGCCTGCACTTTTGCAGAATTCCTAGGTTTCCTAATTCCCATAAGTAGACCCCAGATTGGGGATCTCTGATCCATGTCTTTTTTTTTTTTTTTTTTTTTTTTGCGGTACGCGGGCTTCTCACTGTTGTGGCATCTCCCGTTGCGGAGCACAGGCTCCGGACGCGCAGGCTCAGCGGCCATGGTTCACGGGCCCAGCCGCTCCGCGGCATGTGGGATTTTCCCGGACCGGGGCACGAACCCGTGTCCCCTGAATCGGCAGGCGGACTCTCAACCACTGCGCCACCAGGGAAGCCCTGATCCATGTCTTTTAATGAAGACACTGGAAAACTCTGTACTTCTTTCTTCCTTTATGACTTCTTGTCACTTAAAGGAAATAATATTCATTTACATTATGCCTTATTATAGAAAGAATTTAAGAAAGCTGAAGGGAATTGTCGGCTACCTCTAACTTCACTGAATATATGCCAGAATAAATTCTGTTATGGCAAGTGAGATTCAGATAAGTTTGATGGATGGGACACTTTTTAATGGTCATATTTGTTGGACTTCACATCAAAGCATTCTCAGTCTGTTTCAGGAACCTAAATGTGATATTTTGAAATAATGTAATCAGTTACCTCTTCAGATTAGCATAAATATAGTAGCTGTGCCTAGAGATAGAAGATTAAAAAGATAGTACCTTCAAGCCTAGTGATTCAGTGATATTTCTCAGAGAATAATTTTTGGATTTTATCTTCTGATTCCATCAAAGATAAATCATGTAGAAAGGATGTTGTTTTGTAATAAAAGTAGGTTATAGTAATAATTTTATGTATTAATGAGCTAAAGTTACCATATAATTGGTTAATTCATTGTTTATATGGGTTAAGGATGAAGATGTGTTTAGATCCTAACTCACTGTGACTTTGGAGAAGAGGTCACTTTTAAAGCTCCCTTTTATGAAAAATAACCATTGCTAGTAGTTGAGGACTGGTTATTTTATAAAATTTTTAATATGAAGTAATTAAGAATTTCAGAATGTTTTTTCTTACAGTTCGTTTTAGATATTTTCATGTTACTTATGCTTCAGGTTTGATATCTCACCTATTTTTTTTTTACCCCTTGAATTGTTATCTAAAACAGAAGTATTAAATTGGCTGAACAGAATAAAGAATCGTACTATATACATTTGCCTGGTTTTAGGTAAATTACTATAGAAATAATGTTATAAATCAGTATATAATGCTTGGGTTTAATTTTTTAACATATATTTTAACAATGATTTCTAGTTATATTGTGAATTGAATAACTGTATTTCTGTTTTTTCCTTCTCATTCTTAACATTCAATTTTTAAGTGAATAGTAGCCTATCTGTGTAGGGCTCTTGTGACTGAATGATGTATTCTGCTTTGCTGTGGCACAGTTTTCAGACAGCCACTTCTGTTGTTAAATGTTTTCATTTTCTATAGTACTTTTCATCCCTGTATATATGTACAGGAGTCACTTCACCCACCACCGAATTGCAGCCACTTCTGAGGTGGAACGCAGCAACTGTTTAACAGCGCACTTTCCCCTAGGTGCTGACAGCTGTAGAAGAAATTGTACATGGTCCTGTACAGAAGGTATTTCTCCACTGTGCCATCTGCAGAGTGAAACTGACTAGGAGTACTACATAGACTGTAAGTTTCTTGTGTACCCGCCCTAGACTGGAAAACCCAATATGAGAGAATAACAAAAAACTGGGAAGCATCATTTAAAAATGTATTGAGGTCAGTTAAACTTAGTGCTGCTCTCCCTGGCTCTAAATTTTATTTTAAGGTCATCTAATTTGTGATTGGTACTGATTAAATAACAAACAAATGGATGCACTGCTCAGAAATTATTTTATTCTAAAAGCAAATGTAACTAAAATGCTTTTATAAATACTTCGCTTTTAATGCAACTTAAGAGAATCAATTTGTTTTTAAATATTTTTCAAATAAGCAAATCAGTATTATATAAGATTTTAGAGCTGTGCTCTTAAAGTAGCAAATCAACTTATAATTCAACAGAAACATCCTAATTAGCTTTCCTTGCAGTGTTGTATGCCTTAGTCTTAATACTTTCACTCTTCTCATGAAAGTTTTGCAACAAAGCCAGTTTGTGATGAATGTAGTTTTGATTTTTTGTTTTAGAAACATTGAGTTTGAACTTTTTAACATATTGAAAGAAAGAGTGGGAGAGAATAAATAGTAAATATTTGAACTTCCACATCACATATTTTAGTCTCTCCCTCCCATTTAACTGTTTAATAATTTCCTTTTTTCCTTTTGTAAAAGCAATTTTACGAGAATGCTGCTTTTGTAATAGTTTGGCATGGTTATAACTTATAGGACAGGAAAATAGCATTAGGAACTGCTATGTCTATTTTTAAACAATATGATATGGATTGTTATATTTCATTGTTTTGCTTTTTTTTAGTCAGTAGTATGACTTACTAGTTATCTTTGTGTGTGTGCATCTATAGACATTTCTGTGGCAAGAAATTAGGGTCTCAGTCATCAGAAAGTCTTAATCTTATAAAACATAGTGTCATTTGTTTTAGGCAACTTTAAAGTATGTGTCATAACTTAAATGATATTTGTGTACGTCTCTATACTGTAGATTCTCAGTGAAAGCAGATAAAAGCCTTTCTGGGCCACAGTTTGTTTACTTGTAAAATGAGGTGGGTGGAAGAAATTATTTTCTAGAGACCTTTAAGTGTTTTCTGTTTAACTCAGTGGTAGAATTCTATGTATTGAGAATTGTACCTTACATTATGTAACCAAGATATTTTGGTGCAAGTGATTTTGTTCCAGTTAGAATATTATTTGTACTAATTAAATACAGAGTGATGCTATTTTAGAATCAAAAGAGGAGGTCTGATTTCCTACAAAGATTTTAAACTGTCTCTAATTTTATAGTGGAGTTAACCCCAATGTTTTGAAATAAAAATTTTTGAGAATAAATACAGTATGATTCTCATCAGGGAGCATCAAGCAGATTAGAAAAAGCTAGACTTTATTTACATTCAGAAAAGAATGCACTTAAATATTACCAAAAAACTAACATTTTAAGGAGATTTTACCCCTTACTTGCATAGACTTAATACTTCACTCAATAGTCAAAGCGTTAAAAAAGTGAACATTAGTATTTTTAAAAATATAGTTTAGACATAATATAATATACTTACGTATTTCTAGCAAGAGGGTATTTTATCAGTATGTGAAATATTCTATTTGCTATAACTGGTTCCTTTGTATTTTCTGCATGCAGTGTAAGTATTACTTAATCCCATTCATCTTATTAACTGAAGTAATCATATTTGACAGAATAGGCCATATGTTTTATATATTATTTTAATGTGTTGGTGAAAAGGTACAAACTATACCTGTGGTGCATATGTGAGTATATATTTTTCAGTTACACAGGATATTTAATTGTTATATATTAGATCTTCCGTGGATGATGAAGTTTAACAACTTATTAGATTCATATGAAACTTATACTTTAATATACTCCCAGTATATGGTATTTGGAAAAGGGAATTATATGGAAACTTTCATTTTTATTTAATACACTTGTGTACTATTTGAATTTAATGAACATGTACTACTTGTGTAATCAAAAATAATGTTGGTGTTTCAGTTCAATTGTATATTTGAAACATTAGTTTATTTAGAAATTATCCTCATTGCATAAAGTATCTTATAGATATCTAATATCTCTATTTAATTGTTTATTTTCCAAGAGAGTGCTCTTCATCATATTCTGAAGAACTAGAATTGTGGTCAGGCTTATTATTTAATTTATACTCTCTTAATAATTTGGCATTCAGAAATAAATACTAAATCAAGAGCAGTTAATCTTAATGAAACCTTTATTTTTTCATCCACCCCCATTATAATTTTCTATTTGAAACAGGAAAAATGAATCAAATGCATAGATAATAGAAATTTCTAAATAATTATATATACTTAGACTTCCAGCAATAATGTTCTAACAATATCTAGCTTTCAATTAAAGATTTTAAAAAGAAATATTAAGACTAGCTGAAGAAATAAGTGAAACTGATGAGAAAATAAGCTACAGAGAAGTATATTTTGTAGATTTTAATTTAAATTAATTTTAAAAAACACACATTTTTAAATGGAGTTTCAATATATATTTTTAAATCCTCCGATACTCTTCTCAGTTTTACAAAGTACATACTCTATCTTTTAAATTAAAGACATTTTTAGATCCATCCCAAACAGATTGTTAAAAAATTGTCTTACCAAATTTGTCTGAACAAATTTTTGTGATATTATAGGGAGATAAAAAAACTTTCAAATATATTTCCCAAATAACCTCTGGCAAATATATTGAGATAAAATCATCATATAATTACCTCAATCTTTGCTATATTTTATTTTATATATAGATTAATTCCTGTCTGTTTTCATGAATTCTGCAGGTATTTCTCAATATAAATCGAATTAGTTGAAAATTTTAAATGTATAAGTTTGCTTGAAGAACTATTTAATGCCACAAATCTTTTATCTTTAATACTGAATTAACAAGCATTATTACTTAAAACATTTTTTTAACTCTGAAATTTCAGTGTGTTGTAGGTAATATTTGTGTGTGTGTGTGTGTGTGTGTGTGTGTGTGTATCATCTTCCTAATGTATTTTCTGAAGTATGGTTGGCACACTGATTGCCACCTTGTAGCTATTTAATCAAGTGTAACTTGCTTAACAAATTAAAGATTTTTTTTTTCAATCTGTTAATTGGAAATCATTACACCTACCTCACAGGGTTGTTGTGAGGAAAAAACAATCAAACATGTGAAAGAGTGTTTAGCATATACTAGATATGCAGTATATGAAAAATGAGTGTTACTAAAACCTTTCAGTGGCCTCCATCGTTCTTTTGATAAAATCTAAATTCCCTGTCCAGGTATTGAACTGGCTTCTCAACTTTATTTCTTTCCTTGTAGACTGCATGTATTGATTGATTGATTGCTAGTGAACTTTTTACAGTTCCCAAAATATGCCATGCTTTCTTTGGGCCTTTGCCTGCCTGCAGCATTCTTTCCAACCACTCACATACCACTTAATCCCTAGGCTACTATCATCTATATAACTCAACCTAATCCTTTAGACCTAACTTATTTTTTTTATTTTTTAAATTTATTTATTTATTTTTATTTATTTATTGTTGGCTGTGTTGGGTCTTCATTGCTACGCGCGGGCTTCTCTAGTTGCGGCGAGCCAGGGCTCCTCTTCTTTGCAGTGCGTGGTCTTCTCGTTGCGGTGGCTTCTCTTGTTGTGGAGCATGGGCTCTAGGCACGTGGGCTTCAGTAGTTGTGGCATGTGGGCTCAGTAGTTGTGGCCCACGGGCTCTAGAGTGCAGGCTCAGTAGTTGTGGCGCATGGGCTTAGTTGCTCCGTGGCATGTGGAATCTTCCTGGACAAGGACTCGAACCTGTGTCCCCTGCATTGGCAGGTGGATTCTTAACCACTGCGCCACCAGGGAAGCCCTAGACCTAACTTTAATTTCTCCTTAACTGAGGTGTTTCCTACTGCTTCATCCTTTATACTTTTGTTAGGTGACCCTTGTACACGATCCTGTAGGCTTTGCTTATTCCTGTTCTTGTGTGTTTCTTTCTGTAAACTCGTTGAAGGTGGAATCTGCCTTTAACTTCTTTTTCCCAGTACTTAACAGAGTTTCTGCAACTCAGGACATGAGTGAACATTTAAAAATAGATGTAAGTTCTCCCTAAACAAATTCACAGTATGTACATGATTATATGATTGGTACTCCTTTAAAAAAATAACTTTAATTTTTCTTTTTTTTTTTTTTTTTTTTCTGTACACGGGCCTCTCACTGTTGTGGCCTCTCCTGTTGTGGAGCACAGGCTCCGGACGCGCAGGCTCAGCAGCCATGGCTCACGGGCCTAGCCGCTCCGTGGCATGTGGGATCTTCCCGGACCGAGGCACGAACCCACGTCCCCTGCATTGGCAGGCAGACTCTCAACCACTGCGCCACCAGGGAAGCCCTAATTTTTCTATATTTATAGACTAGATTTCAGACTTCACAATAATCAAATCAAAATTATCGCTTTATAATCAGACTACTTTGCCCACCATTTAGCACTCTCTGTGGGTTTATTAAAAGAGATGGACTCACCAGGGTACAAGCAGAAAGTTACTTTATTTTTTTCTGTCACTGTACCCAAAATCCCATTTTGAATATTATTTTTTCTGTCTCAGTGCTGTTCAAGTACCTATCCTTGTTCTGCCCTTCCCTTGCTCTTCTTACTCTTTCTCTTCCTCTTGCTCTTCTCTCTCTCTTGTTCTTTTGTTTTCTCTGTCATTCCTCTTTCCTCACTCTTTGGCATTGCAAAATAGACTGTTTTCAGGCAGTAAAAAAAACAGGCTAAGAAATTAAAATTCCAAACTGTCATCCAATGTAAAATTTCTCCCTTACATCAACCTTACTCAAAGCAGTCTTAAAAATCTGAGTGGGGAAGGGGAACAGGACATGTCAACTAGTAGACTTTTGTATTAATTTCTTTTGCCTTATTTTTCCTCCCTACACACTGTGCAGCTCCTGGGTCTTCCAAAGATTCAAGATTAGAAATAGAGAACAACTAATTGGTAGTAAAGGTATGTTGGAAATCTGAATGGATTCTTTCTCTTGCTTTTTGGGGTTTATCAAAGATTCCTACTGTCTGAGGATAACCCAGTTGTAATTTGATACTTCCTTTGTCTTCCTTTGACTACCTTCCTTAGTCTCTGACTTTCTGGTTTACCTCCAGCCTCTTTCTTCTGGGGTTATCTTGTTCCTTTTGTAGTCCTTTGGGTAGAGTTTCTTTAAAAATGGCTCAGGGCTAGTTCCTTTCCCAGGGATCCTTATCTGTCCTATGGGAAAATGTAATTCTGTACTCCACAATCTCTGAAATGGAATTCTTGGCCATTTCTGAGGTAGTAGCCTGGAGTGAGGTCATCTTGCCCTCTTGCCTTTAGATTTTTTTTTCAGACCTAAGTCCAGTTCCTGTACCATTCCTTAAGTGTCCTGTATTCTGAAGGGCATAGGCCAAAGTCTGAGTGAATCATTGTTCTATTCCTTCCCCAAACAATTTATAAACTCCCCTCCTCCAATAGATGCTTATATTTTTTATGTGAATAATAGACTAAAGGATGCATGAGCAATTATTGGCCACATTCTTTCCAAGTGTTGCACAGGTGATGTGTCACCTCAGCTCTAGTACTTGGAACCCATTGTTCTCAGCTTTGGGTCCTTAGCGGAAACGGAGAAAACAGGAAAATTCCCATTTTAATATCCTTTTAAATCACCTGCACTGAGCCCATTATGGGGAGCTGGCATATCTATGAATGTTCATCCATTTCTGTATCTCCATACCTTGTCTTAGGCTATCCTGTGAGTTTGGAATATTCTTTCTAGCTTTTCCTCCTGATAGAATCTTACTCAGTCTTCGATGTCCAATTTAGGTGAAGTCTTTATTGGTCTTGGCAGTTAGAATAAATGCTTTTCTCTAGTGTGTTCTGTGTTTTCACTAATACTTTGTTTAAAGTATTATTGTATTATCTATAAATATGTCTGTCTTCCTATTAGATTGTGAGCATTTTTAAGACAGCTACTGACTTGTTTCTTGGTGAATCCCTTACTGCTGTTCTCTGTTATATATTCAGTATATTATTTGCTGAATTAATGAATCTCTTCTAAACACTGAGATTGGGGTTTATAATATTACTGTTGAGTAGTTAATACTTCTATTTTTATTTATGTATATCCTTAGTCCAAAAATATTTGAGGGTGCAAGAATTATTTTTTATGCCTCTGATTTTTTTTTTAAGCCAGTGGTATTGCCCTTCATTCATTCTTAGGCAAGTGCATTTTAGGTTTTAGTTGTGTTTTGGCTCAGTTAATCTTCTTCCATTTCCCTTGCATCTCTTTGTTTTTCTTCCTTGTTTTATTCCAATTGATAGAGTGTCAGTGATGATTAAATAAGGATAACCAGGTAATCCAAGCAGGTTCAGGTTGAAAGTTAGAAAAAAAAAATACAATTTCTTTCCGTTATCAGATTTTCTTTCTTTCTTTCTTTTTTTTTTTTTAATTCTTCAAGGTTTCAAATTGTATCACAAAATGTGGTCAGAAATGGTGAAAAATCAAGCTGTTGGTCACCAAGAACACTGGTTATGAGAGAGTAGTATTCCTTAACAGAAAATTAAATTGAAGTTGTATTTGTTGGGAGTAAAGTGCTGTTTCAGTCAGACTTTATTGTATTGTTATTTTGAGTGATTGCTGTGCAGAAGTGACTTAAACAGTTTGGAATGCAGCATTGAATTTCTGCCATTCCTCAACATAATTTAATGCAATCTTTATTGCTGAAATTTAGCCAAAAGTAGGATTCTTTAATATGTATTGTCAGGTAAATATATGATAATTAGATAATTCTGAAGTCAAAAGGGTATTGTAAGTAGAAATAATTGAAAAATTCCTTTGATGTTTAAAAATCTTTTTTTTTTTTCTGGAAAGTTCCAAATGAGTATAGATAGTATACTAAGAAGTAAAATAGAAAAAAAATGTGTTCTCTTCAAATCAGATCATTAAAGTTTGAGAGAAGATAAATCAATTATCAATAAAATATCCCCATAATTTTTTGCTCCTATTTCCACATTGCTATTAAATATGGATTATCTCATTTAAAATTTCAAAGAAAGATTTTTACCTTATTTACTAACTTTCACCAATATAACTAGTGACACTTTAATACTTGATTGTTGATTTTTATCAATTAACACTTCCTAGGCTGGGAATCTTGGTGAATGGATGTTCTGACCTTTATGTCAGGTGAAATGGTAAATATGACAAATCTCAGGATCAGATGAATTTCAAGCAGCATTAATGCAAGGAATTGTAATATATATGATTACTTTATGAAGTCATATTTCTTGTACCAATAGACTTTTGTATTTGTATTTTCATAAGAAGGAACAAACTGTAAAATATGACAAAGTGCGTCTAGGTATCAAGAAACTATTTATTACTGCTACTTTACTCTTTTCCCAACCATTGCAGTAATTCAGACATTCTATTTACTTTACAAAATTAGTAAAATTAATTATTCTTGTATTTTTCACTTAGTTTAAGGTGAATATTGCTATGTGATGGAAGTTTGATATTAGAAAGAACAAATTTCTATTTTTCTAAGTTTTCATGAGCATACTTGGGAAAACTAAAATTCAGGGGTGTTTTTAGGAAGCATCTGGTATGTATAGCCACCTGTCATCATATAGGAAAATTAATACTTAAAAATATAGTTTTTCAAAATATACTATCTGAAATATATTTCTCTTTTAAAATTTGTCAGTCTTCTCTTTTTCCTTTTAAATGGCTCTTTCTGTTTTTTAATTGTGATATTGTCTAGGACTTTAGTATAGAAACCGTTTCAGTGGGTCAAGTAAAATGTTAAAAATTAAATTGTAAAGAGCTCTAAAATTCATCAGAAACCTACTTCTTTATTTTATACTTAATGTTAGTGCTCCACGGCATAATACCTTACTCATGTTGCGGAGGTAAATGCAAATAATAAGAAAATTGGCCATTAATTGATATTTATTTTTTATGCTTCTTTTTGAAATTCTATCTCCACATTTTCCCACTGCGCTGCAGGTTGTGACAGATTCAGCTTGTCTGAAACCAAACCAGATCTTTAGTTCTCCATTCTCATTCTGCCTCCCAATCTAAATCATTCTTGCTGTGGCTTCACCATAAACCTGTGACGTAGGGTCAAAATATTATTGCTCTCTCCTCTCCTTTGATTTTAATATCATTCTATTTATTTCCAGATTCTAAAATTGTTTTGCTTTTAAGATGTCTTAAATCAGTATGCTTCATTCTATATTTACTGATAAAACTCTAGTTCATTACTTATCACTTACCAAGATTTGTGTACTAGTTTTGTCTTTCTATTTATATTCCATTTTCCTTGAGAGTAGAAACCACATATTATTCACATTTGTGATTTCCATAGAGAATATTCTCAGTAAATCCTTTCTAAGTTCACTCAATTAATTGTGAGATAGTTGATTCTTGGTATTTAACTCTTAAAAATATTGAATGGATTGCTAAAACACAGGTCAGTCCCACATTTAAAATCAGTCACACATTATTCCAACTAGATAATTTTCCTATTAATGTTAACACTACCAGGAAAGTACCTTAAATGAATTCTGAACAATAATTTATTAAGAAGACTTGGCTTGGTACTAACTATGTGAAAGCAAATTTTACTGGCCATATGCTAGTATATATGCTAGTTTGTAGGCTCCTGTTATAACTTACACACTGAGTTCAGTCTTTTTTTCCTTTGATCCTATTTTTAAAATATGGAGTTACAGGCAGTTTTGAGAAAATAATTTTAGCAGAAGACAACTAATGGGTTAGTTCTCTTTTTACATTAGTCCCTTTTTAGCTCTTTTAGACATACGTAATACAAATGGGAAGCAAGTTTCTTTTGAAGTCAACTCAACTCCCAGTCCCACTGTGGATCTGATTTATCCTAGTAAAATACAGTGGCCTCCTAAGAAGAGTAATATCCAAGAACATGCACGAATTGCTTACCATATGCCCTTTCAACCTCTTTCCACATCACCTGTGGACATTAACTTGCCAGAGGTGAAGCTCCTACCAGATCTGTGATACAATCAAATGAAATAACTCAAGACTATTCTAGACAGATAAGCAATCACACATGTACAGAAAACAAAAACAAAAAAACAGCCTTACCCTAAGTACCAGGGAATTGGGTCAATAAAGCAAAACTGAATTGGAAGATTTTTAATAGAAAAACAGTGGAAACAATTTCACATCGTATTTTTCAGTGGAGTCTTGGGAGGAAGCCCACTGTTCTCAAGGAGGTAATTGAATGTTCCCTTTTTCTACATTTATTTATTTTTATTTATTTATTTTTTTAAAAATGGAATCGCTTTATTTTATTTTATTTTTTTGCGGTACGCGGGCCTCTCACTGCTGTGGCCTCTCCCGTTGTGGAGCACAGGCTCCGGACACGCAGGCTCAACGGTCATGACTCACGGGCCTAACCGCTCCGCGGCATGTGGGATCTTCCCAGACCGGGGCACGAACCCGCGTCCCCTGCATCGGCAGGCGGACTCTCAACCACTGCGCCACCAGGGAAGCCCCCTTTTTCTATATTTAAATTGAGAATTTTTTCACTATATTTTGGGCCATTATTTATCTTGGTCATTGACAATATTCATTTTTTAGATTATAACATATAGTCATTTCTCATTTTTTATTTTTGGTTTTTTTGAAATAAAAAGCATTTTTAAAACGTCAAAAAGTTATTTTAATGCTTCCTGTGCTAGAACTTTATAGATAGCTTATTTTTCCTCTTTGCCTTTTCTTCTTATAGTCTTTGAAGATAATCACTGGTTTATGAAAATTTTCATTATGAATGTGCTATCATTTCAGCTCAGATTGAATATGGGCTTACTGTGGTTTTTTAGAGTGTTTCATAAAATTATTTGAATAAATGTCAGTGTTATATAGAAATAAGATGACCTCTTAAATGTGTTCTCTTAAAAAATATTCCTTTTCAGTTTATAATTTTGAATATTTTGATTAGTATAATCCTATTTTCTTCTCATTCCTCTCATCTTTCTTTTAGTAGTATGTGTATATATTTATTTACATATGTCTATCATCTGTCTACATACATTCACATGTACATACGTAAGAGCTCTTAATTTTATAAATTCACTTTTAATATTTAAGTGTCTCAGTTATTTCTTTGAAAATGATAAATTTTCAAGTCAGTTAAATTTTCTTTTGGTTTATATAAAAATAAAATTTGAAGCCTATGTATGTTTTATAATCTGTTTTCCAGTTTCGCCCATATTTATATTAACATTGGCATATGTTGCTTTTATACGCTATATATTATATGATCTATTGGTGGTTTGTGTGTCACTTAGTAAATTTAATATAATCAACATTCTGTTATTTATATAGTATTCTATTCTCATTCTTCATTCATTCATTCAATAAATGTTTATTTTGTAGTACTGTTCTCTAGGTCCTGTATGCTGGGAATACAGAAAGTCTCTGCTCTAGTGGAGCTTATACTCTTATAAGTGAAGAGAAAGACATATAACACTAAATAATTTCACATAGGCATAAATACTCTAAAGGAACTAAGTGCATGTGATAAAAGTGTTGAGGAGGAGTATGCTTTAGCTAGGATAGCAAGAGGAGACCTCTTTAAAGAAGGGATATTTAAATTGAGCTCTAAATGATTCAGAGGAAGAAAATCACACTCCAGGTATCAGGAATAACAAGGACAAAAGTCTTTGGATCTGAATGAGTTTGGCAGGTTCAAAGAACAGAGACAAATGCTGTGTGTGTTGAACGTTGTTAAGGGGAGAGAGTGGCAAAAGGAGATGTTTATGAGATAACACGGGGTGAGCTCACATGGACCATACATAGTAAGGAGAATTTTATTATAGTTAAAATGTGAATACATATTGGGCACTTGAATGTTATGATGATTAACACTGAGGAAATCACTCTCCCTGCTGTAGAGAAGATTAACAAGGGAAGGGGTGAGGGGCTAGAAAGAGGTAGTTATGAGGAAGTTATTGCAGTAGTCTTAGAAATTATGGTGGCTTAGGGCTTTTTGAAGTAGAAATGATGTTTTGGAGGGGCACTGTTAGAATTTGTGAATGGATTAGAAATGGTGTAATCAACAGTATCAGACATAATTAAACATTAAATATTCTTCAAAGATTTAATGGACACACACTTTTCCAGGGCAGAAATGTACCATAATTTATTTAAATTACACCTCTATTTTTGATTACTTAGTTTTTTTCCTCATTTTTTGCTAGCATAAATAACAATTTTGTCATTTTCTCACCTCACTGCCATTGTATATACATGATGATTTGTGATAGCTTTCCAATTTGAAAGGTAAAAAATTGTATCTTGCTATTTTAATTTGCTTATCTTTGATTACTAGGTAGATTGAAATTTTAATGTGTGTATTGATCGATCAGTTGTATTTTTTCAGTTGTGAATTGTTTCTAGTCTTGTTTGGGGATGTTGATATTTTCCTTATTGTTTTGAAATGCCATATTAACTTTCTATGATGATTTAAAGGTCCAAACATGATTTGGCCTTGAGATTTCTTGATTACATCTTATTTCAGTCTCCCCACTGCCCTTTATGCTCAAGACACTTCAACCACTTCTCAAACAGGCTAATTTTTGTCTTGCCTCATGGCTTTTGCACTTGTGGTTATCCATTTTCTGGATCCCTCTTCCTCAGATCCTTACATGGTGATTATGTCTCATCATTAATGTTTCAGCTCAAATGTCACCTCCTTAGCGGAACTGTTATCAACTTTCTAGTGCTACATCCCTCTCACCCCTTTCACATTCCATCACGTTACTGCCTCTGGGGTTTTTGTTTGTTTGTGTGTTTCCCCAGTATTTTATGGTCTTCATAGCACTAATCACTGTTTGAAGTTACCTTCTTACCTGTCCTTTCCAATGAGAATGAAAGAACCATGGGAGCAGGTATCTACTCTGATTTGTTTACTGCTATGCCCTCTGGGGTAGAATATTGTTGGCCAAAATTAATATATTTTGTCAAATGGATAATATAAGGATATTAGCCATTTGTTCCATGTACTTGTGTTTTTCCCTTTTGTCAATTGTCTTTATCTTTGTTTATGGCATTTTTTTATACAAAGAATTTTATATTTTCATGGAGTCAAATCAATGAAGGATTTTTCTTTTGACTTTTTCATTACTTTTAGAAGGAAAGGAAAAACCTTCCCATCTTGAGTTCTTCCATTTTCCTATATTCTAATTAAAATGTTTCTGAATGTAAAATTATCAT
This sequence comes from Mesoplodon mirus, assembly GCF_964341445.2. NCBI lineage: Eukaryota > Metazoa > Chordata > Mammalia > Artiodactyla > Ziphiidae > Mesoplodon > Mesoplodon mirus. The sequence goes on along the minus strand of NC_138979.1, from coordinate 117,094,814 downwards.
TTATTTTTATGAATTAGGGAAGGTTTTAAAGATAAAAATAGCTCTTATAAATGTATTTCTATGCTTTCTTCTAGTCTTAATACACATTATCCATAAAATAGAGATCAGACTGTATAGAGAGCTTTTTACCTTTTTTCAATTAATATTGTACCATGTGCATATTTAGATGGTATATATTCTTCATTCTTCACAAGCATGATCTTTTCAGTGTCTACAGAATATCCCATCTTAGGCATTTGTTATATTTAATCAATCCCTTATTGTATACTTGTTTTAATCTTTTAAAATATAAACACAATGAATATTATTGTGTTTAAGTTTTTGTGTACACTTATGATCTGTTATGATAAATTACTGAACATAGAATAGTGGGTCATAGGAGTATATACAATATTTTAAGATATTTGAGTATTCATTGCCAAATTATATCTCAGGAAATTGAAATCAGTTCACAGTTCTAGCAGTAATTTATGCCTGTGTCTGTTTCTCATGATATTTTCCAATTCCCGATAATTGTGTGCTTTTAAAATCTTGGCCCATTTCTTCCCATCTGTGCCTTCCCCCCAAATTATATAAAACAATTATTATGGGCTTCCCTGGTGACGCAGTGGTTGGAGTCCGCCTGCCGATGCAGAGGACACGGGTTCGTGCCCCGGTCCGGGAAGATCCCACATGCCGCGGAGCAGCTGGGCCCGTGAGCCATGGCCGCTGAGCCTGTGCGTTCAGAGCCTGTGCTCCTCAACGGGAGAGGCCACAACAGTGAGAGGCTCACGTACGGCAAAAAAAAAAAAAAAAAAAAAAAAAAAAAAAAAATTACTGTATTTTTCACATGAAAAATCTTAAGAATTTTATATGGTCACCTGTATCCACCTTTCCCTTTTCCTTTCATGTCTGTGTTTAAAATAACTTTTCTTCTTCCGAGGTTGTATGTATGCTCACTTACGGTTTGATCTAAATTTTGGCTGCTGCAACTCTCTCATTTATGTAGAATTTTAAAAATATTTATTTATTTTCTTTATTTTTTTTGGCTGCGTTGGGTCTTAGATGCATCCCGTGGGATCTTTGTTGAGGCATGCGGGATCTTTAATTGCAGCACATGGGCTTCTCTCTAGTTGTGGCACGCGGGCTCCATGGCATGTGGGTTCTGTAGTTGTGGCTTGCCAGCTTAGTTGCCCTGCAGCATGTGAGATCTTAGTGCCCCGACCAGGGATCAAACCCGCATCCCCAGTATTGGAAGGCAGATTTTTTACCACTGGACCACTAGGGAAGTCCCTCACTTATATAGAATTTATTTTAAGATATTTTGGAGGAAAATTTCTCACTGTAATTTCTCCAGTTATGCCAGCCATATTATTTTTGAGTAATGATATGTGCTCATTTCATGCTAAATTTTTATGTATTCCACGGTTTGGGGGGGAAGGTTATTTATTCTGGTCCATTGTTACATTAATTCTTGTGTTACTTTTTGTTGATTTTGTAGTGTCTCTTTATTTTGAATTATCTACTAGAGTAATAATTCTCTGATTCTATTATCCCTAATTTTTAAAACTATCCTGGTTTATTGTTATGTTTCTTTTCCTCATGAACTTAGAATCATTTTGCCAAGTATCCTTCCCAAATAAAGCATTCTTGTTTTTTATTTTAGTGAAATTGTGTTAAAAATATTAAATTGTTTACGTAAGATGTTCTTATAATACCTAGGATTTCATATATGAGCTGAGATTATTTTTCTTTTCTGTCTTAGCAAAGTTTTTTTCTGTATAGATGTCCAACATGTTTCACTTAAGATCATTCCTAGTTGTTTATTTAAGGCCATTCCTAGTTGCTTTTTCAATTCTTTTTTTCATTTATATATTTAACTGATTATTGTAGTTCTATACACTATTGGATTTCTGTGGTCACTGTAACAGTTACCACAAATTTTGTATCTTAAGACAACACAAATTTATTTATTCTCTTACAGTTCTGGAGGCCAGAAGTCGAAAATCAGTTTCATTTGGTTAAAGTCAAGGTGTTGACAGGACTGGTTCCTTTGGAGGCTGTAGAGGAGAATCCCTTTTCTTGCCTTTTCTAATTTCTGGAGGCTGCCTGCTTTCCTTGGCTTGTGACCCCTTCCTTGAATAACTCCAACATCTTGCTTCTGTCACCACATCTACATCCTCCTTTGACATTTTTTCCCTCTTATGAGGACCCTTTGGATTATATTTAGGGACCATCTAGGTAATCTAGGGTACTCTCCTCATCTCAAGATCTTTAATCACATCTGCAAGTTCCTCTTGCCATTTAAGGGGACATTTATAGTTCTAGGGGTTAGGATATGAGTACTATGCAGGAGGCCACTATTCAATCACATGTAAGAAAATTCTTAATTTTCTATACTATTTTACTTTTGTCTATTTTATTCAACTTCTGTATTAAGTATAGTTGTATTTAGTTTATTTTCTAGATAGTCATCAAATTGTTAAGTAATCATAACTTTTTCTCTGTTTTACAGTAGTAACTTTATACCTCTTGTTTCTACTTCTACCTTTTTGCTGTTTTCAATGTTTAATGCAAATGCCCAAAATACTTTAATTTTATTTATCATATTTGCTGTTGGTTTAGGATAGGTATTTTTTCTAATCATGGGAAGTAATTTGTTTATAATCTTCTCTCGTCCCCTGCTCCTTTGACATATTTGTGTTATATTTATGTACAACCCAGTATTAACCCACATTTGCATTTCTGAATTAAGTTATACTTGACTATAGTATATCAGTTTTTCAATACGTTGCTGGACTTAATTTACCAGTACTTTTTGAGTTTTAGAATATTTACATTAGTAAATGTGATTCATTTTTGTGTGGTTGGTTTTGTGTATGACTTCCTTTTCCGTTTGGAATATCAGAGTTATGCTAGGTAATAAATGAATTTAAAGGCATTCTATTTTTCTCTGTAGACTAGAATAGTTATTATAGCTTGATAACTGTCTCCTCATTTAAATTTTTCAAGACCATATAAAGCAATCTGAGCTCAGAGCTTATTTGAATATAATTTTGACAGACTTTTAAATTTCTTTGATTATTTAATTTTTGAGTCAATTCTGAAAATTTACATTGTCGCAGGCAAGTTGTCCATGCTATCAAGATTTTAAAGGAACATTTGTTGCATGCTTACTATGTCTTAAACATTATGCTAGGTACTGTATATGCAAAAATAAAGAATATAGGATTCCTAATCTCAAGAAGCATATAGTAGTAAGAAGAAAGTTAATTTTGCCAGGAAGAAAACACAAGAAAGAGAAAAGAAGAAATTAACACTTAAACAGAACTTCTGGTAAGGATTTCATCATGAATACAGGAACCAAGGCATAAAAATTGTTGGATACAGGAAGATTTGAGAGAACTGCAAGTAGAAAATTACAACTAGAATTTAGGTCTGGCCAGGAAGAAATAGTGGGTCGATATTAGAAGCCGTTGTAGATTGTTCTTGAATTTTTACTTTTCCTATAGACATTGTTAGACTGTTAATGATGTTAATTCTGGATTTATCATCAACAGATTCATATTTTTAAAAGATTAGTCCGATGGTAGCATGGAGGACATTACTGAAGGCAGAGGATGGTTAGAAACATAAGTGCCTCCTAAACTAGATATAAGTAGAAAAGGAAAGGAAGAAAGGAATATAGATGAAAAAATGCTAATAAAATAAAATCACCAAAGACTTGTTCACTGGTTGGATGTAGTAGATGAGAGAAAAGTTAAGATAATTCCCAGCTTTTGTCAAGTGTATTTGGGGTTGAAGGAAATGTTTGCCTTATCTTTATTTCATAATAATAAGCTCGACTTCATTTGAAAGGCTTTATTATATTCTAGATAGGCTGTCATTAATGTGAAAAGTTGGAACAGGCAGATCAATATCCAAGTGATAGTTTGTTAGAAACCAAGGTTATCTACTACAGTGTATATGCAATAGTTATCCAGAAGAGGAGAAATGGACATTCTAATAAGATTTCTGAGCCATATAGCATGAAGGGTGACCTAAAAAAAATCATATTTTATTTAGTGATATTTTTTAGTAAATATCTGGAGAAGTGAAATAAAGAATTTTTTAGTGAGGGAGTTTAAACATAATGTTTGAAATTTGAAGAAATTTCTCAGCAAATGTGTGCAAAACACATGAGATATGGATATCAAAATGCAATATTTTCTAACCTCAAAAGATCTGAAAGTCTTGTAAGACATGTTTTATAAGGGTGATTTCAAAGTATCTGTCCATCTGCCTTACATATATGAGTAATGTAAGCCCATGTAACTACCACCACATGGGTCACAAATGTCAAGATATGGTATATTTCCATCATGCCAGAAATTCCACAGTACTGCTTGCCAGACCATCCCTCACTTCCCCCTCTCACCCCAGGGTTCCCTTCTTCTTCACCCTCTCCTGCCACTAACAATCACTGATCTGTTTCCTGTTACTATAGAGTCAATTACACTTTTCTAGGGTTTTATTTAAATGAAATCATAAAATATGTAGCCTTGTGTCTGGCTTCTTTTGCTCTGCCCAATGTTTTTGAAATTCATTCGTGTTGTTGCATGTATAAGTAATTTGTTCCTTTATGTTGAGGAATGATCATTGTCTGAATATGTAGTTTTTTAAAAAAATTCATTCACCTACTGATGGATTTTTAAATTGTTTTCAGTTTTTGACTATTAGGAAGAAAATTGCTATGAAAAATTTTCAAGTCTATCTGCAGACATATGTTTTCATTTCCTGTGACTAAACACTTAGGAATAGAATATCTAGGTCATATGGAATATTAAACTTTACAAGTACCTGCCAGACTGTTTTCCAAAAGGGTTGTGCCATTTTACACTCCTTCCGCCAATGCATGAGCATTTTAGTTGGTCCACATCTTTACCAGTACTTGGTGGTATCAGTCTTTTAAAATTTTAGCCATTATAATTTGTGTATAGTTTATCTCATTGTAGTTTTAACTTACATTTCCCTAATGGGTTTTCTTGTGCTTATTGACCATTGCTATATTTTCTCTTGTGAACCATCTTCAGATCTTCTGCCCATTTGTATTAGATTGTTTGTTTTCTTCTTTTTAAGTTACAAGAGTTCTTTACATATTCTGGATACAAGTCCTTTGTCAGATATATGTGAATGTGTTCTTCCATGCATGTTATGGCTTGCCTTTTTATTTACATGTGTCCTTCAAGGAGCAGAAAATTTTAATTTTTATGAAGTCCAGTTTATAAATGTTTTATGTTTCTTGCTTTTTGTATCTTAAGTAACTTTTGCAAATGTCTAGTTTTCTCCTGTGTTTTTTCCTAGAAGTCGTTACGTTTATAATATATCTTGAGTTAATTGTTGACTACAGTGTGAAAACAAATTTGATCAATAAGCATAATTTAATTAAGAGAAGTCTAAAAGAGATAGATTTTCTTCTGGAGTTAAAGATAGATTTGGTATTGGTTTATGTAAGAAATGCTATTCTAACTTCTATACCCATGCAAAAAATGAAAAGATGCTTTGTAAATTAATGAATTTCCTGTTAGTGGTGGTATTTAATAAAAATTGGTAACATTCTGTCTCAAATGAATTTGTACATACAAATACCTTATCATTGTACTTGTCAGACATAAAATATTCAGTAAATGTTTGCGGTTGTTATGGTTATTGCTAATATTGTTATTATTACTATATTCAGAATTCTTGCCTTCTGGAAGTTTAGAGAGGATGATATTTAGTTGAAAAAGGTTTGGATTCTATTATTACACACAGTGGTCATATTTTTATGTTTTTTTTTTCTGCCTCCCCCTCCTGCCCCCAATAGAGAGCTTAATTGTTAGTGGGTACCCATAAATAAATGTTAGGAAGCAATCTTTTAAAAATTATTTTAATGATCTCCTTTAACTGCATGGGTAACTCATGAATACTTTCTTTTGAAAAGCTTTTTTGAAATGCTTGCCTTACAATCAGTTTACTGGACATGTTATCATAACATATATGAAAACTGTAAATTATCCATAAACTCAAAGTATTTTAGCAAGATTAGTATCAATGTAAAAGTGTATTAAAAGTGATATATATTATAGTTCTAAGGAATTTTTATGACTAACCAGTTGCTCTTATGAAACAGAAACAAAACAGACTCATGAACTACATCTCAAAAAATGTGTTTTTTGTTTTGTTTTGTTTTAGTTGGGGCTGAGGATTTGGTTTTGTTTGTTTGCATTACATGGTATGAGAGAATAATAGATTGGTGCTTTTCCCTGTATATCAGACTTGTTTTTGTTTTGGTTTGGTTTTAAGTAGTCAGTGTTTGCATAAATATTTCATTCTTTATAAGTAATGAGTTTTCTTTTCAATTTAATCTTTATCTTTTTTCTTAAAATATAAAAAAGATGTAGTATGGAAATATTTATTGAAAAACCTAATAAGTGAAAGCAGGCATATTAGAGCAGGAGTTGGCAACCTTTTTCTGTAATGGGTTAGAAAGCAAATATTTTAGGCTTTGCAGACGAAGAGGTAAAATCAGGGATATCATGTAGGTATTACATAACGAGAAAAAACAGATTTCTACAATTTTGTGTTGACAAAATTCAAACTATAACAATACTACTACTAGTAACAACACCAGCAGCAGTGGAGAACAGCGTAGAGATGTAAAGGAAATAATGAAATTCTTTGGGGGGAAAGAAAGAAATAACATTTTTCTTAACTAGGGTTCAAAGTCAGCATTCCTATCAAATCAGTTGTGAATTTCCATCTGTTAATGTCAATCTACAATGAGATTTTATGTATTTCATTCTTGAAAATGAAATGTCTTCACACAGATAGGTACTGCCGAATACTGATATTAATTTATGAGCATGTGATAATTTGGGGGCACATCTATTTTTTAGGAGGCATTTATAGAATTCTAATACATTTTTCTCTTAAAATTGCTTTTAGCATGTTATTATATTACATTAATCATTGCCAATTGAAGATTAGGTAGAAGCTCCTCAAATGCACAGTTAAGTAGATTTTGGAGTATAGAAATCTTTTTAACACTGAATTGAAGTATGAAAAATGCTGCAGGAGCTATAGTTTAGACTCAGAAAATACACCTGCTGCAAATGTGTGTGGGATTGAGTTCTCACTTCTTATTTTAATTGTTGAAAGCATGGAAAATATACACTTGTGATTCAGAAACTTCATTGTTGTATAAATGACTTTATTGCAATTTAAGTTTTACATATAAGTGTTTTTTTGCCCTGTATCTAGAATTCATTACCAACATTGTCAAGTCTACAGCAAAAACTAATTTTCAAAGCTATTTAGTGTCAGGAACAGTGGTTGAGAGTCACAGTCATTGTTCTCATTCAGAAAAATTTCCATCTTAGCCTGAGCTCAATAAATCACAGTAAACTTTATCACTGCTAAATTATTGAGCTGTTAAGTGGTAGGGCAAATCAGGCTGTTCATCTTTTCTTTCTGACAAAAAATTCATAGAATTGACAATGATTAAGTCTATCAGAGCGAATAAAGTTTACTGTTGAAGCTACTGGTTCAATAACACATGATAGATTCAAATATATTCTACAAGGTATTTGCTGATTTAATAATACAATGAATAAACATAGGTTTTCAATGCCTTAACATCTTTGCCAAGTTTGTAAATTTGTGCAACTAAATCTCTTTTGGTCCCACACATACTTTTACCACCATCAGTTGTAACTCATCTTAGCAGATTCTACTGCAAGTTATGAATTCATGTTTTCCCAACTTTTTTGAAATATCCTTGCATGTAGTTTTCCACACAACTATTAATATGAGGCTTATTTATCAATCACATTAATTCCTTGAATAAACAACTGGCATTAACGCCATAGGTAAAAGTTTATTTTCTCTGGACAAGTTTTAATTTACTCATCATTGTGAAATGCTTTTCTTGTTTGGCTAACAAACTAGCTACTCAGAAACTTACTTTGGTGGCAGCTTCATTTCATTTTTTTTTTTTTTGAATAAGACATTTCAAGTTTTTCTGACCATTGCCTTCTTGTGTGATGGGAATGTTGTGATGAGTGTATAATCTGGTAACGTTGACATTTTTTCTTTTAGCACAGCCATAGTGTTATTGCTTAAAACACAATGCTTCCTGTCAAATCACAGGAAGATATAGAGGACTTTTTTCAGTTAAGTTACCAAAGTAGCCAACATGACCTAGCAGTCATAGGTCATCTTCTGAAATAATAATAAAAAATGTTCCAGAATATCTAGTAAGTTCTTCAAGGTGTGTTTGAATACTTTTCTTCTCATGTAAAATGTGAAGGAATCAATGAAGTGAAAATGTTTTCTTTGGTTTTACATATATGGTAGAGCCAAGAAGACACCCAAGGGCATAACTTAAGTAATCATTCCATAAAAGGTAAAAATTTGAAAGTAGAGGATGTATTTTAAAAACCCATAAAACTGAGAAACATCATCAATACTTTATGGCACAGAAGGGGTATTATAAACTGAGTAGTATGTTAGTAATTATTGTGTTACCTAAAATGTAATTAACTGCAGTTAGTCCCATGTATACTTGAAAGTATAATGCAAAAATAACAACAACAAAAAATCATTTCACATGTACATTTTGGGAAAGAAAAAATATTTGCATGAGTTAACACATACTTGATTTCAAAGTAACACATTCAAATTCTGAGGACCAAGACCAGGTTAATTTTGTTAAAAATTTCAACTCTTTTACCAAAATGCATCTGTCCAGTGCTGTGTAATGAGAAAAACATCTGTCTGTTTTACATTAACAATTATTGTACTTTTATTACCAGCCAACTTATTTTTTATCGGATGTCTCAGCTGCAAACAATAAAACAGATGTGACTAAATCCTAGGAGAGCTTTTTTTGTAGTCAACAAATAACTCTGCTAACTTTTCTTCCATTTCCAATATAAAAAGAAAATTAGGCATGTCTTATTTTAAGATTCACATGACCCGCTACTATATTGACAATGAAGGAAAAGAAAACAAACAAGATTCAGGAAAGGATGTGTGAACAGTCTTTGTATTCTGTCTTATCACACTTTCACTAAGTGACTGTGACATACTTCATTTAACAGTAACATGTCTGAAAGATATTTGTGAAGTTATTAGAAAATGAAATCACATTCTCCCATTATAGTATCATCCCTTCTTATAATAAGTCCACATTTCCTCCTTCCTTCTCACACTACCTTAACGATTTGCATCTATCAGTAAATGTAGAGCTGATTAACAGTCACCTGGGTTCAAAGTATGATAGCTAATTCATGAAAGTGTATGTCTCATAGACACCAACACAAATCAATAATGGGAATGTATAACTAAAACAAGGAGACTTGTTGTTAAAAAAACACAGTTCCATGGCTTCCTTTGAGTAATTTCATATTTTTGTTACTGGATTAACATGTACTAAGCAACTTCTGATATTCAAGTGGTCTAAAGCTTGCTCTCTTGAGGTTGTTGTAGTATGATCCTCTTACAAGTCTCTCAGCCTTCTCATCTTCTAAATCTGCCTCCCTCATTGTTTCTCCAGCATTTTTTTTTTAATATTTCATTTTTGGCTGTGTTGGGTCTTCATTGCGTGCATGGGATTTCTCTAGTGGCAGCGAGCTACTCTTCGTTGCGGTGTGCGGGCTTCTCATTGTGGTGGCTTCTCTTGTTGTGGAGCACGGGCTCTAGGCACAGGCTTCAGTAGTTGTGGCACATGGGCTCAGCAGTTGTGGCTCACGGGCTCTAGAGCACAGGCCCAGTAGTTGTGGTGCACGGGCTTAGTTGCTCTGTGGCATGTGGGATCTTTCCAGACCAGGGCTCAAACCCATGTCCCCTGCATTGGCAGGCGGATTCTTAACCACTGCGCCACCAGGGAAGCCCCTCTCCAGCATTTTGGTCTCTACTCTTATTCTGCTCTCTAGCTTGTGAAGAAAAATGTTAATATATTTGTTTGGGGAAGGGGGTACTTAGGATTAATTTGAATATGATAGTAGTATACACAATAATACACATTCTTTAAACCTGAGATTCTAAAATGCAAAGTGTCATTAAAGAAGTTTAATTAGAAGACAACGTTTTCTTTATCTGGAAGTTTTAGTTTACGTTATGTTATATATTGGAAATATTAGACAATTCTTTCTTTTTCTGTTGTTTTTTTTTTTTACATCTTTATTGGAGTATAATTGCTTTACAATGGTGTGTTAGTTTCTGCTTTAAAACAAAGTTATAACAATGTATAACATATGTATATGTTATACATATACATATGTTCCCATGTCTCTTCCTTCTTGCGTCTCCCTCCCTCCCACCCTCCCTATCCCACCCCTCTAGGTGGTCACAAAGCACTGAGCTGATCTCCCTGTGCTGCGCGGCTGCTTCCCACTAGCTATCTATTTTATGTTTCATAGTGTATATATGTCCATGCCACTCTCTCACTTTGTCACAGCTTACCCTTCCCTCTCCCCATATCCTCAAGTCCATTCTCTAGTAGGTCTGTGTCTTTATTCCTGTCTTACTCCTAGGTTCTTCATGACATTTTCTTTTCTTAAATTCCATATATATGTGTTAGCATATGGTATTTGTCTTTCTCTTTCTGACTTACTTCACTCTGTATGACAGATTCTAGGTCCATCCACCTCATTACAAATAGCTCAATTTAATTTCTTTTTATGGCTGAGTAATATTCCATTGTATATACTGCCACATCTTCTTTATCCATTCATCTGATGATGGGCACTTAGGTTGTTTCCATCTCCTGGCTATTGTAAATAGAGCTGCAATTAACATTTTGGTACATGACTCTTTTTGAATTATGGTTTTCTAAGGGTATATGCCCAGTAGTGGGATTGCTGGGTCATATGGTAGTTCTATTTGTTGTTTTTTAAGGAACCTCCATACTGTTCTCCATAGTGGCTGTACCAATTCACATTCCCACCAGCAGTGCAAGAGTGTTCCCTTTTCTCCACACCCTCTCCAGCATTTATTGTTTCTAGATTTTTTGATGATGGCCATTCTGACTGGTGTGAGATGATATCTCATTGTAATTTTGGTTTGCATTTCTCTAATGATTAATGATGTTGAGCATTCTTTCATGTGTTTGTTGGCAGTTTGTAAGGCCAGAAACTATCAAACTCTTAGAGGAAAACATAGGCAGAACACTCTATGACATAAAACACAGCAAGATCCTTTTTGACCCACCTCCTAGAGAAATGGAAATAAAAACAAAAATAAACAAATGGGACCTAATGAAATTTCAAAGCTTTTGCACAGCAAAGGAAACCATAAACAAGACCAAAAGACAACCCTCAGAATGGGAGAAAATATTTGCAAGTGAAGCAACTGACAAAGGATTTAATCTCCAAAATTTACAAGCAGCTCATGCAGCTCAATAACAAAAAAACAAACAACCCAATCCAAAAATGGGCAGAAGACCTAAACAGACATTTCTCCAAAGAAGATATACAGACTGTTGTTTGTTTTTTAAGTTAAAGTTCAATTCTGAAGAACAGCTTGCTGGCTAATTTATTATGTACTCAATGGAAATCCTCATAACATGCTAACATATGAGAAATTAACCTCTTTTGACAGTATTAATTGAGAAATCAACCCAGATGTGCTCAGTAACAACTCAAATTTGAGAGACATTAAATATGAGAATGTATTTTTAACTCTGCAAACTGGGTGGGGTTTATTGATGACTAACATGGTTCTGTTTTTCATTAGTTACTAAATTCCCAAAGTATAACAACTTTGGATCAGTTGCTTTTGTATTCAAACATTCTTACAGTTTCAAAGCCGGTGTTGCTTAGAAACCTGTATAAACACTTAATGTCTTCTCAAAGGAAGAAATAAAAAAAATTCTTCACATAATTTTAAGTGAGATAACTGTAAAACTAGACCAAAAATACCTATATTTACTTAAAAGCTCTAGAACTATTTTGAAAATTCTGAAAGAAATGGAAAATTATTTTAATTTGTTATATATGTAATATTAGAAAATATATATGTATATGCTTACTCACTTTATTAACAGATGAACCATATTAGGGGTTACTCTTATTTTCCTTTGTAATTAGCTACATTGTATCTGAAACTAACACTAATATTGGATGATGAAATTGTATGTTTAAGGTTTACCCTGAATTTAGAATACAGGGGAACAGAACTAAAAGCAACTTGTCATTATTTTTCATCAATACCTGCTGCCTTAAGAGGCCTAAAATGATTTATGGGCAAATCTACTTTTAAGACAGTATGCTTTTGCAAATGCCTGATAGACCATATATTTTATATTATTAAAGAAAATCAGAGATATAGCAGCTGCGTGAAAAAGTTGCCAGTCACCCTCAAAATGTGGCTATACCAGATGCAGAGTCTGTACTAGAAGCTTGGACACCCTGGGGGTGCTTCAGTCCCTTGAGGTTCCTGAGGATGCCTAGGTCTAGTTCACAGATGAATCGAGTATGTTAAGATCCCATGGGGTGTACTAGGCCACTGCACCTGTGTAGTCCTAAAGAAAATTACTTAAAACATGCATGGAAAAGGGACCTCTGTTCATTGGGTAAAGTCATGAGCTGTGGTGCTTATTCTGGAAAAGTACCCGCCAAGTTTGTTACATTTTCAGTGACTCTGGGGCCTGGCAGTGCAACAATTAAATGATTAAGTCCCAGTCTCTGTGGAAATTAACACTGCGACTGCAGGTTGTACAAGACCCACACTCTGTTCATGATGTATGTGGATGCCCACGGGGAAGGACCCTTTGAGGAGGAACATCAATAGAGTCAACAAGCTGATCAGACTTGCGCTGCCCAGGTAAGTCACCACAGCCGCCTAGATACACCATTGTCCAGGGCATGGTATTCATTTACAATTTAGAACCAAAAAACAAAGCCTAGTGATTCCAGCACATGAAGCCAAGGAAACCTGGCATATATGTCCAGACAGCCAGGTTCACAGCCAGGTAGAAAGGGGGACTCTAAGGCACATAGCTAGGGATACCAGACCTGTCTAGTCCTGCCAAATAGACTATGTGTATATATATATATATATATATATATATATATATATGTGTGTGTGTGTCCTTCCCTCCTCTTGAGGATACTGCTGAGCATTGATGCATTAGATACCTTTCTGGTGAGCCACCTAGGGCTGCGTCTAAACCATATGGTACGGGTAAGACAGACAATCAGGAAAAGGGTTTAGTGACTGCTGAAAAGACTGATCATGCTGCAGAGACTGAATCATGTAGCTGTGGAAAGAAACCAAAAACCCAGGCTGTGGAAAAGAGAATACCTTAGACACCGGCAGGCCAGAAGTGTAGAGAGAAAATATTAATCTCTCTCAGCTCTTATGCACAGAGCATCTGGCCAATGTAACCCAGACTACAGCCATCACTTTCAACTTGACTATTAACCACTGAAGAATCTTAGTCTGTGAATTTTCAGAAACGTCCCAGAAGCTTCTGACTTTAGGAGTGAGCAGGCAGCAGAGTAAGATTTACTTTCTGGATACTGTTATGATTCTCTTTAGCCTAATCGTATTATTGTTGGTACCCTGTGGTCTCCCTGTGCTACTTAAGGGAAGACAGATTCTTTTGCATGTTTTTCAGGTTATAGCTGATTATTCTAGACTCTCTAAGCCGAGTGGTAATGAAAAATCACATTGTCCTGGACTCCCTGCTGGCCAAAGTGGGGTATGTGTGATTGCCAACACCTCTTGCTGCACTTGGGTTAATGACAGATTTAACTGGTTTGGCTTTGGTTGAAGAGTTTGGGTGAGGTCTGTCCTCCAAGTGCACCTGATTACCTTTCTGGGAGTCATATTTTTATCTAAGCCACTATAAGGACAATTAAGTAAAATATCTGATGAAATGGTTGTGTTCTTGAGATTTTTTATCTGAATACATGAAAGATTAAGGGTTCAAGTTGTAGGGGAACAGCTCCAGCATAATGCCTCGGCAACTGTGAATGTACAGGCATACCCCATTTTATTGCGCTTCACAGATACTGCCTTTTCTTTTTTTGTGTGTGTGTGGTACGTGGGCCTCTCACTGCTGTGGCCTCTCCCGTTGCGGAGCACAGGCTCCGGACGCGCAGGCTTAGCGGCCATGGCTCATGGGCCCAGCTGCTCCGCGGCATGTGGGATCTTCCCGGACTGGGGCACGAACCCGCGTTCTCTGCATCGGCAGGCGGACTCTCAACCACTGCGCCACCAGGGAAGCCCTGCCTCTTTTTTTTTTTTTTTTTTTTAAACAAATTGAAGGTTTGTAGCAACCTGTATTCCTGTATTGAGAAAGTCTGTTGGTGCTATTTTGCCAACACCATTTGCTCACTTTGTGTCTCTGTGTCACATTTTGGTAACTCTCACATTTCAAACTTTTTCATTATTATTTTATTTGTTATGGTAATCTGTGATCAGTGGTCCTTGATGTTACTATTGCAAAAACATTACAACTAGCTGAAGGCTCAGATGATGGTTACCATTTTTAGCAATAAAATATTTTTTAATTAAGGTATGTACATTGTTCTATTAGACATAATGCTGTTGCACACTTAATAGACTACAGTATAGTGTAAACATAACTTTCACATGCACTGGGAAACCAAAAAATTAGTGACTCGCTTTATTGAGATATTTGCTTTATTGCAGTGGTCTGGAACCAAATCTGCAGTACCTCTGAGGTATGCTTGTTTACAAACTTGGCAGTTTTGAACCTAATTCTACTGCTAGGAAATTTAGAAGGCATGTCTCTTTTTCTTTACACATTTTTCAGCTTGTGACCTAAAATATTCATACTGAACTATCTCAAATGGGCATTGATTTTCAAATCCTATTTGGGAAATTAGTAGCTCTGACTACTTTCCTCAGAACTACTTTGGGACTAAACTTTGTTTAGTTTGTTTATTTTTTGCTATGCATAAAATTTACCAAATCTAATGTTAGACTTCAGAGTTCTAACATTAACTAACCAGGGAGCTCTAACATTAACTTTTGTCAGAGCCTGTTTGAAAATGTCATTACTGGAAATTGTAAGCTGTACATAATGGAATTATACAGTGTTTGAGCTGGAAGAGTCAATAAACTTGGAGCGCCTTTCAGTTTTTCAGATAAGAAAATTTGTGTCTTCCTCCTGGTTATGTATCTAATTATTTAAAGAGTAAGAATTAAATTAAGGTCATACAAGTCTTTCCATTAAATACAGTCAATTCTATTATTCATGGATTTTATATTTACAATTTTGCTCAGCCACTAAAATCTATTTGTAAGCCCAGTATCAGTACTCACAGGGCTTTCAGTATCATTTGAAGACTTGGGTGGA
This sequence comes from Mesoplodon mirus, assembly GCF_964341445.2. Taxonomy (NCBI): domain Eukaryota; kingdom Metazoa; phylum Chordata; class Mammalia; order Artiodactyla; family Ziphiidae; genus Mesoplodon; species Mesoplodon mirus. Next base: position 117,079,483 of record NC_138979.1, on the reverse strand, counting down.
GTGGTGGAAAATTTGGGTCACTTGGCACTCACATCCTCAGCCTAGGTCAAACAAGGCTATGCTTTGCCTCTTTTTTTTTTTTTTTTGCGGTATGCGGGCCTCTCACTGTTGTGGCCTCCCCCGTTGCGGAGCACAGGCTCCGGATGCGCAGGCCCAGCGGCCATGGCTCACGGGCCCAGCCGCTCCGCGGCATATGGGATCCTCCCAGATCGGGGCACGAACCCGTATCCCCTGCATCGGCAGGCGGACTCTCAACCACTGCGCCACCAGGGAGGCCCTATGCTTTGCCTCTTGTTTCAGCTCTCATACTCTAAGCCAGTGTACTTTTCACAGTTTAGTGCCATACTTCTCACATTTTTGTGCATTTTGTTGACGATTTTGTTGTTTGAAATAGTCCCCAAGCATAGTGCTGAAATGCTGTTTACATTTTCTAGTGGTCCTAAGTACCGGAAGGCTGTGATGTGCTTTACGGAGAAAACACATGTGATAGGTAATCTTTATTCGGGAATGACATACAGGGCCATTGGCCATGAGTTCAATGTTACTGAATCAACAATATATACTAAATAAGGTGTCCCTAAATAGAAACACAATGAAGCCAAGTTATATATTAGAGATTGATGAAAATGTTGTGACCAGAGTCTCAGAGGAACCTAAACCTGTATTTGCCCTAGGAGTTCTAGTTCAGTGTTCACTAATTCCGTGTTTATAGTTACTGTGTAGATCATAACTGCATTATTCACAAGGAATCCAGGGAAAGAGGAATTGAATCATGCAAATCCATTAGCATTGTTAGGAAAACAACTCAGAATACATAACAGGAAGACACATTTTATTGTAATTCATCATTTCAGGAGTTACTTATGATTCCTCATTCTCCTTCAGTTTGACCTTGTTTTTCCTAATCCTTTTGCATATGTGTTAACAAGTCTAATTTTTTCTAAAACAAACTTGAATGGCATCACTTATCTAAGAACTGATACATCAAATCCAAAATTTTTTGTCTTAATTTCAAAGCCCTTTATAAACTGGCCCTGTTCTATTGATACCTATCCTTAATCTGTCCTGTTTATTCTTTGATGCACATTATTTGCTACTACCATGATCTTCTCACTGTTTCTCCTCACTTGCTCTGTAGGCACTCACATCTGCTTTTGCTCATGCTGTCTCCTAATATCCTCAGCATCTAACTTGGAGTTTAGTTCACAAATTGTAATATGATTGCTTCGTTTGTGAACATAGCTGACAAGTTTTTATCTGATTGCTTGTGTATTGACAATATCTTTAACTTTAAAATTCTTCAACTTACAGTTATGTTGGATGAAATATAGTATATTCTAAATATATTTTTAAAATACTAATTTTACATGAAAAGACTTGAGTAAATCATTTAGGGCTAAAATAAAGCAATATCCTACAGGGGGAAAATGTTTTCTAGTATGTTAGTTTACCCATTACAAAATTTTGATTAAAATTATTCCAGTATGGAACGTACATTTTTATTTTCATAGACAACCCCATAGAACTTATAGAATGTTTGATTTCAGACTTGAAAAAAGAATGTAATCTAATACTTAAAGATGAGAACTCTTAGCAATAGTTCTTTATTTCCAAATGAAAAATGAGATTGAATCTTTTTATACCAATATGTTTATTCTAAACCAAGAAATACAGTGAAATTTCAAATAATTTGTTATATCATAAAAACTGTAAAAGAGGTGGCTATTAATAAAAGAGTGCTTTGTAAAATAACATCTGCTATCTAATATATAAAAATAATGGCAATTCTTCTCTTTTAAAGGGCTTTTATCATAATTATTATAGTTATTTATAAGTGTACTTATTTATAGAAAGTTTGGACAACATAGAAAGCTATAGAAAGGAAAATAAAAATCTCCTGTAATCCTAACACAAATACTGGTAAAGTTTTAACTGTCTTCTTCTTCATAAGAAGCTTTATCTTCTTATTCCTTTTTCTATAAACAATTGTGATTCTCACAGGAATTTATCATTCCTGTGAAGTGTAAATTGATACAAAATGTTGGAAGATCATCTGGGAGCATCTCATAAAGCTGAATATACCCTTCCCATATGGCCTAGCAATGCTATTCCTACAACATAACAGCAGAATTGTGTACCTGTATTCACCAAAACACATATACAAGAATGTTCACAGCAGCACTATTAGCAATAGATCCAACTGAAAAGCACTCAAATACTTATCAACAGAAGAATGTAAAAATAACTCTGCTGTATTTACACAATGGGAATAAGAATGAGTTAACCACGAATACAACGACTGAATCTTACAAATGTAATATTGAGACAAAGAAACCAGGCATAAAAGAGTCAATGCTGTATGATTCCATTTATATATAGCTTAAAATAAGCACATATAATTAGGAAATACTATAATCAGTGTTTCAGGAAATTTCTTGAGTAACATCACCTGACTTCAGCAACTTACAGAATTAGACGTTTTTCCTTTATATAAATATAGGCTTGGAGCAATCATATTGCACAATTCCAGGTAACACATCATAATCTATGTAAACTAGAACCCTAAGCAGAGGCACTGTGAACCAACCATTTTTCAAAAGTGATAAAGCTATCAACAACGTAAGGAATAAAATAAGAACTTCTCTATAGAGATTGTTTTCATGACCAATGACCAATATTGGCCATTTTTGTTTTTTATTGGCCATTTTTGAAGTACTGTTTGGAAGTTTTTAGAGACATTAGAAAGACGAATAAGTAGATAGTTGGTAAGAAAAAGAGGAAAAGTTGTTAGATGTAAGTAGAAAGATTAGAAACGTGAAAATAGTAATGAAATAGCATATTAAGATAATTAGGGTAGAATGATACAAGAAGAAAATGAAAGAAATATACTGTTGGGGTGTGGCTTTGCTTTTGAAGATACAGGCAAATGTAATAGGGGATTGATAAGGCAAATGGGGATAGTTTATCATGTTCTTATCCCAATTCATATTTATTTTTGAGTAATAGAATTGATTTTTTTCAGCCAAAGCTCTTTGAAATACTTGATTTAAACTGGTAAAAATGAAATATATCAAGGCAGTTTTTACTTAGCAAGGACATACTAGTATAAAACCTGTTTATATATTTCTGGTAACCTTTGATTTTGGTTTGATGTTCTTTGAAAGAAAAAGTCAAGGTCAACTGTCATAAGAACTACACATATTCCTTTACTCGTAATGAAAGAATGAATTTTAAATATTACCTATTTATAAATAATGTCACCTTTTTAAACATTTTAACTCCTTAGTAGTATATTAACAAGCTAATGATTATCTGTTGGAGAATCACGTTCCTTTATTTAATCTAAACATTTTGTTGCAATTATATAAAATATTAATCTATGAGAATACACATTTGCCATAACTGTGAACATGTCAATCAGTTTTTCCTCATGGATATTATGCATGAAAAAGTGTGTTTAATAGAGTATGTATGAAGGTTTTATTTATCTATTTTTGATATTGTTAAGGTGCAGGTAATGTGAGGGTCAGATATGCACATTGTTGCCTGTACTTATGACATACATTTTCAGCTTTAAGATTTTGGTATAATATATTTTGGCTAGGTATTTATTGTTTAACTGATCCCGATTCCATGAGTTTTAAAATACAAAGCTATTTTGCTTAGATTTTTAAAAATAAATGATTGACAGTAATATTAGAGTAGTCTTTTAAACATTTTAATTCTGTATTGAATATTACATTAATAAATTGTTAGAATATTTTGGTTAAAAGCAATGCATTAATATTGTATTATCAGTGTTTTTACTAAATAAAATTTATAGAAAGGAATTGAAAATTTTAAACATTTTAAACAACATTATGTTGTTTTATTTCACAAATAGCTTTTTGTGTTCATTCATTGTTCAGAAGCACTGACATTTTCTTCTGGATTTATTGCCATTTACACTTGCTGTTTCCATGACGACAGGTTTTCTCATGCATGCTTCCAGATGATTTTTAAAAATCAGATTCCTACTTTAATATGTTAATAATTTTTAAAAAGTACTGCCAATTGGTTAATCATGTGTCCCTGCTTCATTTCAAAGAATTAAATTTAATGCCTATTGTAGCATTTAAGACTTTTTAAAATACTACCTTATTTTTAGAAAATTACTTTGTGTAATTTTTCTAAGAAATTCCTTAAATAAAATCTTAAAATTGAATATCGTTCATTAGACTTTACCAGGAGAAATTTGAACCTATTATGTTTTAAAACACAAATAAAATATCCTTCTTACTAAATTTTAAATCACTATCCTAAGGAGCATTATAGGATAATTTTCTGTTAATTGTTAAAATACAGAAGACAAAGTACACAAAGAATTATATAAAGTTCCCCAAATCCTTTATTGATTTTAAGATGGAAAGTTTAGACTTACCTGTATTGTTTAGCATTCGTATATACTTTCCTAGATGTTTATGCCAGTAGCCATTATTGGCCAGTAGCCATTGCATTAAATATCAGTCATTTAAAAAGTATCTTTTATACACTTGAAAATTAAGTACAGATAAAAGTAACTTAAAAGGAGAAAATATAAATCTTTTTATATATAACATGAGATGATTATATTTTAAAATATACTCGTTCTTCTGTGTAGTATGTAAATTGAAAGTAGTGTATTTGATGCCTCTTCAAATCCACTTTTAAGAACTACATACACATATTTCTCTGTGTCGTAAATCATAACATGTCTAGAGAGAGTAAAACCACGATTTAAAGAACTTTGGTATTATGTTAATTCATTTGTTATTGTTCCATCTTTGTTGTGTTCATACTATAGCTCTTTATAATATTTAAGGCCTTTAGTATGGATATTAAGCAATATGGTGAAGTTTGACTGCAATGCCTTTTATTGCAATTGATATTGCATAATTTAAAACACTGGGAATTTAATAATTTACTTAGTTCCTAATACATGCTATTCATTTCACTTTCAAAAATGTTATATTATCTATGTAATATGCCCCCTATATAAATATTCATAATCCTAATATGTTATATTTTACAGTATACTAATCACCTATATTTATTTTGTGTATCTCGATAGTAGTTATGGTGAATGAGATATGGTGGCAAACAAAATTTGCATTGCTTTCTGCACCTTTTTCATGACTTATGAGCAAAGATTAGTCATTTGCAATTGGAATAATCAATTATTGAATATAAAAATTAGCTTTATTTAGAAAATCAGTACAAGTGATACTTTGGCTACGGAGTCTTAGAACTTGTGCTAATGGCTATGGATTATCTCATGAATTGTATGGAAAATACTTAATTTTAAGTTTTTATTTTAATTTTTCATTTATTAAAAAAATTAGATATATTTTAGTTCGTAGTTTTACATTTTCCGTGCTGTTTCTGATATCCTAATTAAAAGTGCCATTTATCTTTTCACAATCCTCTAAGACAAAGATTCTTAATCCCTGGTCTGTGAAAAATTACATCTTTGTTTCCTTAATCTCTATCTGAAATTTAGGATTTCTCTCAATTATGAATATGGGCCACAACCACAATATCATTAGTGGATCTATGACATCACTACCATTAGAAATCACAGATATTTCAATATCACATTATAGTATTGAAGATAACTAGAAATGAGTGTGATCTGTCTCAATAAAACTTTATTCACAAAAACAGGCAGTAAGGTAGATTTGGCCTACAGGTAGTAGTAGCCTGCTGAACCCTGCTTTAGACTGTTTCCTCAGACTCACCTTCTCTTGTATCCCAACTTTTACTTCTTCATCCTTTATAGTTAGAAGTACTCCTGTGAAAAAGTATGAAAAGCATTCCTAAATAATTCAAATAGGACTGACTTTGTTATTAGCTCATAAACTTGACCTTGAAAGCAGTTTTCAAAAAAAGTCTTAACTAAATGTTTTGTTTAATTCTGGGATAAGTAGCTTCCTAGTGAGACAGATTTGAAGCAAAATATATATGCAGATTTAAGCCTTGGTGTATTCTTTTTAAAAGTGTCTTTACAGTATATCACAGTATTTCCCAGGATATAGTCTTTGCAACAGTTGTTGGAACAGAATGAGATCCTTCAGGAAAAGGTATTCTATAGTTAAGCAAGTTTGAAAAATGCTGTATTTATTTATTTAATTTCCCCCAAGAATTCACAGTGTGCATTATTGAACTAAATGTTCAGAGAGCCAGTGAACAATTCTTTTAATGATGTTTTCACCTATGTTTCCCATACTTAATAGCCTACTAGACTATGAAATCTTCCCTCAAAAGAGGCTTTCTCCCCCTCCTTCCCTCCTCCCTTTCTCTCCTCTTTTCCCTCTTCTCCCTCTTTAAAAACCTATCAGTATACTGTGGGAAACTCTTCTTTAAATGAATATCCCATCTATAAACTTGGGTTGACTATATTAATATCTGAGTACCTGAGGATGTAATCAGAATAGATGCATTGTGTACTTTAGTTATTGACTGAATTTCATGTGACCAAGAAAGTATACAAATCAATATGGCTTTTCCCCTAACTATAATTTCTACTATTTCATCAAATAATCTTTAAAATACCTCATTTTTGAGTAATAATAATATTAATTTAGCATACTTTTCTGTACATCTGGGCAGCTTAGCTATACATATTGCACAAAATTCTAGGTATTAACTGTTTTGTTAGATAAAAATAAATTCTAATAAGAAATTTTCTTTACTCATTGATTTATTCAACAGTATTTATCAAGCATCCCAAATATACCAGGCACTGTACTAGATGTTAGTTTCATGGAGCTTTGATCTTATGGATGACATTATCAAGTTAATTAAATGTACATTTGCAACATAGTATGGTATTTTAGACTTTTTATTCTGAAAATGGTATTTTCATCTATAATCTGTTTATTGAATCTTTGAACCAATGGTAACCAGTCTGATTTGTCCTATTTATAATTATATATTAATGTGAAATGCTATTTGAAAGTTATGTTCATTTAAAAAATGTAACTGTGTCAAAACTGTCTACAATCTTATTAATTAAATGTAAAATACAGCCCACTTATATGAGGATTTTTTTCAATAAATAAGTGCTAAAGTACTACACAATCTGCAGTTGGTTGAATCCATGGATGTGAAACTGCAGATATGGAGGACTGACTGTCAAGTTATACTCGGATTTTCGACTATGTGGAGGGTCAGTGCCTCTAACCCCCACGTTGTTCAAGATCAACTGTAAAACTATAATAACTCTGACAATAGTCTTTTATTTTATATTTGAGTGAGCAGCAAGAAACAGAAGATTTTTAATGAAGTGCATGTAAAACCTTTAGGTCCACAAGTTTATTTTGCCATTAGTTTGTTGTCCATGTTCAGATAAAGCAGTGGAACACTTCTTCAGGCTGACTCTTTGATTTAGATTTTTTCACTTTATTCTTAATCTGTACTTTTAATTACTACCCACCTTCCCCAATGTTTTTTATTTGCTTTCTGCCAAGTACATGGGAACTTTATAAGAGAAAATGTGTCTTTGGTCTCTAAATTTTAACCTTTCTTCTATCAGTTATCTCATTTTAATCTTCCCTTTTGTTTACATATATCATTTCACAATATTAACTGAGATCCTTCAGAAGATTTTTTTGTATCCAGAAAATAATGTCTGGAAACAGCGGGTAAACTTATTATCTTTTATTGTTTAACTCTTCATCTTATTCTAAAAACAGCAACCAAGACTACTGAGGGAATTTAACTAGATCTTAAGTGGATTATGAGCTATCTGAGGGCAGAGGCCATTATGTACCTAGCTTATATTTCTTTCATATGGTCCAGAATAGGAAGTTAATAAAATAATATTCAATGAATCAAATGTGAAGCTAAAACAGTAAATCTTCTTTCTGTATTTTCCTCTTTCAGTGAATATTCTTGGAGCTCCCTGTTCTAACCACTTTACCTCTTTCCCTGTTGTCTTCTGAGCCTTCTATTTGTTCATGTTTCCTAAAGATTTAGCTTTGATGCTATCCTCTTCTGTCTATATTGTATGCTCTTACTAAAGGCCTATTTGCAGTACTAAAACCACCAGTACTGAAACTATATATCTTTAATCTTCACATCTAGAGAATGTATCAAATTCACAGTAGACCCAACTAAACTTAATTTGTCTAAGTTCTTCCTCCTTTCTTGTGCCTTATTCTATCAGTTGCATTACCATCATCCTGATCGTGAAGATTTAGAACTTTGAGGTTAATTTTTAGTTTCTTTTCCATTGTTTATAATATCCAATCAATTGCTAACTTTTGGCAGTTTTACCTCTAAAATATATTTTGCATCTGTTCAATCCCGCTAGAACTATAATTTTCATTGACTCTTACCTGAATTGTTGAATACTTTCTTAATCTCCCTATAAGCGGTCTCACTCCTCTTAATGTGTCTTATGCCAGTTTAACAGTTATTGCCCCATTCTCCTGCTCATATTTGTTTTTGCATTGTCTACCATGAAATTCAGAATCTTTAATGTAGTGTTTGAGGCTCTCTGCCTATTATTCTCTTAAGGTACATCAATGAGTATTCAAAACTTACTCATCTTTTAAGATCCTGCCTAATGAAATGCCATATTCTGCATGAATCCTTTCTTGAGATATCTTATACTTTATCATCTTCTTTCAAGATAAAGAAACAGTACTGTGTTTACTTCATCATAGTGCCAAGCACAATGCCTTACACATACTAAGTATTCAGTAAATATTTTTGAACATCTGAAAGAAAGAGAAAAAATTTCTCCATAGCATTGTTATAACTATTTGATGTATTTTCCCTAAATAAAATTTATAGAACAACATTTAAATGAGGTCGTCATTGTTCTTTGCCACACATTCAATTTAATACTGAGTCTGTCCACTTTAAATAATACTAATTCCCAGTCTGTCCTATTCTAGATTGGCTTACTTTGCTAATCTAGACAACTTTTGTATCTTTAAACATGTATACTCCTATAACTTTTGCTCTTTCATTTTAAAATTTAAGATTCAATTTTTAAAATTTAAAGATTAAAAAAATCATCTAAGTCATTCCATTTATTTTTGTGTTAAATTCTTTCCTTACAATTTTATTCTATTTTGTATATAATATACAAATGATTTTCAGTGACTGAATACCCTACTAATCTTTTGCTGCTTTATAATTTTATCATCTCTATGACATTTCTTTCCATCACTTTGAATGTACTTAACTGTCCTTAAGTGTGCATAATATATAGTATTTATAGTGTGAAATATGCTTAAGTGTATATAGTAACAGGTAAAGTAGGAATAAGGGCTTTTTATCTGTGTGTTTATAAATTGTATGTGTGTGTTATAAAAATTTTTGTTGATTGAATCTTGGTGCTCATCAAACCCAGTAGGAATTGTTCTTTTCTTAGATCAGATCATCAGTTAGAGCCTTCCTAACTACAGATCTTTTCACATTGTTGTAAGTATCTATGGAAATTGATTAATTTAACCCAAGTTTCTTCTTTTGTTTCTTAATAAGTTCACTGGAATCAAGAACATATTCACTCTCTGACTTTCAAGAAAGAAAAGATTATTTTTTAAAATACTTAGGAGAATTATCTACTAAGTCCTTAAGAACATTTCACTTGATGCTCAATTAAAAAAAGTTAAAATATTACTTATAGAAAAAAGTTAATAAAAGAATGTGATATTCATCTTTGTGAGAGAAACCAAACAATGACCTGTCTCTTGCAGTCAGTGCCATATTAGTTATTAATTATAATTATTAATTAAATTAATGTGAACAACAGCTCTTACTGTATTTACCCAAAAGCATATGAATTTCCAAATATAATACAGAGTTCCACATGAGTAACAGAAAGTGTTAGTGATCACTTGCATTACTAGAAGATTTTTCTTTCCTCCTCTATTTGGTGAACCCTGGTTATGCTGAAGACTTGGTCTTGTTTAGGATGGAATTTTATTCCTTTCAGTAGCCTAATTTCTTCTTCAAAGGAATGGATTTTCATCACAACTGTTTTGTGTGGAATTTTTAAGGTATAAATTGGTAATCATTTTAAAGTAGTACACATTTATGTTTTGGTTTTGTATCAGGATCTTCTAGTGTAGAGGTTATTAGCATGAAGAACATGTCACTATAGTATAGTGGGAACAACAGCAGAAAACATACTCTTGCTGAATCTGCTGCATGGTTATTTAGAATACTAGTTTGATCTGACAAAACAAAGAACATAGTGATTTTAGTATGAAATGAACTAAGGCTGTTTTAAAATGTTTCCAAAGGATAGGATTCATGACATTAAATAAAAATATTGAAACATATTAATCAAACATTTTTTTAAATATCTGTTCTTTTACTTTTTTCTTTCAAAATTCATAGTGGACAACTTTGTAAAAAGCACTCTTTACGATTTTGAATCAAGGGGGGTTGGCTTTCTTTAGCCATAACACTGTAAAAAGTAGCAGCCTAACATGAATAAAAGGCGTGTAGTAGGAAACATGCTTCAGTTATCAATTCAAATCTGTTAACTACTGTGACAGGATTTGCAGATATCATCAGGCATGCCATTAGAGCCTAGTTTTGACATTAGTCTATTTTTTCTAAGTTAATATGTGTGTGTTCTACTGAGGGTTTTTTTTTTTTTTGCTATCATCCTAATTAAGTCAATGTGCCTTTTATCTGAGTTTTAATTAAGAAGATACCTTAAAGTTTGGAAATTGTGCTAAGTATTTATTTATTATAACATAAAACAGATGTAACTTATGATAAATCAATACTTAAGGAATTTCACATCTCTCACACTATTCACTAGCACATAGCAACCAGAATACTCTTCAGTTAAGAAATTGTAAACTGCTGGTTTGGAAATTCATCACAACATTAACTTGGAACTCTAAAGCATCTCAAATCACTAATATACAAATGAGCTCTTTGCAACATGTCAAGTAATCTTTTTATATGAATAATTGAGCTTGTTTGGATCAGTACAAAAGTGAAATTCAGGAAATTTCAGATAACTGTTGAATGATTAATAAAATTTTCCAGACTTTAATTTTATTTGGTATCAAATATCTGATACCAAATATGATATGTTGACAACCCTTAAAGGATAGTTGTTTATGTCTCTGTCTGCAGAGACCATTCAGGTTCAAGGTCAACACTGGTCAAGATTTTCTTTATCATTGAGGAGTAGAGGACTCATGCAAGATAAAGACAACTGTGATTTAAATCCAGCAATGTGGCCTTACTTTGGCTAAGCATGAAAAGTTCTTGGATTTCTTAAAGCAAATTTTTTCCCCAAGTCTATCTTATGATGTTGAATTTGCTTCCTTTTATGAACCCCAGATAAAACTATTCTTCTAAAAATCTACTGAAGTAATTGTTATACTCTGAAAGATTATCTAGCCGAACTCAAAAAGTCTATATAACCTGGAAAAATGTTAGGCCTAAAGAAGGAGTAATTTATGCAGGTACTGGTAACATAGCTTTGGCCTGAGAATGAGATTTCTAAGAATGAGATTTGTTTTCTAAGAAATGATAAATAACTTGGCACTTATTAGAAGCCTGTAATTACTGTATTGTAAATATTCTATCTACTCGAACATATTTTTTCTGATAATACAATTGGTTATAATATTTACTTATATTCTTTGATTACTCAGGGTGGTAAATTTTAGATGGGCATGTATTTTTATGTACAACTGATTTTTAAAAATTTTTTAAATTTCTCTGAGTGACCAATTTTTAAGATTTTAAAATATTTTAATGCAAATGAAATGAGATTTTTTTAAAAAGCTCTTTAAACTTGAGTGCTGTTTTTCTAAATGAATTATAAATTATAAAATGGAACAAAATATTTGAAACACTTTTAATTATTTACAATGGTGTCATTTTATTTTAATATGTATTATGAATATCAAGAACACATGAATATTATAAGAACATTTAAATATGCAGTTGAGCAAAAATAAAAAATAAGACGAAATCATACTGTTCAGAGATAATTACTTTTAAAATTTGGTATATAGCATATTATAGTTTGAATAGTTTTCCTTAATTCACTTCTACTAAGCACAATGTCATTTTCTTAACAAAACGTAAAATACACACATATATGCATGAAAAAAGTAGGAAATAATATGCTGTATACCATATTTTAAAAGTAATTATCTCTGAACAGTATGATATAGTCTAATTTTTTAGTTTTGCTCAACTGCATATTCACTTTGTTTTACAGCAGCAACTAACACAACAATGTAAAGCAATTATACTCCAATAAAGATGTTAAAAAAAAAAGAAAACCATTCAGTTTACTGTTCATCTCATTCATAAGTTATGTATAGTTTAAACGCTGTTCAGCTGTTGGTATTTTTCCTCATATGTATAATGATATCTTGGTTCTGTACTTATCTTTATATATGAGCTTATCTGTTAGCCTAAGTAGGATTTTCTACAGGCCTTTCTTCAGTATGTCTGTAGTTACCTGTTTTCCTGAGTGTGTCTAATCAAGCACTCCCTGACTCTCAAGACAAAGTTTCTGTAGTCAGCGCTACCACCTGGGATGAGAAGCCCATTTTTTTCCTTAGCATAAGTGGAGGAAGGGAGGATGCAGGGGATTAATTCCCTTTTCTCTTCCTGAACATGTGTCAAAGAGCTACTCAATCTCCCGCTCTAGCAACCCGCCCTTACTTCTGTCTGCTGCTTAAGAGTTTGAACTAGTCTCCATTTTCTGTGAGTTTGGGGCTGTTTTAATTTTTCCATTCCATTCGTGGCCATTTGTTCATTCAACAGTTACTTATTTAACAAATACTGTGCATAGGGCACACTTCCAAGTACACTTCCAAGTACTGGGAACACAGCAATAAAAAGTCATACAAGGTCACTGCCCTTAAGGAAGAGAAAGAATTGAAAAAATAATGAATAGCATAAGTAAGATTTTACAAAAACATAATGTAGTGCTAGTGTACAAGGGATGCACATGATGGAGAGAACCTGCCTTAGTAAGAATGGCCATCTTCCTTATTCAGGAATGTTTTGTAAACTCTGATTCAATAAGATAGCTTTCTAAGATTTTAAGACAAGGACAGATGTTGAAGTGTCTCTCCTATCTTGAGCTACATCTATCTTTGTTTAATATGAAAACACCACGGAAAAAATTGAAAATATGTTTCTTGTTAACGCAAGTTTCCATGTGTGTATAAATACTATGTATAAAAATGCAAAGCAGTTCCACTACCATTGAAATAGATACCTATTTAATGGAAGTAAAATCTGTTGAATGTTTTTGTGATGTCCATATGTAAGGTGCATGCTGTAGCTATAGGCTGTGCTGTGGACCGTGAAGTAGGTAACTGACATTCACCTGACATAAGAAAAGTCAGTTGAACATTAGAAAAGTCAACTAAAGTTCTACAAGTGAGTAATGCATGGTATAGTACTGTTTTTAAGTAATGAATAACTTACACTTTTATCCAGATTTTAAATGGTTATTATGCCTTCCAGAAAGTTCTGGTTCAGAAAATCTCATGTTACATAATTCTTTATTTTGAATATAAAGAGATATGTACCCTCACTATACATTGAACAACTATTTAAAACATGTTATTAAAGAAGTACCAAATATGCTCAGGGGATTCCATGTTTTGGTTTGTGCCTACTATTCTGTTATCTGATTTTTTTTCTTCATTTAATTCATCATGAACCTCTTACCATGCCAGTAAATAAAGATTTTCATCATAAACTTATTTATGGTTTCTTATGATGAATCACAGTTTATTTAATCAACTTCCTCTTGCTGAACCTTAAGTTTGATTTAATTTTTTTACCATTAGAAAAAAATGCTTTGATGAACAGCTCATTATTTGTATCTGTATGCTTTTCAAATTGTTTCATGTGAATCTTAAATGTTTTTTTTAATGAGATTACTGGGTCATAGTACTTCTGATACTTGTTGCTAAATGGCCCTCCAGAAAGAATGTGCCAACCTGTAATTAGAGTGAGATTATACTACAGTATCGATTTCTACATATTCATACCAAAGCTTTATAGTTATTTGCCAGTCAGAGCTTTATAGTGGTAGGTGATTGTTGTTTGATTTGCTTTTTTGAGTACAGTGGACTGGAATATTTTTGCATTTGATTATTAAGTCATTCTTTTCTCACTCCTTCCCTTCCTTTGGCTTTCCTTTCTTTCTTTGGTATGATCATGACACAAGGATATGTAGTGTGCATGTGAGGTTGGGTGTGCAAATGAGAGAGTGAGTGAAATGGACATTTATATACCTAGCTCATTTTTTTCCTGGTTGATGTTTATCTTTTTCTTAAGGGTTTTTAAGAACCCTTATTCATATCTTATGGAATAAGTACTAGCTATCAATCTAGCAATTTACAGTCTTGCAGATTCTCCCGGTTTGATCTTAGCCTTCTAACTTTGTTTTGTATCTACAGAATTAATAAGTATATATGAGTTAAACTCTGTTTTGAAGCACCTGTATGGAAATAGGGACTTTTATACATTGTTGATGAGAAACTAAGGGAAACTAAGCAGACATGACAAAAAATATGACTTAAATCCTTGATTGATGCTCAATTAGGGGAAAAACAGCTGGAAAGAACATTGTTTAGCATAGCACTTTATATAGAACTAGATGATTTATCTTGTGATTCTAAAATGTCATCATAAGAACTATAACCCAGAACTTGAAGACAGTGTTATCATTGTACATATCATATTTCAAGTAAGGTGAGATGATGAGGTTTTTTAAAGTTTACTAGGAAAATTACAGTTGTCAGAACTATTTATGAAATGTAATTGTTTATATTTGAACTTTGTGGCATCATAAATTTTTGAAGGAGCCAACAGATCCTTAACCCTTCAGTTTCTGCAGTGTAGTTAACTGTACATAGTGGGTTTTTTTAATTTCTGGAAACATTATATTATCTTTAAAGTCAGTTTTGTGTGTAACCTGTAATAAAATTTATATTTTCATGTAAGACATATTCTAAATAACCTGTCTTCTCTGGAAAATATGTTCTTAGCAAGTAAAAAAAAATCTAATACCATGAAATTCTGACTGCTGTGTACTTAGAAACAATGAAAAACAGTAGAAAATGGTTGTTTTTTTTTTTACTTTACTATGGCTTTAATAGCTGGGATGATTACTTGCAAATGAACAGCTGCATCTTTAATACCACAGGCTTAAATTAAGGTCCCAAAGTCCCATAGGTTTTACATTCCATGACATGTTAGCAAGAAACTTACAAATATAGAAAGGCTCATGTTCTAAGATGGAACACAATCCATATAATATCCATGACTAGTAAAGCAAATAAAATTCAGTCCAACATCAGCCTCTGTAAAAGAACTACAAAACGATGAAAGAGAAAAAAGGTAGAAGGAACTAGTTGGTTTCTGTTAAAGTTGAACAACAGTAAAAACAAACCATTTTCATCATGTTAGCAGTATTGAAGAAATTGATTTAGTTGAGCTGCTAATGTAATTATTTTGAATTTGTCATTTTGTTTTAATCTGAAATATTTTCATGTATTTTTCAGCCCTTGCTGAAACTATTTCTCTTATAATACTTAATAATATAAACATATAAGCCATGTGAGTTTTTTCCTTATTTTCATTTTCTTAAATCAGAAATATGAGAAAAGAATGATTGAATACTTTGAATTCATAATAAATAAACACTTCAATAAAGATTTGGTTATTTTAATAGCTGAATAGTCTTAGAACAGCTTAATGAATATTTTGTTCTGATCAAATAATTATTAAACTTTAAAATCTGTTGTATCAAATATAATTTCAGTTTTGCTGGAAGTTTGCTGAAACTGAGAATGAAGAACTCTCAATACAAAAAGGATAGTCCCTTGATTCTTTACCAATAATACCTGTATCTTTTTCTTAATAAAATAATAATAATTAAAAATTAGCTTCCTAACTTCCTACCTGTATTAATAAGAAACAAGAATAATCTGGCCATTCTTTCCCTATACTAAAAAATTATGTCTAAATTCAAATCAAATCTTCCAATTTTGATGTCATACTTCCAATGAATTTTTCTTTAAAAAGACAATCATGATGGTGTATATCAACCTTTAATGTTGTGTGTTGTACACATACATGTATTTGCATATGGGGTTTGTGTATCCATTCATATGCAATTAAATCCACATCTAGCCCCTCATCCCTAGCACTTGTACAACTGTATGTCATTATATGGCCTCTTTATTTTCTCTGGCCACAAATATACTAGCAAAATGAGAATGACACTATTTTAACAATCTCAAGACAATGGTAATGGAGATTATTTCAACCTTAAGGTGTTATTATATCTTTCTTTTTAACATCTTGGCTTTATGTTCTGCAAATAATAGTGAATTGCTACCTTTTAAAAACTGTAAGGTAAGTAATTTAAATAGGAATTTGATTTGTGACATTTTAGTTTTGGAGAGATTATTTTGTAAAAACTTGCTTGGGCAGGATGCTAATAGGTTTTACATGCAAAAAGGTGTCATGAATAATTAAATTTATTTATAAAAATGTTAAATGGTGTTTCTTTATTGTAGGACTTTATATTTTTAATATGCTGATAAACATTGTGAATCATTCGGAGAGGAGGGTATTATATGTAGTATTTCTCCTCAAAAGTATTTGACCAGAGATTTCTTTTTTTTCATGAAGCATATTGTAGGGCAAGTATTATGTAAAATATACTTAGAGAGGTGCTAGACTAGCATTTGGGGGTTTTAATACTTTAAGAAAATTTTACATCTTTTTCTTCAGCTTATCTTAAAACAGGGTGATTGTATAACACGATTATGTTTTTTCTTTTTAAAAATACCTCTCTCAATTCCTAAATTTTCTTGAAGTGGCAACTTCAAAATTTTTACCAATATGGTCATATTATTCAACTCATAATAATAATATATGTTTTCTTATAAATACTTTGTATGATCTGGGTTCTTACTCTTTTTTCATCTTCATCTCTTTCCATATTTCCCTTGAACTTTTTTTCCCAACTGTATGGAGCATACATTTACATGGGGCATCATGGTTCTGACAGACCTTTTTTTCTCAACCTTCCTTACCTTTATACATGTACTTTCTTTCTGGAATGCCCCTTTCTTACTTCACATCTGCTGATGAATACTTGCTTCATATGATTTAGAACTCAGATTAAGTGTAACCCCTTCAGTAAAGCTTTACTGAGCTAATACTTGCCATCTGTATATACATCCTTAGAATCAGTTATTAGTTCATAAATATTTATTAAGTATTTGACACACATATGTGAGGAAGCTGTGGGTGTAAGGATGAACAATATAAACATATAAAGAAAGAGCTCATATTCTTGAGAGCTGGACAGGCTAGTGAATAGACAACTATAATAATCTATGATAACTGCTATTCTAAGGAAGTACAGAGTGCTGTGGTTACACATAGGAGGAGGTGTGGAAACCAGGTAAAACTTTGGGAAACTGATGCCTGGCCAGAGATTTGAAAGATAAATAGGAGTTACTGAGGTAAAAGGTTGAGTTCAGTTAAAACATCTAAGAAAATGGTTAAAAACAGAGATGGACCTACATGAAAATAGGTGGGATTGCTGGGGAAATAGTCAAGCAGACGTTGATAATTACATGGTATAGTAATTATATAGTATTACCAACACTATAGTATTACCAAGTACAATGGCTTTGGGGATTGTAGGTCTGAACTTTGAGACCATGTTGGAATTGACTGTGGCTAATAAGATGGTGTTCTACTATGTTTGTAGCACTGTAAATAACATATATTGAGTTTGTTTCTCCACACCGTAGCCATTTAGTATACAATAGAAAAGGAAGCCCTACCTGGATTTCCATAAAAGAGTAAATTTTCAACGAACTTGAATAGATTAGTTATGTATACCTCTTTTGTTAACATGATATCTTAGGAACACAGGACTGCTTAAAGTCCATACATGTTTTCTCCAGACTAAGAGTAGTCAAAGTCCTTGTAAATTTTTTAGTAGACTCCATACTAATGTTATCCATGGAGTTTCTATATTACTTTATTTTCCTTTTTAGAGCTACATGTAAATAGTAGCCTGTAGCTTAAAATTTTCCTGTCAGTAGAGGTTTTCTCCCCTGCATTATTAGAAATTTGAGAAGAAGAATCAATTTGCTGTACCTTACTCATGCACATTACTTTATGTATAGTTTTAGATTATTAGTCTCTAATTTTAAATATGTTCAGATGATTAATAAGAAGACTGGAGGTTAAATTCCAAAAATGTTCATTCTTTTTAAATCAATTCACAGAAATTATTTTATAATATTCCCAGGGTCAACCTTTCAAGGCTCTTTATTTATCTATCTATCTATCTATCTATTTATTTATTTATTTTTTGCTGTACGCGGGCCTCTCACTGTTGTGGCCTCTCCCGTTGCGGAGCACAGGCTCCAGACGCGCAGGCTCAGCAGCCATGGCTCACGGGCCCAGCCGCTCCGCGACATGTGGGATCTTCCCGGACCGGGGCACGAACCCGCGTCCCCTGCATCGGCAAGCAGACTCTCAACCACTGCGCCACCAGGGAAGCCCCTCAGGGCTTTTTTAAAGGTCTTATTCAGAAATAAGATTCTTTGTAAAGTATTCAGACAAATTTACTCTTAATATCAAATTTGTTTTTGTTCATTTATGTTTCTGTGATATTTCAGCTTGTTAATATATACTGTTCCCTCTTATAACATATGCAAAGGTCTATAATCTTGACTTGACAATAGAAAAAGACCTAGGGATAGTTCTACTTTAGGTGAAATTATTTTACTATTACAGTAATAAGTCTCATTTGTTTTCTTTTCAGAATATTTTAGTTAATGATAGATGTTTATAGCGTCATGGTTCCTTTGAGCCTATTAAAGACTTGTTGAGTGAGTAAATGAATGTTTTCTGGTCCTTTAGAAATACTACATATTGCAGTTCTTTTTTCGTCAATTAAATAGAGGTGAACTGTATTTAAAGTCATATAGTTTAGAATTTTTACATAGAAATGGTCATGACCAATATATTAAAACTTTGATTTAGTTCTAATGTAATCTAACAGAATTTGGTCAAATAATTTAATTGATAAAGACATTTTTTCCTTAGCAGTGTGTAGTTATTGGCATTTAGTAGATGCCAAAGCTAAAACATCATGCTTTGATATGCAGCAGTATTGTAAGAAATTCTTCATTTGTGGTCAGGATTTGATATTTTATCATTACAGTGATTAAGTTTAACTACGAAGTTTCATCTGTACTCCTTACTCCGAAGTAGAGAATTGGTTTACTTTTTCCCTGGTAAAACCCTTTGTAAAATTATTCTGTGGAGTTGGGTGTACCTTCCAAGGAATAATCAGTAGATAATTGGATAGGAGGGCATTGAGCTGAGCTTCCTTCCCTGGGTGCTTCTAAAAGGATTAGTAGAAAGAACATAATCTTTTGAAAGAGAAATGTATACTACATACATGCATTTGTAGATTTCATTAGGAAACATTATGTAATAATGATCCTTAATAAAAGAAAATAGTCTAATAATAGTCCTTGGTTTACCTGGTGTCATTGATAGTTCATCTGTTCAGTACTTCTCTCTGTATATATTTTTTTCTCTTCTTTTGATATCTACAATAGATTTAATGTAATTGATCTGGATTAATAAAATCTTATTGTAATGTTTGTCATCCAAGGCCATGGTTTTAATTCATTAAATTAATAATTCCTTATGAACAATTTGCTAAGTATTGGGCTGGGGATACAGCTGTGAGCAAAATAGTCAAGGTTTCTGCCCTCTTGGACTTTTTGTGTCCGTGGGGAGAGACAAACAATGAAGTAAACAAATTACAACAAACTTTAATTTCAGAAAGTGTTAGAATCGTGGAGAAAGTAAAGGAACATAAAGTGATAAATAGTGATTGAGAGCAAGCTATTTCACGGTTGTTAAGGAATACTTCTCTGCTGCAGTATCACTGAACCAAGGTCTTAATAATGAGAAAGGGGCTGGTATGGGAAAAGCCACAGGAAAAGTGTTCCTAGTATGGACATCAGTAGGGAAAAAAAGGCCTAAGTGAGAACAAGCTTGGCATTTTCCAAGAACTAAAAAAGACCCAGCTCCCTAGAGTGAAGAAGAGAGGGAGAGTAATATGAGATGAGGACTGAGAACTAAGCAGAGGCCAGATTGTGATGTGTTTTGAAAGCCAGTGTAAAGGATTTAACGCTACAATGAGAATACAGTACATTGTTTATAAACAGGTAAATTACATATGATTCGTGTGTTTAAGAAACTACTTTTGAACAAGGAGTGGATTATAGAGGTGCAAGAAGTGAAGCAGGCTATTGTAATGGTCCTGTTTAGAGACAGTGATGACTTGGACTAGGAGGTGTCAGTAGAAAGAGAGTAAATTAGTTCACATTATGTTTTTATGGCATTTACAACCATGGAACTGGATTACTTATCCAAGGAAGAGAGTAGCAACAAGAAAGCCAAGGAAGAAAGTGTTTACATAAGAAGGAAATGATTAACGGAGGCTACTACCTGGAGAAGAGAGGTAAAATGCCATAATAGTATACAACTTGCTGTTTTTCTTCATTGCTATAATTTTCCAGTATCCCTATCATTCGAACTGACTGAAAACTTTAGCATCTGACTCACTGTCTACCTCTATACCTGTACTCCTGTTCAGCCTTTTTTTCCAAAAACTTTGAAAGAAAAAGAAGTGATGACAAAGAGAGCAAGGGAGTGGCAAAGTGGAGCAAGGAAAATATGTAAACAGTTTATGGCCCAAATAACCTGAGATTTGAGGGGAAAAAAACTGCCCCAGTTGAGAGAGCTCTGTGGGACATAAAGAGGTAGGGAACAGCCGGATTTTATCAGGTGGTGAGACTAAAAGGAACATTCAGAAAAGGGGTTTTGCATATGGAGCATATGTTGAAACTGAGGTAACAGAGGGCATAATGAAGAGGTTTAGAAAGACAGGATAGGGAATTGGGTCATATTCAGAGATATAGAGAAGACTATGTGCATAAGAATTTGATTATGGTGACTGGAAAGATTTAGACTTCTGCTGGTAACTTAGGATATACAAAAGTATGAGGAATGGTAGTCTCTTTTGGGATGATGGACAGGTAAAGTTACGGTCCAGCTTATTATTTTAAAGGTATGATACTACTGACCTTTTCTGTTCCTAAAAATGCTGTACTGGTCTTTGATGGGGGAGGAGCAGGAGTAGTGAGATACCGAGGTGTTGTGGTAACCACTGGTCAGGGGAACAGTTGACTCAGATGAACTAAGAAGGTTACTCAAGGATTTATTCACATGGGTAGGTTAATGAGTAAGGGCTGGAGGCCAGAGAGTGGACAGGAAACCAAAGACTCAGAGATTCCTTCTAAAGGAAAGGAGGCCAGAGGATGACAGAGAGCCAGTCATCTGTCCTCACATGGATCAGAGGCCAGTGGGCGACCAAGAGTCCAAGGATCTGTCTTCAAGTGGATTATAAGTCAAAAGGACTAGCCTGAGGGTCACGAGATTTAAACCAATGGAAAGTTATGTATTACTATGAATGTACATGAGTATGTCTGACAATCATCCTCTGTTACAGATAACATCTAGTCTGGGATTCTTCCAGTTGACAGGTCTTATCCATAATATTTTAATAATCCAGAATAATAGAGACAAAGATAAGAGAAAGGGTTATATGAAACAAAAATTAGAATTATAAAAAATTACTATAGAAACACAATTTTGCCATTTTCTGAGACATTTTTAAAACTAAGAGTATAATAGGTAGGTCAGTTAAATTTGGTTTGTGATATCACAGAAACTCATCTGAACAGTAGCCACCAGTTTTAAACTACAGTCGCACTGGTGTTAGATGTATTATCTATTTTCATATATCACTTTTATCTCCTATAACTAATATATTCTGATATTCTTTAGTTTATAATTAGTACTTCATATTGAAAAAAATGAAGTGATAAGATACTCTGTTGTCTGTTCACATCAGAGGATACAAAAATAACTTTTGGCAAGTGAGCTGGAGAACTCTGAAGAACTTCTGAGCCTCACCTTTATCCCCAAAGTCACATTTCTCTCTAAATATATTGTGGCATGCTGAAATGATTTATTTAAATAAGATATTGTGCTGCTTGTTCTCAGCATCATGATCATAGGAAAACTATAATGCACAGGGAGAGTATAGACTGACAAGATGTATTCGTGGTAGATTTGTATATTCTTTCCTGACAAAATATTGCCATTTTTTTTCCAATGCGATAAAGGGCATTTATGGAACCCACATCTAACATCACACTCAGAAATGAAAAACTGAAAGCTTTCCGCCTAATAAGATCAAGAACAACTGCTTTCTCCACTGCTATGCAACACTGTGCAAGTAGTTCTAGCCAGAATAATTGAACAGGGGAATTTTTTAAAGAGTATCCAAATTGGAAAGGAAGAAGTAAAATTTATCTCTGTTTGTAGATGACATAATCCTGTATGTAGAAAACCCCAAAGACTCTATAAGAAAACTACTGGCACTAATAAACAAATTCAGTAATATTGTAGGGTATAAGATCAACACACAAAAATCAGTGTGTTTGTATATACCAGCAAGGAACAATCCCAAAAGGTAATTAAGAAAGCAATTTCATTTGCAATAGCCTCTAAAAAAAAAGAATACCTAGGAGTAAATTTAACTAAGGAGATGAAAGATTAAAGAAGACATAAATAATTGGAAAAGCATCCCATGTTCATGGGTAAGAAGACTTAGTATTGTTAAGATACCAATACTGCCCAAAGCAATCTACACATGCAATTAAATATCTATTAAAATTCCTTTTTTGGAATTTTGGAAATTTTGGAATTCTACAACCTTTTTTGTAGAGATGGAAAACCCAGTCCTCAAATTCATATGGAAATGCAAGGGGCCCTGAATAGCCAAAGCAGTCTTGAAAAAGAACAAATTTGGGGACTTACATTTCTTGATTTCAAAAATTACTACCAAGCTACAGTAATCAAAACAGTGTGGTACTTACATAAAGATAGACATATAGATTAATGGAGTATGATTGAGAGTCCAGAAATAAACCCATATATCTGAAGGTATTTGCAAATTATATGATAAGGCTTTAATATCTAGAATATATAAAGAACTCCTAAAACTCAACAACAAAAAGACAAACAACCAAAAGAAACCACGGGCAAAGAGTGTGATAGATATTTCTCCACAGGAAATATACAAATGGCCAATAAGCAATGAAAAGATACCCAACATCATTAGTCATTAGAGAAATGCAAATCAAAACTACAATGAGATACCACCTCACATTCATTAGAATGGTTATTATTAAAAAATAATAATAACAGGCATTATTGAGGAGGTAGAGAAATTGGAATTCTTGTACATTGGTGGTGGGAATGTAAAATGGTGCAGCTGCTGTGGAAAACAATTTAGCTGCTCCTCAAAAAGCTACATATAGAATTACCATATGACCCAGCAATTCTGCTACTAGATATATGCCCAAAAGAACTGAAAAAGAGGGACCTAAGCAGATACTTGTACACTAATGTTCACTGCAGCATTATTCACAACAGCCAAAAGGTAAAAACAAGTGTTTGTAAATAGACAAATGGATAAACAAAATGTTTTATATATACTCAGTGGAAAATTATTCAGCCACAGAAAGGAATGAAGTTCTGGTATATGCTTCAACATGAATGAATAAAATATTATGCTAAATGAAATGTCAGATACAAAAGAACAAATATTGTATGATTCCCTTTATATGAAATATTTAGAATAGGCAAATTCATAGAAACAGAAAGTTTAGAAGTTACTAGGGGATATAGGGAAGACATGGTGATTTGTTTCTTAAGGGTTACATATTCTCTGGGGTGATAAAATAATTTTGGAAATAGGTAGTGGTAATATTTGTACAACCTTGTGAATATAGTTAATGCCACTGTATTGTGTGATTAAAAATGGTTTAATTGGCAAATTTTATGTTATGTATAATTTACAATTTAACAATATTTTGTCATTTTATATTAACTCAGCGTATATAAAACTGCCACAATTAATACATTTTAAATATCTTTAATGTAATAATTTTAAAAATAAAGGATTACATATACCCTTAAAATTTTTATCATTTTCCCAAACTTTACAAATTTACCTTCCCATATTCCTTCTCCCAGCAACTTAATGGGTCACAAATCTTCATGCTTCCTCTATGTTCATTTGATATGGTGCATATGATCAACTGTATAACAATTGTTATCATTCTTTGACTTGGATAATTCACTCTCAAACTCTGTGCAAATGTGGGCTTTGCTTTCATATTGGATTTGCTAATGCATTAATCTCTATTGGCTCTGAAGGTAATAACTTACATCATATGGTAGGAGTGGGGCTATCACCAGAGATGCTCATCTTCTTGTTGTCAGCTTATAGCAGCAGCACTCTTCAGATCTGGTTACTATGCTGCATGTCCAGTGGTATGTTTTGCTCCTGAGTTTTGAATGACTTTGATTAGCTCTGCATGCCACCACTGGTCACACTTTGAGTTTCTGAGCTTGATTTGATATCACATGTTTGTTGCAAGCTGTGTCCCCAGCTTCCAAGCGTGGTTCACAAAATTCTGCAAGTGAATTCCTACCAGTCTGTAAGGAATAGCTAGAAAAATTCCAAGCGCCATTTTTCTTATAGCAGAAATTTAAGAGTACAAATTAGTGTCAAAAATGTTGACACTGATTGGGAGTGGAGGCAAAAAGTCAGGAAGTCTATTTTATATATATTTATAAAAATGTGATTACATTTTAAATAAAATTTAGTCATGGCAGTTTTTATATTCCTATAATCCATAATGGAAGTCAAAAGGTAATAATGTTGACCAAACTAGGATTGCTAGTTCTGTTCCTTCGTCTGGAACGTACTCTTTTGCTGTCTCATTTTGTCTAAATTTCTATTTGTATTTTTATGTATGTGAAAGGTTAGTTATGTTTCTCAACCTTAGAGAAGTGGCCCTCTGTAAAGGATGTCCTATGTGTCCCAGCAGTACACTCCCCTCTTGTCACCCACGGGCCAGGGACCAGCTGGTCCCAGGATAGGTTCTGATCTGTGTTTGCGGACTTAGTTCCACAGGCTGCTGGGTTATAGTTTTCTTGCCTCTGGTGTCTGTGCCATGGTGGGTGAGGCTGGTCTAGAGGCTTGTGCAGGCTTCCTGGTGGGAGGAGCCAGTACCTGCCCACTGGTGAGTGAAGCTGGGTCTTGACCCTCTGGTGGGCAGGACAATGTCAAGGGGTGTGTCTAGAGGTGACTGGGTTCGGGAAGTCTTTAGACTGCCTGTCTGCTGCTGGGTGGGGCTGTGTTTCCTCCCTGTTGGTTGTTTGGCCTGAGGCATCCCAGCACTGGAGCCTACAGGCTGCTGGGTGGGGCCAGGTCTTAGTGCCAAAATGGTAGCTTCCAGGAGAGCTCATGCTGATGAATATTCCCCAGTACCTCCACCACCAGTGTCATTGTTCCCACAGTGAGCCACAGCCACTCCCCCCACCTCCTTAAGAGACCCTTCAAGACCAGCAGGTAGGTCTGGCCCAGGATCCTATGAAATCACTGCTTTTGCCGTGGGTCCCAGCGTGCACAAAACCTTGTGTATGACCTCCAAGAGTGGAGTCTCTGTTTCCCTGGTCCTGTGGAGCTCCTGCACTCAAGCCCTGCTGGCCTTTAAAGCCAAATGCTATGGGGACTTCTCCTCCTGATGCCAGACCCCCAGGCTCGGGAGCCTGACATGGGGCTCAGAACACTCGCTCATGTCGGAGAACTTCTGCAATATAATTGATCTCCAGTTTGTGGGTTGCCCACCCAGGGGGCTATTGGATTTAATTATATCATGAGTGCACCCCTCCTACCATCTTGTTGGGTTTCTTCTTATGTCTTTGGATGTAGAATATCTTTTTTAGTAGGT
This sequence comes from Mesoplodon mirus, assembly GCF_964341445.2. NCBI lineage: Eukaryota > Metazoa > Chordata > Mammalia > Artiodactyla > Ziphiidae > Mesoplodon > Mesoplodon mirus. Next base: position 117,053,507 of record NC_138979.1, on the reverse strand, counting down.
TCCAGTCTTTTTTGTCAATGGTTGTTCAGCAGTTAGTTGTGATTTTGGTGTGCTCCTGAGAGGAGGTGAGCTCAAGGTCCTTCTACTCTGCCATCTTGTCCTCCATCCCAGGATTACTATAATTCTGAACATAGCATAAACCTGTGCTAAAGATGAGTGAACAACTAGTCATCATCATAACTCTTAGTAGGATCTTCTGCATGACCTCAGAAGTTAACTGGAAATGAATTACAATTATTATTTAGAATTTTCAGATATGTCTGCTTTCAAACCTCACGGTTCTTGAGAACTTAGAGTCTCCTAAACTCCTGATGTTACTTTGTGGGAATTGCTATTTAAAAGTAAATGAGTTTGCCATTTGCATGCATAGGACAGAGACTGAGGGAGTGAGAAGCTGGACATCTACTCTGTCATTCATTGTTTCATCTTAACTTCTTTGAAGAATATGAGTACTTTTAGAGTTTTCTGAAAAGTATACTTTCATCCTTTGGCTTAATTGATTATATTTTAATGTTAAAGCATGTTCTATAAACAGATACTCAAGCTTCACTATATTGATTTGGGACTAAAACATGTTATGATGGCCCCCTACAGATTTTTACAGTTTAGAAGTAGGGACATGATTGTGTAGAGAGTTAATCACCAGAAGAAGAAAAGCAATTATTACTTTGTATTATGAGATGTCAATTCCTATGATTTCCTTTTCTAAAAAATCCTCTTCTTGAAATAGTATATTTTTCCCTTAGTAATTGTAGAGTAGGAGGAAGCTCTATCAAATGTGCAAAACTGTACAATGTTATAAAAGCTGCAATTACAAATTGAACTTACTTTTTATGGCAGTTTTTCTAAGTGCTTTTGTTGATCTGAAAATCTGTTCTAAAAACTTTGCTAATAGCCCACACAATTATTAACCACCTCCTATGGTGGTCTGTTCTCTGTAAGAAGGGTCAGTCTTTTCTTTCATTTTATGCCAGATTTGAAACAAATCTGTGAAGTGATATTAATAGTATGACTCAATGTATTTAAAAAAATTATCAAGCTTGGGTGAAAATTATTTTTCCATCATCAGGCTGAAATATATGTGACTTTCTTAAAAGGATGTAATTTGGTAGCTGGCCTAACATTACATTTTCAGAAGGTATGTGTTGTAATGGAAAAAATATGGTATTTGACAAAATCTTCTCTCTGCATTTGTTAGTTACATTTCCTTGGCTCAGCTGCTTTCACTTCTTTACCTGTAAGTTGAAGAAAATATTATCTGCCTTGGTAATTGTGAGCATTAAATGAGATACCATATAATACATTGTATAATACATAATTATATTAATAAAATATTAAATTTATGTATTATAAATTATATTATATATATATACTTTTATTCTCTTTTTAAATAATTTACATTTTGTTCTAACCTGAAATTTGTAATAAATATTATTACTAATGATTGATACTCTATACTTTACTCTTAATAGTTAAACTAAAGGAAAGTTAATGAGTTAATGTTTTTGCTTTTTTAAACCACAAAGACATTCACATAATTAGATTACCATGATTATAGACTGAGAATAAAGAATTACTGTAGGGAACTGCGGGTGGGGAACATGTCGGATTCAGAGCTCGGCAGGAAGTGGGACCGGTGCTTGGCGGATGCCGTCGTGAAGATAGGTACTGGTTTTGGATTAGGACTTGTTTTCTCACTTACCTTCTTTAAAAGAAGAATGTGGCCATTAGCCTTTGGTTCTGGAATGGGGTTGGGAATGGCCTACTCCAACTGTCAGCATGATTTCCAGGCTCCATATCTTCTACATGGAAAATATGTCAAAGAGCAGGAGCAGTGACTTACATCTGAGAACATCCCGGTGGGAGGGAAAGAGAAATCACGTTTATTCCTCAGGAATACTGAAGTGCCCTGGAGTAAGCTGACACTCTTCTGTAACAATGTTATCAGTAATGCTTTAAACTCCAGCACACTGTTTATGTATTTGAAACCAAGTCTGTTTCTTGTTTTGTATTTTCTCTCTGGAAATTGCAAGGAGGTGGTCTTAAAATAAATAAATTAAACAAAAATAGGCAAAAAAAAAAAATTACTGTAAATCGCTTTATTCATTAAAAAATTATACTCTTTATTTTAGTTTTAAAAATAAAACCTACATGCACTTCTAAACCTTAAGAAGGCATTAAAGGAACATTTTGCCTATTGATACTGTACTCAGATTCAGAAATAAAGGGGGAAAAAGCCAGAATAGATTTCACATAGGTTAACCATCCCCTATGGTTGTCACTAAGAATCTATTGCTAGTTTATATAGTTTCAACAACCTTGCTTAGCTGGTTATCCAGCCATTGAAGACTAGAAGCAGCAAAGTAGAAGTAAAGAGAGGAGCCTGCTAGAATCAGATGTACCAACAAACAGCAGGGATAAGCGGCAGTAAGGAAAAGAATATGAAAACTAAAAGAACAAATACCAATCACAGAGCACCATTTCTATAAGGATAAATAGACATACGTAGCCAAAGAAATCTTGAGTTTGCCACTTTATTACTGTCCGGAACTATATAGCTTTTCCCAAGTATTATGGAAATGTTAAATATATTTGAAAATATGTAGCAAATTGGGAGATATTTCTTAAAAATGGTAGAAGCTAACTGTTATGTTGAAAAAAAGAAACCCTATCCATTCAGAATATTAGCTATCCAGATCTAGTAATTTCTCAGTGCTGTAAGTAGCTGCTATCTTACTCTAAAGATTACATATCATGTTTTGTTTTAAACCTCAGTTTTTGCCTATTGCAGAGTTAATTGGCATTTCCATTTTCTTAGTTCTCTTTGAGACCAATAACATTGTCTATATGTTGTCATAGAATTATTAATATTCGACTAGATTTTTGGTATTAATTTTTCATTTTCAGTGTTTCACTGATATTCATTCAACCAGATTTCTTACTCTAGACTGACACTAATATTTCCTAAAGAAATATCTTATCATAAGATGCTGAGTTATATTCTCAGTAGGAGTATAAACTGATGCATTTTCTTGCATCCAAACAAAATGTTTGCTAATTTTCATTATAGTTGACCATTGGAAATAAGTGGATCAGATTGTTAGTATATACCCATTATTCTAAACCAGACTCATTCTGGTTGAAATAGGTCTCAGGTATCTAAAAAGTTTTAGACTTTTTTTTTTTTTTTTTTTTTTTGCGGTACGCGGGCCTCTCACTGTTGTGGCCTCTCCCATTGCGGAGCACAGGCTCCGGATGCGCAGGCTCAGCGGCCATAGCTCACGGGCCCAGCCGCTCTGCGGCATGTGGGATCCTCCCGGACCAGGGCATGTGGGATCCTCCCGGACCAGGGCACGAACCCGTGTCCCCTGCATTGGCAGGCGGACTCTCAACCACTTTGCCACCAGGGAAGCCCTAGACTGTATTTTATACAGCAAAAAGCATTCCTTTTTTTTCCCCCTAATTTTATTCTTTTAGGTAGATTACATTTTGAGAGTTTACTTTTCTATTCTGGGAAGAAAAAAGCTACTGAGCTATTGATTATTTTTCCTATTACCTTTCTCAAAGCTTTTTTAAAATCAAGTATCCTTTTTATTGACATTAGAATTTATAACTTATTATAGTTTTTTAAATCATTTCCCAAAATATATCTCATTTGTACATACAGTGACTCATCTTGTAAACCCAAAGAGGCTTACTGGTTTTATAGACATTTTATAGGTAAAAAGGTCTTAAAGTCAATCATATGTTTTCGATTCACAGGTAAGAAAATTAGACTCAGGGAGTTATTTCAAAGAATATTTCTTGAGTGTGTACAGTGTGCCAGGCACTATTCCAGACACAGTAGTGAACATGACAGACAAGTTCTCTTTTATACTTTATTTTTGTCTTTTCTTATCCTGGTATTGTCCTCAAATTTTTTCTGTAGGACTAATTTCATTTCATATTCTCTCTATATATTTTTATTTGTTTTATTTTATTTTTATATATTTTTTATTTTTTATATTTATTTTATTTTTATTTATGTATAGTATCTGTCTTCATGAACTAGAGTAAGAACTACATGAAAGTAGATTTGTCTGTTTGGTCATTGCTGTATCTAGTATAATACTTAACATTTAGTGGGGAATCAATAGATTTTTGTCGAATGAATGAATGAATTGAATTAAATGAGGGCCATATGGTATCCTGAAAGCCAAATGAAGTGTTTTTAGAACAGCCTGGTCAACTATGTCAAATGCTGCTGGTGGGTCAGACAATGTAAAGACATGAAGATTGGATTTACCAAGGTATGGATGGCTGTGATAAGTGGTTTTAGTTGAGTGGTGGGACAAAAGCCATATTGGAGTAGAGTCAAGAAAAAAAGGAATGGGTGGTGAAGAAGTAGAAAGAGGAGATATATCTATATGAATTGTTCAAGGAATTTTGAGGGATAAGGAAATTGAGCTGTAACCAGAAGAGGGGTATGAGGTCAGGGAGGGCTTTAAAATGTTTTTCTTTTATAATAAAAATTTCAAACTTACATAGAAGAAAGAACCTCTTTCATGTTTGTTAATAATATCAAGATTTTGGCATACATATTTCATTTACTCATTTTTGTTGTTACAAAAATATTTTGAAGCAAATCCCAGTCAGTCATTTTAACTGTATATACTTCAATATGCATCTAAAAAAAGAGAGAGAAAAGGCACTTTCTTACACAACCTGATGCCATAATCACACCTATTAAAATTAACAGTAATTCTTTGATACTATTTAATACACAGTTTTTATGAGATTGCCACAATTATGTTTAAAATAAAAGTGGTTTGAATTTAGATCCAGTCAAATTCTGATTCACATTTGATCGTATCTTTTAAGACTCTTTAAGTCTAGAGAACAGTCTTTCCTATATTGATGAAACTAGATTAATTATCCTGTAGCCTGTCTTACATTCTTGATTTGTATCTTTTCTTCTTCATGGGTCATCTAATTTATTTCTCCATTTTCAATATTATTTGTAAGCTGTTACATGGTGCTAAATGTTTGATTAGATTTAGGTTCAGCTATTTTGGGATACATGCTTTATAGTTGGTGGCCTCTGCTTCATATTGCATCACAGCAAGAGGCGTATGTTTGATTTTCACACTCTTTGTTATGCTAATGTTGATCAGTGAAGTCAGTTGGTGACTGCCAGATGTTTCCACTGAAATTTGCCCATTAACCTTTCATCTTATGATTTTATGACCTTTGCCTAAATCAGTTATTTCATTTGCTTTACCGAAGGATAATTTTCTATTTCTGTCATGAAGAAGGGATCTTTAAAAATTGAAGAAGTTATAACATGTTTTTCTGCTGATGGGCATGATCTAATAGAAAAGGAAAAATTATGATACCTGGAGAAACACTGGGCTTGGTAGTTAAGAGGGGATGGGGTCCACTGCACAGGTGATAGAATGCCTTAGGTAGGAGCAGGAACAGTTTAAGTGACTTGTCCAAGGCTATAGTAGCACAGAGTGGATTTATTTTATTAAATGTATATCAGAATTTTACTTTGCAATCTTATAATTGTACCTAATTTTAGAAACATGCATATTCAGTTGATGATATTGCATGTGAAGTAGAAACTTAAAGCTATTTTGAATTTCACTGCTTATATTTGACCCTACTTGTTAGGGTTTTTAAAATTTTTTCTAATTTCTCCCTTAAAATTAATGGTGTCTTATACACCTGTATCTTTACATTATAAAAAATATAAGCATATACTTTTTGTAATTTTTCAGCTTTTGTTGCTAGTCTGTTGCAAAGGGAAGTAAATGCTGCTGTTAAACAAAATGATAAATAACTCGCAGTTCAGTTTAGACACTAATGGACCCTAAAAGCCTGTAAAATGACAAAAAACAGCAACTTTTATGATTTATAGGCTAATTTTTGTTACACAGTTTGGTCATATACCTGACAGTCTTCCCTCTTTGTGACTTTCTCCTAAAAATTATAGTTTTGTGTTACCTACGTGAAAAGTCCTTTAGAGTTCAGTAGAAGAATATGACAGCATCTCTTCTAAGGATTGCAGCAGTTCCCATTGGTGGAATTACAATTTCCTTTCCTTTTTTTTTTTTTTTTTTTTTTTTTTGTAGTAGTTCTAATGGTAGTGGTATAGTTTAATCTTGAAAGAATATTTATTGCAACTTTGGACCTGTAAACTATCTCCAAATTGTCCCATACATGCCATGTGAAATTCAGTTTTAGACAGTCATATTTCTTTATGGCTCAGTGATTTCCATTTACTACTTGTTAGTCATACAGTCTGAAGAGTATTGGGGTTATTGTGTTGTCTGACACAGTATGTATCCTGTTAAATTTGAATTTTAAAAGCAATATGGATTATATAGTCCCTTTAGTTACTTAGTACCATGTTTTATTTTTTACAAATCTCTGTTGAGGTTTGACTGATTTCCTTTTCTGTCTTGGCGTCCCCAAAAGAGCACTCCGTCGTTGCCTCCAAAAGCAGGAATGTAATCTGATCTGTGTTTTGTATTGTCTGCTGACTTAGATCTAGAGAACACTTTGCATGAGCTACATTGATCAGTTCTCATCCTTTCTAGTCAGTTATTGGACAATTAATACAACCTTGTAAAGACTCCCTAGAGTATCCGTAATAAACTAGATCATTTTACCCAAGAATAGATCCAGAGATACATCAAGATATTCAAGGATGAGAAAAGCTGATTAGGAGAAACAGGAAATATTAAGCCTTCACACTCACAGTATGTTTTTCAGATTGTCTCCATCCTTACAATTGAAAGGTATTGCTCTCTATTGAAATATTTTGTACAAATTAGGAAATGGTAGCTTTTCATAAATTTGCATCTTCATTGTTTAAAACAGGAAAGTTTAATTTAGGTGGATTCATGTAATATTATTCATATAATATTATTTTATTTCTGCTCCTAATTCTTGTGATCTAATTTTCTAAAGGTAAGAGTGTAATCTTTTACTATTCTTTTAAACATTTAAAACTGCTAGGAAAATGGTTTATGTGGCAGTTAATCCTTAAAGCAGTGTAAACTCCATGCAGTTTTTTTAATGTGTGTAGTTTCACACTTTTGTCCTTCAAAATGTACTTTAAAAATACTTTATAGAGTGGCTTAAAATTTTGAAACTGTGGTATGAAGAGGATACATGCTAAGTACTTGGAAGTTTTCATATTAGTTCAAAAACAAATATTTTATAAATTTTAAAATACCATTCTTTTGACTTTTTGATAACTGTTTAGTAAAGGAATAGTTACATCTGAGAAGTTTACGTGCTTGTTGTGTTGGGCTGCTCAGCAGAAGGTTACAGTTTAATATCAGGATGCTGCAGGGAGGCTCAAAATAGTCTGAAAAGCTAATCATTTGTTTTTACTGTCTTCAGGTATATCTGTAAAGTATGAAATGGGTTAAAGGACGTGTGTATTAGACCCAACCAATTTCATTTTAGTCTTGTCTCACATCATGTGTCTACATTTTTTTTTTTTTTTTTGCTGTACGCGGGCCTCTCACTGCTGTGGCCTCTCCCGTTGCGGAGCACAGGCTCCGGACACACAGGCTCCGCGGCCATGGCTCGCGGGCCCAGCCGCTCCGCGGCATGTGGGATCTTCCGGGATCGGGGCACGAACCCGTGTCCCCTGCATCGGCAGGCGGACTCTCAACCACTGCGCCACCAGGGAAGCCCAATGTGTCTACATTTTATTCATCAGATATGAAGCAAATAATATTAATAGTATCTTTATCAATTATTCATCAATTTCAAATTAAAAATAGTTTAAAATGTTTTTAATTATGATATTATATCTTTTTAAAATTACATAATCAGTAAAAGCAGTGTTGATTCATTTTCCAATAAATATTTGTCATGGACCTATCATGTGCCAGGGACTGCTCTAGGCTTTGGGGAGACTATAGCACAAAACAAAACAGACTAATTAACTGTCCTCCTAGAGCTTGCATTCTAGTAGAAAAGTAAAAAAATAAACAAATACAAAATGTCAGATAGCATTGTTGCTGTGATTAAAAGAAGAACAGGGTAAATGAATAAAGGGTGGTAAAAATTCAGAAATTTACCTACTATGTAAACTTTCCAAGACTCCTTCTAGCCACTGATTTAAATGATGTTTTTACTGTAGACCAACCATATGTGCCGTCCATGTAGACACCTCCATTATTTTTCATATCATAGTATCTTGTAATTCTCTGGCTTGATGTCTATTTTTTGCGCATAAGAGTATGTGCTTTGAAAGTTGGGTGCATAGATCTTCATATCTGTGTTACCAGTTTCTTACCCAAAGTTCTTTTATGCGTACTCAGTAAGTATTGGTTATATCAGTGAATGAATGATATACTCAGAACTTCTCAGGATTTCTGGCTCTGCTGGCCCTTTTTGAGATTTAGAGTTCTACATTTTACATTATTTTATTGGCATTAGTATATCATCCTTTTTTTTTAATTAGGTACACATCTTTTTTTTTTATACATCTTTATTGGAGTATAATTGCTTCACAGTGCTGTGTTAGTTTCTGTTGTACAACAAAGTGAATCAGCCATATACATACATATATCCCTATATCCCGTCCCTCTTAAGCCTCCCTCCCACCCTCCCTATCCCAGCCCACTAGGTCTTCGCAAGCACCGAGCTGACCTCTCTATGCTATGCAGCTGCTTCCCACTAGCTATCTGTTTTACATTTGGTAGTGTATATATGTCCATGCCACTCTCTTACTGCGTCTCAGCTTCCCCTTCCCCCACCACCCGTGTCCTCAAGTCCACTCTCTATGTCTCCGTCTTTAGTCCTGCGCTGCCATTAGGTTAATCAGTACTGTTTTTTTAGATTCCAATGCGTTAGCATACGGTGTTTTTTTCCTCTTTCAGACTTACTTCACTCTGTATGACAGACTCTGGGTCCATCCACCTCACTACAAATAACTCAATTTTGTTCCTTTTTATGGCTGAGTAATATTCCATTGTGTATATATATATGCCACGTCTTCTTTATCCATTCATCTGTTGATGGTCATTTAGGTTGTTTCCATGTCCTGGCTATTGTAAATAGTGCCGCACTGAATACTGTGGTACATGACTCTTTTTGAATTATGGTTTTCTCAGGGTATATACACAGTAGTGGGGTTGATGGGTCATATGATAGTTCTATTATTAGTTTTTTAAGGAACCTCCATACAGCATTTTTGAAGAACATACAAAGTAAGAAGGGAAATTTTCTGAAAATTAATCTTTTATCCACAGGTACTACTGAACGAGTGTGCTTGATCCAGGGAACAGTTGAAGCACTGAATGCAGTTCATGGATTCATTGCAGAAAAAATTCGAGAAATGCCCCAAAATGTGGCCAAGACAGAACCAGTCAGCATTCTACAACCCCAGACCACCGTTAACCCAGATCGCATCAAACAAGTGAGTGTTTAGTTGGGAAATCAAAGACTAACATCCACAGTGTAGTATGAATTCCTTATAAAAGAAGCCTTAAAGTTTTAGCATATAAAGTTTTTTTCTAAGTAATACTTAAAACATAACAGAGTTGTCTTTTATTTATTTAAAGACTGTCAGAGTCTCTTCTTTAGATTGATCAGATAACTGAATTACTCATTTATCAGTGTTACACTGAGGAGTGATTATGTGACTCATTTCTTTTATGGTGCCCTTTAATAAAAAATTATAGACACAAATTTGATTAATTTATAGAAATTTAATCTATTTAAAATAATATCACTTTTTAAATAAAGTATAAACATTGAAACTATATTCTCAAAATTCCTAATACCATATTCTTAATAATATTTTAGCCTTTAGTATAGTTATTATGCATATAAACTCCTGTTTTGTTAATTTAATTGTCATGTTCAACATTTTTTACCAACAAATATGTATAAGTAAACTTTTGTATCTAGCAAGCAGTTCTTTGTTACAAATCAGCTATTATATTCTGTATAACTTGTGTAGTATTTATATATATGTCATAAAGGGCCAATGTTTATTTTTAATGTGTGGGATTTTCTGTAACAAAAATTTTACTTGATAAAAGACAATGTGAGTTCTTAAGATTGAATAATGGCTGACATGATGTAGGAAAAAAATGACATTCTTTAATGTTAAATAAGGTGAATTCTTTCCCTCAACCTCTTTTAAATCCTCAAAATTATCTGATACTTTATGTTTATACTGATTGTTTCTGCATTTGCCCTTTTATAATTAGCTGCTTAATTTGTGATCATATTGATAGACTATGCCTTCAAAAGAAATGTATTATTCATTAGTTCACAGAATATTTATGTTCATTGTAATAAATTTGAAATGTAGCTCAAAATCTTATTAATTTCATGTTTCTGAATTGAAAAAAATATTTTATACTAGGCAGTGTTATGAATCTATTATAATTTTACCAATATATTGATAAATATAAGGCTGTCTAATTAAATACAAACATAGAAATTAATAATTAGGTAATATATTTTTAAATTATGGGCCAAGACTCAATTTTCTTTTAATTACCATTTTAAAAAGTCCTTTCATGTTTAAATCATGAGTAGGTAGTTGTTATTCCATATAAAATCGTTCATTTTATACTCTTTCTCAGTGTCAAAATAGTTTAATTTGTAACCCTTTATAACTTTTCAAGGAAGTATCTTTTAGTTTATACATGGCAGAATGTAAATATTTTAAACTTCTAAACATCAGTAGATATTTTTATTCTTCACAGCCATTTATAGTTTTGAAATGTTTATTTCATCTGTGCTAGGTGAATACAAAGGATAATTTAAAAACTGATGCCTTGAAAGTGGTACCATGATTTTATCCAAATTCTAAAAGTATGAGTTTAAAGACCTCTAGGTTAAAATCACCTGGGTCTAAGAATTTACAGAATTGGCACTAAAGTGTAGGGTCTATTATTGATTTTCTGCTTTAATCCAGCCTATTACTTCTCCCCTTTATTTTGTAATTTATGTAAGTTCAAACATTTAGGGAAGGCAGTGCATATCTTGATTTTTTTAAAAAAGTAAAACATAAAATATACTTTGAGTACTATATCACTGGCAATATATTCAGGACAATGATATGAATGAATTTTTATTATTTTTATAATACTAAATAGCTAATACCATCAAATAATAGTCTATGAGTCATTGTTGAAACTTTAATTTTCTCTATGGCAATATGAGATTTATAGGTTGTCATATATCCAGTCTCAGTAAAGATTTATGAAAGCCAGAATTTTAAAATGTTGGGTTCATTTCTATTTTTATTTGCCTTGTACAGATAATATTATTTAAATTCAAGATAAGTGGTAAAAAATAATGGTGATTGATTAACTTTTGTGTATTTGAATTCATTTATAAGCTTTGTAGACATTCATGTCATTGAAATTATTATTGATTATTTAATATTTTCATGTAATCAATAATGTGAAATAGAGTATCATTTAAAAAGATTTATTAAAAAGTACACTGCATCTAGTAGGGTAATATATTTAATACTTAAACAGTTTCTTATAACTGTAAAATTTGAAAAATTTACTCAAAAAATCTGGAAGAGAGATTGATCATACTGTAGATCAGCAGAGTTATTTATACTCTAAATTTCGGATTCTCTAACTTTCTAGGTATCCTGTTTTACAATGTAATACTTTTTGTTGGATCATTGTCTAAATAGTAAGTGAAGTATATAAATTTAAATTACCATGCTTTTATTTCTGAAGAAATTATGCTGGTAATCCAGTATAAAGTAATTAGAATAGATAAAAATATATTTCATATAATGTTTATATATTTTTTTATATTTTAGTACATAGAATAATAATAAGATTTCTTTTAAAATGGTAGTCTTTCCCTTAACTAATGGCATAACATTTACATTCTCTTTGGACTTCAATTCTGAAGTTAATTTTTAAAATAACTCCTTTAAAATATTTTTTAAACATTTTCTTCTAGTTAAGATTGTGCAAAGAATAAAATTCGAGTTTTAAAAATTGCTGGAGCTGGAAAATGTAATTTCTGCATAGAAATGAATTAATGTTGGACCTGAAATTATATTTTCTTAATTTTTGTTACTGCATATCTATTGTTTTTTATGGTTGATAATTTAAGATTTTGCTTACTACAAAAAGTATAATTAATATGTAACTTGGACTTAAAATAGGAAGTCAGAGTTAGTTCTAAATGAATAAAACTTGCTTTAAAAGTTAGAATTTTATACCATATATTATTATGACTTTTATAAAATATTATTTTCTGAATTATGTGATCTAGATACATTTGGTTTCTGAATAAATTACATGAACCAGAATATTCTCCCCAAATGAAACCTTATTGACTTAACGAAATCTCAACCAAATATAAGTTCTTAGGAAAGCAATACATTCTGGTCTCACAAGTCTTTCATATGGAAGCATGATGATACCTAGCATGAGAGCCTTACATCCAATTTAGATATTAGATGTGAAACTATTCACTTCTTTATTCTCAAATGTGTTTTCTTGTTTGTTTTATTTAAATCAAATATATATTTGCTAATAGAGAGGGACTCCAATATTTTATATATTCAAAATGACAATAATAATAATATTTATTGAATAATCAAAGTATGTAGCCTCTGTTCTATAGCCTTAATATCAGAAGATTATCATAAGGTACATAATACCATTGTGCTCATTTCACAAGTCAGTATACTAAGAAACAGGTATGCAGCAAGAGCCAGTAAACCAAAATTAAACATATTAATTGCAACATAGAACATTATATTTCTTATTTTCAGGAAATGAAAATGGCAGAGACTTTCAGTGATCTTCAAATAATTTAGACTTTGTTTACCTAGAAGCTCTGAACTCATTCCTGGGGCACGTCTTAGCCCAGATTTTTTGGTGTACATATTTTCATTTCCACCTTTTGTGTTATGACTATTGTACTTTTTACTCTTTTTTTCCTCACGGGATTATTGAAGCATTTCCTGTTGCTGTAAGTCCCTCAAACCCCCCTCTAAGTATGGCTGTTTATACCTAATGAGTCAATATAATGAACCCCAAAACATGGTAGAAATGACAAATCAGTAAGATAGTTGGCATTTGTTAACTTCCTTTGTCTATTACAGTTTTTCAGCATTTTTTTCTCTTTGGCTCAAATGCATTTTTAAGAAAATCTACATTAAGAAAGAAGTGGTTATAGGCATTTAAATAATTATTTTATATGTAAAAATTAAATTAAGATACCAAAAATCTCACTTAGCTCAAAGAATTCTACTTTCATCATGAAAAATTGGCAAAATTAGCACATAATTTGTTCATTATTCATTCATTCAATCATAAATTTATTAAATGCCTTCTTAGTGAATTGTAAAATATATTAAAATGTAGCCCTTGCTCTGTCAAGCTAATTTATGAGAGATCCTAAATACTTAAAATAACTAATAAAAATATAAAACTGTATTTATATACCAAAACTACAATATAAACAATGTAGTATAAAAGTTTGGAGGAGTGTGAAAGAAATGTAGGCTAGAGTGACATTTGGTCTTGTAAAATAGGTGAAGACTTGAACTGGACCTTGAAGATTGTACAGGAATTGCCTGATTAGAGGAGAAAAAAGAAAAAAGCTTACTTTAGGCAGATGAAGCAATATGAATTTGAGGAGAAAGACATCATAATTGTTAAATAGTAAAGAGATTATCTTGACAGAAGTGGAATATCTGTGTTGTAGTTTAGAGGAAATTAATGTTAGATAAGCCATGTGGGACCAGATAATGGAGAGTCTTGGATGTCTGGCCAAAGGGTATCCTGTAGACTACGGATTCTTCCTAATATTTTCCAAAAGAGCCCTTTTAATTTCTCTGGAAGGTTATGGAAAAAAAAAAAAAAGAGGCACCTCTACCCTTCGTTCTCTTCTGTGCTAAAACTCCACACAGATTCTTAGAGTGCTTGTAGGAACACCTATTGGTAGGAGAGGAAGAGAATTATGACAATTACTGAGTAATCTACTATGAAGATCTTTAGATTTGAAGGTTTATAAAATAATATTTTTAAAAACTTCTTTTATGTAATACTCGCAAATCCAGGGGATGTTAATCTTTGCCAGGAAAAACATTTTTATGGTCAAGAATGAAGGATCAGTAATACTGGTAACAGTGATGTATATGGTACTTATTCTGTTTCTGTGCTAGCCATTGTGCTATGCGCTTTACATTTATTATCATCGTTCATTCATCCTTCCAAAATTCTTCTGAGGCAGGTATAGAGTCCATGTTATACTTATAGAAACTGATGCTTAAGGAATTTGAGTAACTTACCCAAGGAAATGTAACTGGTAATTGATGTTAACACTGAGCTATATGACTTCTAAGTTTGAGTAATGGTGATTAAACAAAATCCAATAGATTTCTCTCTTCTGGAATTTTTCAGAGTCTTGAATAAGCATCTCCAAGAAGAGGACCTCATTTGAAATAGAAAGTCTTGTATCAGGGTGACGTTAGGAGACCAGGGAATATTTTAAGAATCAGATGATGAACACAATCTCCTCTGATGGTGAAAGTTGAGACAAAGCTTGAAGTTAAAAGATATTTCAAAGTGAAATCTGTGAAGCTTTGAGACTGGTTTGATTCTAGTTCTAAAATGATGAGGAAAATTTAAAAATGACTATATGTGGTTTTGAGCCTAGCAAAATGTTGAATTCTAGGAAGCAACTAGTGAATTTTAGTCAGGCATCTATGTGAGATAATATTTTTGTATGTTTGTTTCAGGCAAGTTGAATAAGTTGTACATAGTATGTTTTTTCCTTGAAGTAGTCTTTGATAGAAGCATAGGTGAGAATTTAAAACTGAAAATATAGATCCTTAATTGCAGTATAGGTGATAATTTCACTTACACCTTCATTGTAGGAGAGAAAAAAAGAGATAAAGAAGCAGTTACTTTTTTTTTTTAAAGAAAGTCAGAAGCATTATAGTATAGTGATTAGGTATAGGATCTGGAATAGGATTGCCAGGTTTCAAATCCTGCCTCTTTAATTTAGCAGTTGTGTACATTTGGACAAGCTGTTTTACTTCTGTATACCTCAACTTTGCCTATAACATGGGAAAAGTAATAGTAATCTGTTCTGTAAGGATATTGTGAGTATTAACTGAGTGGATCTATACCTGGTTCCTAGTAAGTGCTCCTTATTAACCATAAAGATAAAAGGGAGAAAATGAGGAAAGTACAATATAAGGAAAGATGCTAAAAATGATCAAATACCCAAAGAAAAATTAGAGAATAACTATTTTTTTAATAGGAAATCATTGGAGATTCTAAAAGTTAGTTTCAAGTCTATGTTGAGAGAAAAGTTGTTATTTGTTAATAATATTTCCTAAAGGTAAAGAGGCTGGTTAGGTTAAAAAAAAAAAATGTGTGAAGTGTGGGAACTGCTGACTTGAAATTGTGGATATAAAAGGAGAAAAATACAAGTTAGATCAGAGAGACTCACATAACCCCTGCTACTAAAGAGCGAATGGCTAATGTTAAAGAGTAAAAAAGGAGCTTGAAAAGGTAGAGAAATTGGAGATGCCAAATACAGATGAGATCATTAAGGGAACAAAATGACTCAGGAGTGGTGGAAAGATAATAGTTTAAGGTGTTAAGGTCCTAGCCCCTGAAGAGTAGGAAGTTTGAGCGGGAGATCACAATTTTGTCTACACTGAAAAGAGTGAGAAGATAGGGAAAAGTGGTTTGGAAAACTGAACAGGTTGAAATGAGGCCAATTGTAGTAGATAAAGAAGCTCATTCTGGAAAATCATGATTTCTTTCAAGTAATAAAAACTATCAATTGAAAGGAAGATAAAATACATGGGATTGAATGGTTGAAGAGTAGGATAAAGGTGTAGAATAGTAATTAGGAGGAATATAAGCTATGGAATAGGAATCAATTGTAAAAGACCTTTTGAAATTAGACAACATGAGTTTATATTAGGGCTAAGTGGTTCCAGATAGTTCAGACATTGGGAGAATGCTGGATACTTGTCAGGATGAAAAACCACAGATAACAATTACATATTTAAATAGCTGATCTATTATTTTTTATAGAGTAATATGCAGATTTATTTAACAGAACAGAAAACAAAGGATTGGGAAGGCGATTACTCAAGTAATATTACTCAGTTAGCTAGTAGTACCTTCCAAATTAAAATTGAAGTTTGCTGTTTGTTGCTGTTTTCACTATACATATAATAGATCTTGACAGTCTATTATTGTAGATTTGCTTGAGGTAAGCTTATTTATTATGGAGTTTATTTATAGTAATATTCTCTGGTCCTGTAAAACTGTCACTTGTTAACAAGAATGCATTTCATAATTTGTAATCACTTTTTAGTTCTTATTCCCAAGAGCCTAGTGAAATCTACATTTAATTAAATGACTATTATTAAATCTTGAATTTTAAAAAACTGTTTTATATTCCAAAGGATCCACTATTTTAAAATTATAAACCACTTCAAATTTTTCTGCAATAAGTAATTCAGCCTTCAACGTTTAAAGCAGAATTCTTAAATAGATATTTCTGTCATATAAATTAAAAATCATACTTTTCCATTTGAAAGATAAAATTGTGCTAAAAAATGCCTGTGCCCTTCATAATCACTAATTGATCAATATAAAAAAAGTTTTTAGCAGTATATATCCTTTATAAATGTTATTTATAACATATTTTAATATATTGTTGCTATATGGATATTCAGTTAGTTACATCTTCCAGATATATATCAGAAGTTTTACTAAATGATTTTGTTTTAACTTGAAACCGCTTAAACTTTTAGTCTGCATAGTTAATAGGAATAAACATGTTTATAAAATATTAGGGAAACAAACATATTGTACATTGAAGTATTTCTTACGAATTTTTCTGTTCTATTTGTGTGGTTGAGAACAACTATCAAAGCTGTTTTTTAATCTAATTAATAGAACCTTTTAAACTAAAGGCACTGCTTTAATATATTTACACATATCTATTTATGAGAACAATTTTTACCACTAGCATTTAAAAAATCAACTGAAATGCAAACTTGCTGGATTCTCTTTATTGCTATAGGTTAAATTTGTAAAGAAAGGAGAATCTTTGTGTTTAAGGGTATCTATATGACTAATAGATAACTATCAATAGAAAACTCATCACATGTTTACTTCATTACATGTTTATTATTTTAGGAATATAAACAAGAAAATATATTTAGATGCAATTGACTGTGTCAAAAGACTCTGACAATCTTATCCCTTAAAGCCCAAACATTTAATTTTCACCTGTTTTATTTAAAACATTAAACTCTTAACTTCTTATCAGAATATGATATTTAATAACCAAACCCTTAATGATTTTAAACATATTAATATTGTTCCAGAAGTTTAAAATTATTGTTTTTATTTCTGTGAGAAAGAAACAGCATCAGAATTATTAAGGACAATGTTGATGAATATGAATTGTATCAATTATTAATACATGCCCAATACTTCACGTATACGCCAAGTAAAAAGAAAGATACCAAATAAATTGACAGAAGATAATATTAATCTTAGTGACCACAAATTCTGAGTCACTTGATATTACTACTTTTTCCACATATTTCTTTGCAATATTTCAAGAGAATTCATATCTAGGGCAAGATGGATGTCATAATGAATACCTGTGATACTTCAAGTTGATTTTATACTGATGCAAACAGAAGAGCCCAACACACATACCTCATGCTTCTGTAGGTTAATGAACTTGGCTTGTAACCTATATTGGGATAGATGGCTGCTAGATTTATTTCACATCTATTTAGTCAGCAATCTCATAATTACTCTGAGATTAGTAAAGAACATATTCTTAAATATATGTTAACTACCCCCAGGAAATCTGTACAGTAACAACTGTAACCAGAGGTGGGAAAACAAAACCTTTACTCTTCAGTTCATAGTACAAGAGTAGCACGAAGTCAATAGCATATGTCTCTGCATATTATTGCATGGAAAATAAAATATTAGGGTAATAATTAATGACTGGAAATGAAAGTCTCTCTGGAGAAATGACTTTGTAAAATGAATTTATTACAAATAGCAAAAACAGAAAACAAAGGATTCGAAGGTTTTTTTCCTTCTTTTGTGAGGTTTTACTTCTGAATGTAGCTCCTCTCCCCTTTTAAAGTGTGATTTAACAAAAATCTTGGTATGACTCAACATTAAGTCTAGTTTTCCTCAAAGTATCTTAGGTTTTAACTTAAGAATCAAGAATCTCTAGAGGAGTGGGTTTAAAACGTGATCTGATATTAGAATCAGTCTTACTTTGTTACTTGAGAACAGTGAGTTAAGCAGGAGCCTGTGAATTTTTTATCCTTTCTTTTACTCTTAAATGCTTTATTCTATCCTAATTAGGACTTTTGAAATATTAAATGCATAAATATGACTGTATTAAGTAATTTCATCTGCTTTTCCTGACACTGCTGAACCTTTAAAGTTATGCTTTTGCTCATATCTGAGTAATTTTGATGGATACATATTAATATAAAACATAATGTCCATATAGAATTTTGTCTGTACTATAAAACTACCCCATTTCATGTATTAAGAAATATTATCTATTGAGGGTGCTATTAAGCCATGCTATTTGCTGAGTGAAAATATACCTTTTTAAAAAGATAACATCTTAACATCTTACACACACATTAAGGTTACTCTATTAGACATGAGAAGTTTTTAAAATATCTTAAGTATATTATGGTCTCATATGGCATATTTTATATATAGTTTGTATATGTGTTTATGAAATGAAATGAACAATAATTTGATTCCTAATATTTTTGTACCTATTTTCAACACAGGCTGATGACGCTATAATATATTATACCCCTTATCTATATAAATTTTTAGTGTGTAGCACAAATGATAAAAAATATTATGGCAATTTGTTAAAATGCTATTAGTTACTTGTTTATTAATATGAGGTTAATGTTTACATTTTCAGACGGGCTCTAAATTTATTAAAAATTAATGTTTTAGAAGATAATGTGATATTAAGAACTCAGAACTGCAAATTTAATTGCTTTTAAGTATGGAACCCTAAATTCATGTGGAATCAACTTGTTGGTGATGTTCAACATATTAAGTAGGTGGATACTTTTATGCGAAAGTAAACTTCATTTCACCACTTCTTTCAACCCCCGACTGTATTCATTGATAGGAAAATGACTTTCAGTTTTACGCATTAAATTTCTTGAATTTTTGTTTGAGATCTCTTTTCCCCCAAGAAAACAAGAGGGAAAGAAAAGAGACTACTATTCATGAATATGGTCAGGATACCTTTAATACTCATGTGAATTTTTATCAGTCACCATCATGATTTCAAGTCATGAATTTATTTTTACATGCTTATGCATGCATATTTACATGCATTAGTTACTTAATTGATCTTAAATTCCATTAAATTTGAATGAATAGGAGAAAAATTTGTTCATAGGATTTTGTTCTCGTTATATTACATTTTATTTTATTTTGTTTTATTTAAATAATCAGTTTAAGGCTTATAAAGGTTGATTTGCTCCTGAACTGCTTTATTCCCAGACATTGCCATCTTCCCCAACTACCACCAAGTCCTCTCCATCTGATCCCATGACCACCTCCAGAGCTAATCAGGTACAGTATCATCCTGTCATCTACACCATACTTTTCACGGGTGATTGCCTGCACACTGGAGAAAAAGATACTGGTGGGTTAAGGATGTATTCGTTCATTCACATATGTGCACCATGAACAGATTCCAAATAACTTAAGAAATAAATATCAATTATGCCTGAAAATTTATATGCATTTTTAGCTTTAGATAACAAACATATATTCAGATGGTAGACTACTAGAATTTTGGATTTTCCCCCTAAAATTATGACTTTTTGAGCTTTGAGGGTTATTTATTGAGTTGGTATTTATAATCTCCCTTATTATTTCTCCCTAGGATTCTTGGTATATAAGTTAAGAATATCATATATGTAAAAAATAAATGTATAAATATGACTTACTGAGCAAAGGTATATCTTTAAATGTGAATGCATTTTTCTTTGTTTTTTATTTCAGATATGCCTTACTGTGTAACAATTTTAAACTTTTGATGAAAAGCATTCCTAGCAATCTAAAAGTAACTGGAAATTGGTATTTGTGATCATTTTAATGCTGTGTTTAACAACTCAGGAAATGGTACTTTCTTAGAATTTAGTAATAGCATTTTCTTTGCTGGAGTGGCAAACTTTGCAATTAGAAATATATCTTAGTTTGACTTGATGTTTTGGTACTGAATATTTGTAGGACATTCTTCAAAAATGTAGTTATTTTTGGCACGTTTAAGGAAATCACTAAAATATTCTATGTAATTCAGAGCCTTACTGTACTTTAACATGACAAATGTTGAAAAATATATTTATTAAAATGATTAAACACATTTTCATTTTGTCTGAGTTGAGCTTCATTTAGGTGAGAAATGTTATTTTCCTTAATATTTCCATTTTTTTACTAATACAAGGCCTTATGGGATTATTTAAATATTAAACAAGAGCTTATGTTTTTAATATATTTTTATACAGTTGACTAATAAATTATTAACTTTGAACTATATTTGCTAAATATATTAAATGTGGCTTTTGAATATGATCTAATATAAGGCTATCAGAATTATTTTGCTCAGTTATCGATTCTAATACCTTTGCTACCTCAGGAAAAAATTTTAAATAACGGAAAGCAAAACTAACATTTAGAATGTTATTCTATAGTAGGAGCTTGATTTTTATTTTATGCAGTAGTATTCCCTTCAAACAAAAATACTTTATAATGCTCACATTTTAGCCCCAATAAATTGGTTAAAAAAGTACACATCTCTAGTGATGAAACCCAGCACTTCTCTTTGAAGGTAAATGGTACTACATAAAGTGAGAACCAAGCTTGTATTATTGATGCATGAAGTTGAAAAGTGTATATACATTTTCAATCATACCTTATCTCCTATATGAGCTTTAATTATATGATATAGAAAACTATTGTGAAAACAACTGACTTTATGTTTTTAATGTTTCTCTTGTACTTCATTCTCTTCCAAATAAAAACAAGACAAATGAGTACAACAGTAATAAAAACAAATGATTTTTCTCAACGTAAAAAGTAAAAAATTCTGGATCTAGAGAGAAAAACCATCTCAATAATTTTGTCTTTGAAGTTAGATTTGTATTTTCTTTATTTTATGTGAACATGAATTTTTATAAAATGATTTCTTAAAAAGGTTACTTGTTGAAGTTTACTAACAATATAATATTTTTACCCTCTAGATATGTTACTACATCCACCTCTGGATATTTTTCTAATTATATTTTTCTAATTTGAAATAATAAGTCATTTGTGGTTTTATACTCTGTTCACTGTTCTAGTTATGTTTGTTAAATGTGTTTTATTTATACTTTGATTTCTTCTGTTCTTCTACAAAGAAGTATAATATCTCCGGGATAACATGAGGCAAGATATAAAAGAACAAAACAAAATCCTTAAATTTATTGAAGGAATTGTAGTTATCTTTCATCTTTATGTTATTAGTAGTTTGTAATTATTTCATTCCCTATGGGTATTTCCCAATAGATTCTATTAATGGTGTAGGACAGAAGATAATTTGGTTTTTGCTGTTTATTCAGTCTTTAGATAGCTCACAGTTGTTTCTTGTGGATAGTCCTAATTAATTCAGCTTCACTAAATTGACTTAGGTCTGTAAGAGTAACCAAGATAGAAAAATGGGTTTTAATGTGATCATCTTAAACTCTCCATACTTAAAATAGACTCTTAAACCTATAAGAATATACCTTTCATTTCTGGTATAAGTTTACTTTATTCTTACCCAGCAATTTAGCAGATATGTCTCCAGTTTTGTGTTAAAATTATTGCTTATATGTTATAGCTAATCTGAAATCCTCTGCTGTTAAAAGTAACTGCAAACTTTTTCCATGTGAATTTTCATAAACCAATATAAAGCAATCTAGACAACTACTTGTGTTATTTCATCTGTAACAGCTAAATGAGTTATGATTGAGTTTTCTTTAGAATAAATAGTTTGTGTTACAAACTAATGTAATAAAAGGAACTAAGGGACTATTAACATTTAGAAAACCCAACAATAAAAAGCACAGAAAATACATTAAAGAGTAAGTTTTATCTGCAGTTTCAACATTTAAAAATCTTTTCTTTTCTGTTCTTTTAAAAAATGACTATAATGTTTCAGTACATACTGGATTTTACTTTCCTACACTCATGTTTCCACAGGTCAGACTGTTTTCACAGATCAGACTGACAGACTGTAACTACAGTGTTATGGGTCTATAATAATTTCCCATGGAAAACTGAAGGACTGTCTTATGAGAAGCTTTATAGAATGGTGGTTAAAAGTCAAGACTGGAGCCTAATTTCCTATCATCAAGTCCTTGTTCTGCCACTTGCTGAGTAAACTGGGCCTCAGTTTCCCCTTCTGTGAAATTCAGATAATAAATTCATTAACTATTCTTAGAACAGTGCTATTCTAGAGTGTACCACTCACCATATAAATGTTAGATTATGTTTATTTAATTTTTTCTGAAATTTCTTTCAAGTGATAATGAAAAAGAAAGATTCTTTAAGATGGTAAATAATATAGCATAAAACAGCTTAAACTGTTTGAGTTTTATTTTTAAAAAAAGATTCTGTGATACTAATATTGCTTTTTCAACTCTAAAATATTTCTATACAAAGTGTCTGTATGCTTTTTAGGATAGCTTAAGATGCTCTATAGTTATTTTCTTCCCTAGTGAGAGTACTGAGTTACTTGTTGTCTAACTTATAAATCAAACTGCTATTATTTTCCTATTAAGAAAGAAAAGTTAGGGCTAATACTTTTACAACTTACACTTTTTTTCTGCATGCATTGCATGTTGCAAAGTGCAGGTTTGACACTTTTTACATGTGGAACTTTAACTAAGAAGCAAATATAAAGATACAAATAGAATTAGTCTTAATCAATGTGTTTATAAACTTAAGATAAAAAACAGAATCAGTTGGATTTGATCAGTTCTAAGTTATAGATGATACATTTTTCAATCACTTCAAGATTCAACAAAATGGTTTTGTTAAATCAGTCAATGTGCCAATAATTAAATTCTTAATTTTAGATTCCTGATTGTTAGCTCTCCTGGGATTCTTCTCAAATTTCAGGAAAAGTAAAAAGAATAAAAAGAATAGTTTCAGAAATATGTGCTTTATAGATATTTATGTACTAATAAATTTGAAATTATATATCAAAATATACAAAACAAATGAAAATAGGTAACTCATACTCATATATAGCACTTTTGGTATAGTTACAGAAAAACACAAATAGAACTCAGTGGTCCCACTCTGATTTCATGAACACAGATCTCAAATGGACCCTTAATTCTGTCAGGTAATCATAAGCCCAGTCACTTTTTTACTCTTTAGAGGACTGTTTCATAAATTCTTGTCTCCTTTCTCCTTTCCTTTAATTAGTTTTCTGTTGCTGTATAAAAGATTACCACAAACTTATGGGCTTAAACAGCACACCTTTATTATCTCATAGTTTCTATGAGTCAAGAGTCAAAGGCACTGTTAGCTGAGTCCTCGGCTCAGAGTCACAAGCCAGCAAAGTACTGGCTGGGGTGTATTCGCATCTAGAGGCTTCACTGGAGACTAATCCAATTTTAAGTTCATGTAGGTTGATGGCAGCATCCATTTTCTTTGCAGCTGTATGACTGAGGACCCCAACTTCTCATTGGCTGTTGGCAAGAGGAAGCTCTCAGAATCTAGAGGCTGCCCAAGTTCCCTGCTGTGTGACCCTCTCTACAGGCATTTCACAGTTTGGCTGTTTGCGTCTTGCAAAGCCAGCAGGAAAATCTGTCTCTCTCCGTTGTGTGTTAGCAAGATGAAGTCTTATTGAACTTAAACACAAGAGTGACTTCTCACTTCCTTTACCATACAGTGTAACTTAATCAGAGTAGTGACATTCCATCCCTTTGCCATTATTCTGTTGATTAGAAATCAGGTCACAATTTCTACTCACACTTAAATGGAGGGAACTATACAAGGCATAACACCAAAGGAGAAGAGATCATGGGGCCATCTAAGAATTGTCCCTGCTACAGCACCCCAATATCTCTTGATCCATCCTCACTCCTGGCTGATGATCTTACTTCCTACTTCACTGAGAAAAATGGAAGCAAGAAAAATTGTACAAAATCACAACTTCATTTATACCCACATATTCTACCTCTCATCTGTTACCATAAACTTTCCCTGCTCCTGTCTAAAACCAGTAATTTCAGTTGCACATTAAACCTTATTTTTTCTTTACTCAAGGTCATCTCTTCAACAATTCTACCTTCTCTCTCCTTTATCTTTCAAGTTTCTGATCTCTATAGGATCATTCCCATCAGCCTACATACATCTGTTTTTTTCTCCCATCTTAAAAGACAAAACAAAACTTTTAAGCTCACTTCCCTCACCAGCTAATGCCCTATTTCTTATACTCCTTTGTAGCAAAACTCACAAAAGTTATTTACTCTCTGTTTTCCAGTTTCTGTCTTCCCATCTTTTCTTAAATTCACTCCTATCAGGTTTTTGCCTCCATTCTACCAAAACTGTGTTTGCATAGGACATCAGTGTTGATCACATAGCTAATTCCAGTTGTCTGTTCTCAATCTACGTGTTATTTGGCCTATCAGCAGTATTTGTTATAACTTGTCACTTTCACTTTCTTGGTGTACTTTCATTACTTGGCTTCTAGGATATTATTGCACAACCTTGATTTTCCTCCTGTATCATACCTTGTGCTTCATCTCAAAATCCTTTGCTAGTTCTTCCCATCATCCCTCTTAATGTTGGAGGGATCTGGGTCTTAATACTTGAAACTCTTTCTGGGTATATAGTTTTCTTTCTCCTCATATAATACCTTGGCTTTTATATTCTGACATATGCAAAATTCATGTTTCCAATGAGAGGCAGGTTTACTATGAACTAATGAAGCTTAAGCCTTAAGATTCCTAACCTGCACAGGCTTATTACAAGGCCCTCTACCTAGTTTTATCTTTATAATTTTGAATGTAGAGGACAAAGATGTCCTCAAAAATTGTATAAGATCCCACATAACTTGGGTTCACATTTATCTCTCATCTAGATCTCAGAGTAAAACTACAGACTGTATCCAGTTTCCCACTCAGCATTTCCACATCCATATCTAATGGACATCTTTAATTGAGAAGTCCTAAAACTACTCCAAACCGCTCCACCTATGGCCTTTACCATCTCACTTGAAGCAATTCCATACATCCACTTTCTCAGATCAGAAATCTTGGATTCATCCTCATCTCTTTTCTTTAATACCCCAAATCCAGTTCCTATAAGAAATAATGTTGACTCTACCATTAAAAAATATATAGAATGTTGACCACTTCTCATTACATCTACTGCTACCCTAGCCCAAGCCTGAATTATTACAGAGGCCTCTGTATTGGTTTCTCTAACTTTCTACCTTTGCTCCCCGAAGTCTGTTCTCCACTGAGCAGACTATGGCTTCTAAAATATGGCTTCAGTTTTTAAAAATTACACCTGTGATAGTTTTCCATTGAACTCAGCAAAAACCAATATCCCCAAAATGACATCCATTAACTTACAAGATCTGGACATTGCCACATTACCATTTTCACTTCATTTCCTACCACTTGACTCCTTCCTCACCCTGCCCCAGGCAAATTCACCTGCTTGCGTTTCCTTGCAGACATTAGGCATGTGCTTGCCTCTCTGTACACGAAATTCTCTTATGTCAGAGATCTACTTGGCTAACACCTTCATAGTCATCAAGTCTTTGTTCAAAATTCACCTCTCAATACCCTATTGAGAAGGATATACCTGGCCACCCTATTTGATATTGCAACCTGGCCTCCCCATTCTCCCAAGTACTTCTGATTCCCTTTATCTTGCTGTATTTTTTTCCATTGCCTCATGGAATACTACATACTTTGCTTATTATCATATTTATTGTGTATTGTCAGTCTCACTTTCCTAGAAAATAAGTTACATGAGAACAGTGGTCTTTGTTTTATTCTCTGATGTATTAAGAAGCACTAACCAGGAGCATTATAGGTTCTCAATATTTGTTGAGTGACTAGTATTAGTTGGAAGTATAGGCTTACGGTCTATACATTTTAAAACTCATTTTTTATTTTTGAAAATCCCTTCAAGTGAAATTTTGCAATAATAATAAAAGCCATGTGGTATTAACACAAACAAATATAACTGGTCAATGAAACATAAAAGAGATTTCAGAAATATCAATAGATCCAAGTACATATGGGAACTTAACTGTATTCTATCATTCATTAAGAAAGGTAGTGTAATTTAGGGATTAAGAGAATTGTACTCTTAGGCCATAGTTCCTAGCTTCTTTGCCACTTCCTAATTTTCTGATTCAAGGAAACATCCTTAACTTCACTATGTGTTTTCTGTTTGTAAAATGAATAATAACAGTGCCTCCTTCATAGGGTTGTCATGATTCTTAAATGAATCAGTACATGAGAAGCATTTAGAACACTGCCTGGTCCAGAGTAATAGTTGTGTCATTTTATTTATTTTAGAAAAGGATGTTTTATTTAATAAATGGTGCTGGCATACTTGACTATCCACCTGAAAGAAAATAAATTTGACCTCTACCTTGTACAATATATAAAAATCTCAATGCATTCAAGATTGAAACTGTAAGACTATTTGATAAAATTTTGGTGTGTGAAATCAAGTTGAAGATGACTTTCTTAAGCAAGAAGGAAATCTAAAACATAAAGGAATAGGTTAGAACATTCATAAATAAATATTTTATATTTTGGTATAGTAGAATACACCATTAATAAGCAAAAGGTGACAGTACCCTTGGGAAAATATGTTGAACACAGATGACAGTGAATTAATTACTATACAGAGAAACCCTAGATTGATATTAAAAAATAAAAACCCAGGAGAAAAAAATAGGTCAAGATTATGAAAAGGCAGTTCACAGAAGAGGAAATGGAAATGCCCAATAAACATATGAAAGCATGTTTAACCTTAGCAGGCATCAGGAAAATTTGAATCAACATCACAAGATTATATATTTTTTTACCAGATAGACAAAATTTTATGTGTGTATATATAATACACATATATCAAGAACACAAAAATTTATCTCTGTGTGTGTGCCTGTGTGTGTGTGCATGTGTTTATAAATGAAAAGTGCTGTCAAGAATATAGGAAATAATCATTCCCATACACTGTTGATATAAGAGATGCTATAATATTACAGCTTTATAGAATCTACCCAGTAAAATTTAATTACCAATACATAGAAATATAGACAAAGATGTATACTGCAGTATTATTTACAGTGGCAAAAATTGTAAAACCACCTGCTTTAACAGGAGAGTGGCTGAATAAATATGATATTGTAGAATATTATGTGGTGAAGCTATTAAAAATAATGAGTTAGAGCCATATAAGTTGGCCTAGAATAGTGTTTGTAATATATTAACTAAAGAAAATTAACTTGCTAAGAAACATATGGCCTTATTTTTAAGTCAAAAATATCTTGTGTTCATGTATCATCAGGGTGATGACAAGGAATATGAACATTATTGACTTTTTATGTTTCTACTTTGTTTTTAAAGTGTTAACTAAGGGAATGTAAAACAAGATGGAAAAAAAATAATGGCTCCAGTTGTGATACTATGTAATGTCTTAAGGAATATAAAGTGTTAACTTTCCAAAAGATTGAGAAAGATTGGACTGTCTTTGATATTAGATATCTGTTTGGACTACTTGGCACCTTCATTTCCTAGTTGTGGGATGCTTTCTGAGGAGTTTCAAGAAGGATCACAAGAGAGGCTTTAGGATTAGAGGAGACACTTATTAAGTGGCAAAGGAACTGGCAGTTGTTTCAGAAGTTAAAATTATGCCAAATTAAATGATTATGTAATATTTGTAATATTTTTCTTTATTCTTTGTTAATTAATATATCAAAGGTTCTCAATTCTAGCCTCATCAAACTTACCTATGTAGATTCTTATTTAATAGATTTAGGATGAGATTAGGCACCTGTATTTGAAGAGTTGGAAAAATGTTTCCTGAAGCCTCTTGTTATTTGGGAATCACCATTTACCATATGAAAAATGCACAGTAGTTTGTTAAAAATATGATAATTATATAATTGTGTATTACATAACACTATCTCTTCACAACTTCGACTTTTTAATGAAATAACACACTGAATATTATTTGATTAACATTAAATTAAAGAGCAAATATTTGATTTGATTTGTGCACAAGTTGAAGGGATAGTGTTAGTATTATCACTGAAAACAGTAAAGGTTACTAATTAATACAACTTAAATCTATGAAGAAATATTATACAAAGGATGATTGTCTTTTCAGATAGCAGTAGTAGTCTTTTGACTGTTACCAAATACAGTTAGAGGTTCTCTAACCATGGAAATCTTTATATATCCAGATTACATTACTGTTTTTAAAGATTATTTAGCAATATTCTTGCCAAAGTTTATGGCGGAGAGCTAAATGAGCACTTCGTAACCATACCCATTCCACTGCAAACTTCTAATTTTGTTAGTGTGCTATGCTGTAGATGGTTTGTCCTTCACACCCAGTGATGGGCATCAGAGGATCTTCCTGAGGGCAAGTTAAGAATTACTGCTGAAAGCAGCACACCATTAATATTTTCAGGTTAGAATTATAACACATCACTTAGTAAATACCATGTTATGTGACCGTCCAAAGTCCCTTCTAAACGTTTGATTTCATATGAAGCCATATTTGTATTTATGGAAAGCCTAGGGCTTTTCAAGTTTTCAGGTTGAAAAAATGGTAAACTTCAGGGGAAAAGAGTTAATGAAATATGAAATGTTCCTTATTTTACATCCCATATATGGCTCTGTCACTGATAAAAATGCAGAGTGCCTTGTCTAGTGTTGGCTGGTAAGTAGGCAGATACGCAATATTCTTCGTCTTTCTGGACTACCTAGTAGGTAAAGGTGGTTGTTTGTTTCATCAACATTCTCCCTGCAGTCATAGCTCTGGTAGTTCTTGCACACAGTGTGTTCTCGAGACAGAACGTTGTATGTGCCTTTAGATAACTAAAGCACTTAGTGCCTCATTACTCCAGAATGTGCACTAGTCTTGCTGTGTGTGTGTGTATATATACCCTTCAACAGAATTTTTCTGTCTTTCAAATAGAGCCATGTAAAATGGAAAATACATAAAACAGGAAAATCAGGTAGTTATCAAGTTTATTTTCAATATTTTAATTTTATTTTAAAAAAGCTTATAAATAGGAAAATCTTTGCATATTCTCTCTGATAATATCTTTTCATATTTTCATAGTTTTGCCAGATTGAGGAGTTTGATACCTGATCACTGTGGAATAACAATTGTTTCTCGTTTTTTCTAATTTTTTAATCTTTGATTTGGGAATAGTCCAGTTGATCTTTTTCACCTTTTCTTCTGAACCTAGTACCTTATAATTAATTTTATTGGTCTTTGGTTTAGCTGTTGTTTTTTTCTTCCATTAGGTGATACAGTCCTTCAATTACTCTTTAAAAATATATTTGAGAAAGGAAGTGATCAGTTTCATTAACTTTAGCCAAATAATGGCTATAAAAGTAATGTATTTTTATTTGTGATTCATTAAGTATTAGAAGTGAATTACTTCATATGAAGGAAAAGAATTTAGTTTTATGACTAATAATACATTTTGTTAAATTGCAGACATTTTTCTGTAGCTTTTTAAATATTAGTCAATATGTATTTGCACATTACAAGTATTAACATAATAAGCAAAATTCAGGACATTTCATTTCTTAATGACAGTCATTTGTGATAGTAAACTGTCAACTTCCCTTTACTAATAAGACACTGAAATGTAGGCACCTATTATTTTTTTAAAAAACAAATATTGCCTTCAGAAAAATTCTTGGTGAAATTAAAATATAAGAAATGTTGAATTAGCTTGATTAGTAAATATAAAATACAAGCAACTGTAATTTGACATCAATAATATTTTAAATCATGTTAAATATGGTACATCAATCTATCATTAACTAATTAATAATACTTAATTTTAATGGTAAAAATGGCTTAATCAAAAATTTGTAAAAACAAAATAATCCAAATTGTGAAAGTTTTCTTAATAATTAGTTACCTAGTTATATAAGTTTAAATAGAGATCAGTTTTTAAACATAGTTGAGAAATTTACTTCCAATAATATCTTATCAAATTAGTTTGCTTATATTATAGAATATTAAATCAACCCATGTACCAAACTCAGACTTTTAAATAGCTTTATATTCCTAGATTAGATTAACTTTGTGGTTTTCCTAAACAGGCATTTAGCATAATTACATTATTCTTATTTAAAACTATGATTTTAAAATTTCTTGTTTTAAAACTTTAAAGTATTTTATAAATCTGCTTTTCTGTCATTTATCAAATCATTTTATATACACATTTAAATGTTTATTAGTATTTATTATACCACATGTCTGGAAACTTCATGAAAGCGAGATCTTAACCTTTTTATTTAACTCTGTATTTCCAACATCTGGAACAGTACCTGGAACTCAGTAAATAATTGTTCAATGAATACCAGAAATATACTAAATTTATTTTAAATGAATTGTTTATTCTGCTTTTGCAGCATTTGTTTATTCAGCATCCTAATTTGGGGATAACTTTTCTATCTCCTTTGGTTATACTGATTTTTAAAAATTTAATACAAGGTTTATATGGTAAGAAAAAAAGCTCATCTGAAACCCAACCTCTATTATTTTCTTTATTTCAGTTTTTTCTGCATATAATTTTACACTGTTTAATTCAAATTCTACATATACATTTATGTATTTTTAAAATTTTGCATAGATATTTTCCACATTATTTTATAGCTTTATATAGTGTCTTTACACTGTTTTGTGTATATGACATTTTCCATGTTTTGGATTATTTCCCAGATGGATCACAGAAGGAGAGAAACTAAGTTAAAGATTATGCTCATTTTATAACTTAATGTGTTCTATAAGGTGATTTCCAAAAGCTGATACATACTGCCACAGAAAAGAGATTAAAAGAAAGAGATTAGTAGTTAAGCCATTCCCTCATTTTCATTTGGTTTGCCTTTTTTGTGTGTGTGATTAATTTTGCTGTTCTGCTTTGAATATCTTTGATTATTTTAGAAGTTAAATATTTTCTTATCCTGCACAATTTTTTGCTGTCCACTATTTAATGAATTGTTTGTTCGTTTTTACCTTCCACTGGATTACCTTATCCATTTCTCTGGCTTTAAATACTATCTCTATGTTAACTCTCAAACTCATAGCCAATCACCTACTTGATATCTTCACTTGGATGACTTGTAGGCATTTCAAACTTGATATATCCAAAACAGAATTCCTGATTCCCTCTATCCTTTTCTGTCACACCTTTCCATTATCTCCTCCAGTAAACACAGCCCCTACTTTCATGTGCATGGCTGTTTTTCACTTTTTCAATTGATTTCAATCCATTTCACTTAAATTGTTGCAACCTTTAAAATATTAAGTTGAACATATTAGTTTTCATATAAAAAGCCCAAATATTTCAAATATATTTTTTCACTAATCAGAATTAAGAACTCTGAACATGTATCTTAGTATACATGCCCTGAAAGAGATGAGCCAAAAAGAGAGGGTTTAAAAATAATAATAATAGTTTCAAAGAGCTTTTTGATAATTTGACACATGGATGGTAATGGCAAATGGGACTTCCAGAAATTTAACCTCAATTTAGTAAAAGCTGGTTTAGTAAGCATTAAAAAGACAATACCCCAAATTATTTTCATTTGTAAATAATGAGCTGCTCTATAATAGTTTATCATTTACAACCCTCACGGTTTCTTCATAATTACTTGACTTCTAGTAGTATTCTGATATCATTATGTCTAGCTTTTTTTTTCACTTCCTTCTTCTTATAAAGAATAGATTTCTCCTATTTTTCTTATTCCTAAGTATATCCCTCTCTGAAATGTAATATGGTATATTTTTAAAATATGCAACAGTCACCAAAAGAAAAAAAAAAACTTGGAATAATGCTTCAAGGGGAAAAGTGAAAAATATATTAAGTAAAAAAAAATAGTTCAGTTAAACTTTATTTGCCTTTAGAAATTTTTTGGTGATTATCATTCATTTTTCTGTCTTGTTCCAAAGAGATACAAAAAAGAGGTATACTGTCATTTTCTGCCGTGTCTTACAGCCAGAGGGGAAAGTAAATTATGGCCCTTTGGAAGAAGATATAAAATGGATGTATGGTCTCCACAAAACTTTTTAAAGTCAATTATTTTAAGGTAAAAATGCAATTGCTTGAAGCAAGGCAAGGTGTGGGAGGTAACTGCACCGGTTATGAATTGTGATTATGATTCAGTAGACACTGTCATTTTGTCATCTTATTAATTGATCCAGTTCATTGCTTAATCAAGTAAACACTAATATGTTTATATTCTAGACTTTTAGAACCAATCTGACCACATTTTTTATGGCTAAAGAAGCCTAGCCACAAGCTTGATTAGGTAGAAGCTACAAAATTACATAGGAAAAACAATACATTGATGAAAAATTAAGAAAAAGGCATATAGTGCATATTTAATTACTATAATCTTATTGGATTTTTAAATGACAAATCTGTGTTACTGATTTCAGGAATTTTATGACAAGATTAAAACATCTGTATATTTGTCTTTTTGTAAATTTCAGTATGGGTGCAATATAATTTGAATTTTAGATTTCAGAGATGATAAAGTTTTTGTTTTAAGAACCCAGTGTCATATTTTACACACACACACACACACACACACACACACACCTGCATGGCCATGATGGAGTCTTTCAAATACTTTATTATTCTTAAATAAATCCATATATTTTGCATTACATTTAAGCTGCTCTGGAAGACATAAGATTTCAGCAAGCAAAAATGTGTGAGTTAAAGGGGAAGAACAGTGTTGGAAATATAGGCAACATTTTAGTTATTTGGAACAAATGAATAAACAAAGGCAACGAACGACCTAGGAAAACAACTAATATAGAGTATATTTAAGAACTAGCAGGTAAAGGTTGGATTCAGCATAGAATACTAGTCATAGAAAATGAAACTGGGAAGACAAGTTGGGGACAGGGTATGGAGAATTTGGAATGTCTACATAAGGAGTCTGGATAATTTAGTGGGTAGCTGGAAGGAGATCATTGAAGGCTGTTGATTAGGGCTTTTTAATAATGCTAAAATAAAAACTCATCCACAGTCTTATCAAGTTGTCTGGTTTTATAGATGATGAAACTGAAGTGATTGACAAAGGTCACACAGCAGAGCCAGGGTGAAGGTCCATATGTTGTGTCAGTTCTAGATTCTTTTTATTACACCACACATTCCTTTAGATAGGCTAAAGCAGTAGGACTAGCAAGAAGCATTTCAGGGGAAAAAAAATCAACAGTGCATAACAGGATGTAGAGATCTAGGGAGCAAGAGAAGGTACAGATGGCTTCCAGGTTTAAAACCTGGTGTTGGCAGTAGGTGGGGGGTAAGGATATATGAGAGAACATAGCATGGTATTTTACGATAGATATAAACACGTGCTTATGAAAACTGTACTGCCTTGAATTTGGTTATCAAAAGTAAGTAGATTAAACACACTAGTAGAGAGTTGGAAGAGCTGCTTTTTCATTCATTTTGGATATTTCATGTAGCTCTGTCGTACATACTTTGTCAGAGCAGTACTGTTTAGAAAAGCAGTTATTTATATATTTTAAAATCTATAATCAAAAGAAAGATACACTTTTTTCAGTTTACTTTGGTCAGCAGTTCAGTGTAGATCCCCCCACATGACACATACATCTCCAATGGCCACTAATAAATGGTGCCTCAGTAGCCTAAGGTGTAACACATTAGGCAAATGAAAGAGATTTATCCTGTTAGATCATGTATATCTCAGTAAAAGATACGTTAAATAATCCACTTGTGTCTCTTTACCAGAGTTATGACATCTTGACTTTTAGAGCATCAAGAAATACAATAAACTGTCAGTATTTCTTTTGGATAGGCAAGTACTACATGATATAACAAGAACTTATTTTCAAGGATACTGTTTTGTCGATTACAGGTTATTGAAATCCAATTCTAAGTGGCTTAACCAAAAAAAAAAAAAGAGAGGGGGAATTATATTGATTCTGTGCTGGCTTTATACATGGTTACATTCAGATGCCAAAATGGTATCAGAAACCTCTCTCTCCATTTCTGAAGTCTCCTTTTATCTAAGTCAACTTAAAATTATTTTCAGTCAGCTTCTTCCTCTTTCCATATAGTGACAAGATAGCACTAGTAATATCAAGCTTGTGTTCTGCTAGATTAAACAGACAGTTACTTCCATCCCAACAATTTCACAGATTCTTAAGGCTAACTCTTACTGGACCATCCTGTGGCATGTGCTCAGTCCCAAATCAGTACCTGCTATGAGTGTGGAAAGTGTGATATGCAGGCTTCTTAGGTCATGTGTCCACTTCTAGAGGCATTGGAAGGTGGTCAGCCTTACCTAAAGTACATGGCACTCAGAATGAGAGAGGGTTACTTCCTGAAGGAAAACTGAAGTCTCTTTTTGTAAGGAAGACCGACGTCAGCTGACTGAGTGAATGAAATAGCAGGTATCCACAATTGATAAGAATTGCTTTGAAAATGTAAAGCAGTACATATATAGTGTATAATATGGCAGCCCTAAATAAAGTAGTTCATACTATTAATTGAGCTATCTTAAATTATACTGGAACTTGTTTTGCATTTATTTTAAAGTATCGCTTTATGAAATAGTTCAATAATTTTCCTGCCATGATAATGAAGAAATACGATGCCTACAGACACTCATTCTTTTTTAAGACCATAATGAATTGGGGTTCTTATTTGGCAAAGGAGTAAATGTGTTTTTCTTAATGCCTATTTTTTTTCTTAATGCTTATTTTTAATGAGAAATGTATCAATATTAAAGCCTACCTATTTGGTATTTTTAACTCTTTCCGTGGGATTCCCATGGAGGTCCTTTTGTGGTTGCAAATAGAGAAACAGCCACTTCATTACTTTTTTTTCTGAAAAGTTGATGCTAGTAAAATTAGTATAATTATACTGTTAATCTTACTTCATGTTTCTTTGATATAACAATTATAAGTCTAGGAATAAGTAAAATTCTTTTCTTTAAAAATAATATCATTATTTAAGCAGATCATCACTACTAAAATGGACTTAGGTTTGAACAGGAACTCTCCAACACAGAGATAACAGAGCAACCTCATTAGGAATGTCTGACAGTAAAGAATAGGCTACTGATCGTACAAAAATGAAACATGATCATCTCTCAAAGATTTTCTTAGCCCTTCTTCTTCCAGTTAAGCTTTCTGTCTCCTTTATACCCTTTATATATTTCTGTACCCACACTTTTAAGACTTAACTGCACTGACACATTGACACATCTGTTTTCTATAACTGATCTGGAAGTTCCTTAAAGACAGAAACAGTGCCATATGTATCCTTTACTTCTAGCTCCCAGCACAGGGCCTGGGCCACTCAATAAGCATTTCATAGAAGATTGGGTGGATGGTAGCAACTGTAGATCATAGTTCTGAAGGGAAAACTGATTTGTAACTGTCAGGAATATATCTGATTTAGCTGATACATGTTACACCAAATAATTGTATGCTATTTAAGGTCCAGTTTTTCTTTCAGTTCTTCAGAAATAAGAATATTATGTAAGTCGGTGTGTTAACAGACTTCACCAATGAAAATGAAGTCACAGATACAATTAAAATTTTCTTTTTGTCATTTCAGTGGGGATGCAAGCACAGATTTTCCTTTTTTAAAAAATAAATATTATTTATTTATGTCTGCGTTGGGTCTTCGTTGCTGCACGCAGGCCTTCTCTGGTTGTGGCGAGCGGGGGCTACTCTTCGTTGCAGTGCGCGGGCTTCTCATTGTGGTGGCTTCTCGTGTTGCGGAGCACAGGCTCTAGGCACACGGGCTTCAGTAGTTGTGGCTTGCAGCCTCTAGAGTGCAGGCTCAGTAGTTGTGGCACACAGGCTTAGTTGCTCCGCGGCATGTGGGATCTTCCCGGACCAGGGCTTGAACCCGTGTCCGCTGCATTGGCAGGCGGATTTTTAACCACTGCACCACCAGGGAAGTCCTGGAGATTTTCCTTTAGGTAAATGCTGTATTCCTATATCTAAGAAGTAAGCAAATACGTTATCTCACATAATTCTCCACATTCCTTTCCTCCAACTCCCACCCAATCAGTGTTCAGTTGCCCACCATCTCCAAGCTTCTACACCTGTGTCTCACTGCTTTTTGGCTCTGATCTGATGCATGGAGTGGAAAAAGAACACTACTCTCTCTGAGATATTATACAAATGAATTAATTTTTCTTTTTGTCTCAACTTGTTTTCAGAGGGTCTCTTTCCTCTCTGTGTCCATATTAGATTAATATTAAATGTGCAAATAAATATGGATTTTTAAAAACTTTTCAGAGAAAAAAGTGTAATTCTAAGAGGTTTTCTTGTCCTTGTGTCAGAAATAAAAGTTGGGTAACTTTCAGTGGCTAGGCTACTAAGTATATTTATTAAATTTGGAATTTAATAACTTACATTTACATTTTCTTTAATTTTCTAATTTCTAAGATTATTCATTGTAAGCAGAATTATTCCTGTCTAAAGTTGATAAATGCTACATATTACAAATATTAATATGCAATCACTAATATCTTCTATTAAATCATAACACACCTTTATTTATATGTGGACAAATGTCAGTTATACCAACAAAATTTGGAGGCTACATCATTATTTGGTAAAACAACAAATACAAATATGTCTGACAGTACTTCATATAAGATTATTTCAAATAGTTAAAACTAAAATCCAGAAAATGTGCTTACTACATAAGGACATCTTTATTATAAAGATAGATGATGTGTGTAATTCTTTACTTTGCAAAGATACATATTTTTTGGAAGATGTTTACTTTTATGAAAAGTTCACATACTATTTCTGAAATATATGTTATTTCAGAATTTTTGAATATTTGAAAGAAAGAAAAATGATTAAAGGGAAAAATTTAAAAAGGAAGGACAAGGTAATGTGCTTGTGTAAGTAATATAAGTACTGTGCACATATTTGCAAGTTCTTTTGGAAGGATAAACTAGTCCTAGAGTTAAAAGAAAAGGTTATAGATGCAATAAATATAGTATGAGACTGGTATGCAGTGTAGTAGAAATTAACATCATCTTCACATACCTTATACAAGCTTAAGGTGATTTTAGAGTGGATGTTATAAAATTATATATTTCATTACTTTTTATTGACAGTCTATAGGATAGTTCCCATAATTAACCTCTCATGTGCTATTCTCTTCGTGGGTTATAATCATACAGGCAGTCATTACATTGAGCAAAACAGCAGTGATATTAAAATTTAAAATAATTTAAGAACAGCTCTTTCGAAAGTCTTGGTTAATTAATGTATTTTTCTTCATAAAAAAATTACATTGAAACACCTCAATTTGTCAGTATATAAATGTTTTCAACAATATTATTTCGCAAAAATGTTTCTCATTTTGAAAAGAAATATTCACAAATATAATCATATTTAGCATTTGGATTTTTAAATCCTTAAAAGTAAATTTTCTTAATATTTTACGTGCACAGGATAAAATGTAAGGATGATTCTAATCTTATAATTGGTGTACGATGTAATCATGGTTTAACTTTCTAATTATATCACTTTAACATATTTCAGCATTTCAGACAAATAATTTTCTACCAAAAAGTCTGTGAACAAAATTAACAAGTTAACATGTTAAAAAAAATTATTTCTGGGCTTCCCTGGTGGCGCAGTGGTTGAGAGTCCGCCTGCCGCTGCAGGGGACACGGGTTCGTGCCCCGGTCCAGGAAAATCCCACATGCCGCGGAGCAGCTGGGCCCGTGAGTCATGGCCGCTGAGCCTGCGCATCCGGAGCCTGTGCTCCGCAACGGGAGAGGCCACAACAGTGAGAGGCCCGCGTACCGCAAAAAAAGAAAAAAAAAATTCTCAGTCTACTTCTTGAAACTGAATGCACTTAATCAGGGGAATATGAGGGATATATTTGACATTCCGAAGAAATGTCTCTAGAAAATTTAGATTTGTTTCAAAAAAAAAATGAAATGATTATATAGACAAATCGTAATGAAACGAAATTCTACTGTGACTATAAATTATATGTGTGGTAAGAAAAGTTGTGTGGTATGTGTGAGTGTGTTTTTAATACATGTAAATATATTTATGAGGTAACCCAGTCTAGAATTTGAATTTATACTTTCACTTCTTGCTACCTTCCTAAAAATGCATGGCTCTATTTTTTTAAAAAAATATCCTTACCCAAATCTGTGTTTTAAAGATAACATGACAATACT